>NC_091951.1:31886877-32186877 GCF_031021105.1 Erythrolamprus reginae | reverse complement strand
TAGCAAAACTATCCATAAAGTAAAGACTATTTCACAAAAACGGGGGGAGGCACATTTATGTGCAAAATAAACCAATAAGGATTAATTTTTTCAGTTCAATTTTCATATCATTGTGTGCAGTAATGTTCAAGCTACCAATCCCACACCAACTTTAGTAAAATAGAATGCATTTTGCAAGCAAAACTATCCATAAATTGAAAAAAAATCACAAAAACGGGGGGGGCAGCACATTTATGTGCAAAATAAACCAATAAGGATTAATTTTTTCATTTCAATTTTCATATCATTGTGTGCAGAAATGTTCAGACTACTTTCCAAGTGAAAAAAGTTTTCAAATTGACCAAACATAAGCACTTCAAATGAAGTGTTTTCTGTCCGGGTCGTATGTGACCCGAACATATCACTAGGAACTTTTTTCGAACAGAACACATTAAGTGACTTTTCATTATAAAGAACATTGTTTTGAATTTTCAAATGTGTGTGTGTGTCTGAAATTTGTACCTGTGAATTTTTGGGAGGAGTCTGCCAGAGAGCCCGACAGAATACCCTCCAATTTAATTCTTTACAGAAAAGAAACTCAAAACTTGTATTTTCTCTTCAGATCAAGGCTGTGGATTGCCTGAAGGTTCAGAAGGCGCAGAAAGAAAAAATATCTACATACAAAAGAGACACAGAGAAAACAGTGCAGGAAATACTTGTAAGTATTGATCCAACAGTGAGGATTTTCTGAGCTAATAGGAAGGAGACCCCCTCCACCATTTTTAATGATAGACAGCCTATTCGTAAGTACAAGTTCTGACTTAAATGAAATTCAAATTATTCTTTGGGGGGGGAATTTTTTTTTTTGTTCTCCAATCACGTATACAGAAAAAAAGATACCATTTATTTTAAATTAATTTACAATTTTGTTATATATAAATTAACCACTGCCACCTCCTCAGCATTTGACATCTGAACCAAAAAATAATTATTCCAATTACTATTCTTAATCACATCAAATTAATTAGATCATAATGTTTCTAATTTTCTCAAAATCTCCTCCATATCTATTTTCATGTATGCTTTCATGTACCCTCTTCCATAATAAATGCCCCCTAGAATGAAAAATAAAAAGGACATTAAGGGAAAAGAAAAGGAGCAAAAATTTCAGATTACCTCCAACACAGTATTCTAAAAAGAAAAAAAGTCACTGTATGGCCAGTGTAATCATCTTCCCTATACTAATTATAACACTTTCAATCCATCATCTGACCATCGACCCCGCCCCTCTTCCAATGAAATTAAATTAATGACTGTGTTAGGGCAGAGAACTTGTTCTTAACCTGGAGACTAAGATGTCACCACTTGCTGAATGACATAGTTGGATTAAGTGTACCGTGTTTTATACAAAGGGTTTGGCTTGCTGAATAAAGTAAATAAAGTATTTGGAATCCCGGATTGCCAAGAATATTTTCATAAGATCATTTAAACTCTATTTTTTAATTAAAAATATTTTCCTCCGCCCTGTTTTTTTAATATCAAAAGGGTTTTTTTCTTCTTAGAAAATTCTTCCACCTCACTTCTAGATTCTTTAAGGAATCTATTTAATTATTATAGCAATAAAAATAAAAATAAAATAATAACAATAAAAATATGCTCTTTGCTTTTTCTCCTTCGTGTTCTAGGACAAAATGAAAGAAATGAAAAAAGGTTTAATGGCTGAATTCAGAGAGCTTCAACTCTTGTTAGAAGCACAGGAGAAGCGCCTATTGACTAGGATGGAAGAGATGGAGAAGGATCTTATGGCAAGAGAGGAGAAGGGTTTGGCCAAGCACATGGAGGAACTCTGCTCCCTTGACCATCTCATCCAGGAGATAGAAGAGAAGCTTCAGGAACCAGCCAGCAAACTCTTACAGGTCAGGCAGGACGTTGAGATCATAGAATACTAGGGCTGGAAGGGACCTTGGAGGTCTTCTAGTAATCTAGTCTAATCCTCTGCCTAAGGCAGGAGCCCTCATATTCTCCCAAAAAAATGGTTGTCAAAATTATTATTGGAATCATCCAGTGACTCAGTACACACAAATCTGTGAGGGCAGCTATTGCGCTGATAAATAATTGTGACTCAGGAAATTATTCCTTATTTTAGGTTTTATCTTTTTGTGAGCAGCTTCTACTCTTCACCTCTTGTTCTGCCCTTAAGTGTTACAGAGACTAAATTGATGCCCTTTTCCTTATCACAGCCTTTCAAGTATTGGAAGATGGCTGTTGTGTCTCTCCTAAGCCTTCTCTTGGTTAGGCTGAGCATGCTGTGTTCCCCTAGCCATTCATTGTACAGTTTGGCTTCCAGAGTCCTTATCATCTTTATTGCTCCTTTTTTTCTTTTCCATAAATTTAATAAAAATTATAATAGTGAAAAGCGCAAATGGAAATAAAGAAAATAGGGAAATAGAGAAGGATAAGAATGGGAAAGAAGTATAGGATAAAGGGAAAAGAAAAAGACCCCATGTTGTCTTTCAACTTTTTTCTGTACAGTAAAATGCAAAATAATATAACAGCTACAACTTTTATTTTTGAACATTTGGCAATTATTAGCCAAGAAAAACAGATTAGTCTAATAAACAAAATCAAGTATTAAGAGTTCATTGTTTTGTATCTTGAGCACAAAGTTTAAACCAACTTCGAAGTAGAAACATTGGATGATAATCTAATTAAAGTAGTCAATTTTTTTCATTTTTTCCTCTACCTCCATTACTTTTTTCATCCATTCTTCTCTTGTGATTGATATAGTTTTCCATGTCTGTATGTAAGATTCTGGCTGGACTCAACAAGTTGAACAGTTGGGGGGGGGGGGGCAAGAACAATGAGATTTTTAAAATTAAAATTACTCGTTTATTTTGTGAATGTAAGAATTTAATTTTCTGCATAGGAAATGGCTCCTTTCAGTGCTGTTTCTCTTTATTTTTTAGGACATTGGAAGCATCTTGAAGAAGTAAGTAAATCCTCCCTTTTCTTTACAGTCTCAGATTCTCAGCAGATCTTTCAGCAGTTTTCCTATTTTGGGAACTGCTGTTTGTATTTAGCAGTATTTTAATGTAAAGACAACATGTTGTATTTCAGGGCTTTTTAGACATTTCCTCAGATAACCTCAACACAATATAATTAACAATATTTGATATGATCAATTTTATTTTTATTTATTTATTATTAGAGTTGATTTTTATTAAATTATTACAGTTGGTTTCACGGTTTGGTTGGTTTCACAGTCAGTCAGGTGTTTAGATTGAATTTTGCCATTTTATCCACCTATTGAGTCTAAGCTCTTCTAAGCAATGCAAGTATCATAAATACAGTACATGCTAGTTGCGAAGGAAACAAATCATGATTGCAGAGACACTGTGATAGATGTTAAGTGGGAAAATGTTGTAAGTCATTTTTTTGACAACCATGGTAAATGGTTGCTAACCAATAGTCAGAAATTGAAGGTTACTTATAAGTGCGATTTCATTGCTTGGTATACCTGAATCCATCAAGATCAGTTTGAACATTATATATATTGTCTAATTACATGTGACACCCATGTTAGTCATTGGTCATCAGTCATTTGTTAAGCTACAGCCCATTTGTTTGGCCAAGAGATTCACAAGAATTTTCCAGAGTAGGGAACCCAAAACTGAAACTTAGTTGCCATTACTAGATCTCTTGTTTAACTTGATGAAGGTGAATGAGTGCAGTTCTGAATCAGGATCCACTGGTGCCCATATTTGAATAGCTAGCCAGAGAAACGACTGAAGTCTGGGAAATGGGCCCTTATCAATCAACAGGAGTGCTGATTTACCACCAGCTGTACCAAGTACTTAGGAGCCAAGGATGGGACAACACAAAAAACAACAATGAATGACTTAATAATTGGTCATCAACATCCCACTGAACAACTACAAACCACACACAACTAAACACCACATAAATACAATGTGTAGAACAGCTCAGTGCACACATTTGGGTGTGAAAGAGAGGTTTCAGAAGACGCAGATTAGATCGTGTAGCTGGCTAATCCTCAAGAACCATTTGATGGTTTAGAAAGCTTCTATTGCCAGGTTGATAACACTTACAGGAACTGGGCATCACTAGTCTAATGAGGAGAAGGGCCAGGGGAGACCAATGTTCCCTCTAATTTTTCGGTGTGGGCGGAAAAGTATAGCGTCTGAGCAGCAGTCCCCTTGGCACTGGGCGGCATAAAAGTATGAATAGAGAGAGAGGGGGGGGGTAGGTAGGTAGGTAGATAGATAAGAAAAAAATCCTTCTTTATTAAAAGAAATTAATAATAAAACAAAACCAAAATCTTTTACTATTAAAACAAAACAAAGATGATTCTTGACAAATGTATATTTTATTTTATGTAAGCTGAGAGCATATGCACCAAGACAAATTCCTTGTTTGTCCAATCACACTTGGCCAATTAAATTCTATTCTATTCCATTCTATTCTAATAATAAAACAAAACCAAAATCTATTAGATTAGATTTAGATTAGATTTATTGGATTTATATGCCGCCCCTCTCCGCAGACTCGGGGCGGCTATTATTATTAAAACTAAAACAACCAGCAAAACCAAAAGCATAACTATTAATAAATCCATGCTTTAAAATCTTCATTTCTTAAATATTTATCATAGAATTATAGTAATCTTGTAATACTATGAAAATCTACCTGAACACCAATTCATCAATTAATATATTTCCATAAATTATACTTTTCTATAATTTCATTCAAGCTCAATTAATTTTCAGGCACTTGGCATTTATTATTATTAACTTACATCAATCTTCTACATTTCCAAGTACTGTATATTTTAAATTCATAATGCAAACTCATAAAATCATACAGTACATATCATAAACCCCTTATTTATCATATGTATCTTCCATTAATTTTACCTATGTAATTCTATATAGTTCTAAAATTCTAATCCAATTTTTAAAATTAATAAATCCTAATATTAAACAATACCTAAATATATCTTTTACCAATATTCCATAGTCAATCGATATTTAATAATCAATCATCCCTCCTCAAATTTCTACCACTGTTCTCATTTCTGGGTCTCTCCTGTCTCTCCCCCTTTTCTGTCTCATTTGTTTCTCATTTCTCCCTCTTCCTCCCATTTTTCCCCTTCCCTCTCTCAGTTCTCCTCTCTTTTTCCATCCCTGCCTCCTCCTCCCTGCCTGTGTGTGTGTGTGAACTCTTGAACCATTTCCAAAAACAGGTGAGGGCTTTCTCTCTGTTATTATTTAAGTGTTTTTACCATATGCTTTAAATCAAGAGTCACTTCTTTCTCTGTTTCTCTCTTTTTCCTGTCATTCTCTGCCTCAATCATTTTCTCATTTCTCTTTTTTTCTTCCCTTTTTTCTATCATTTCTTTCTCTCTTCCTTCCACTCTTCTCTCTCTCTCTTGCTTTCTCTCTGTCGCTTTTTTACTCTCTCACTCTCACTCTCTTCCTTCCTCTCTCTCCTCTCTCTCTCTCTTGCTTTTTTCTCTCTTTTTTTTCTGTCTCTCCCCCCTTGCTCTCTCTCTTTTTCTCACTTTTTCTCTCCCTCTCTCCTTTCTATCTCGCTCTGTCTGTTGCTCTCTCCCTCTCTTGTTCTCTTTCTCTCTTGCTTTCTTTCTCTCACACACTTTCTCTTGTTCTCTCTCTCTCTCATTTTCTCTCTTTCTCCCCACCTCTTTCTCTCTCCCCTCACTTTCTCTCTATCTCACTGTTGCTCTCTCTCTCTCTTTCTCGCTTGTTCTCTCTTTCTCTCTGTCCCTTTCTTCTTTGCGGAGGCCGGCGAAGGTTTTTCTTATTTTGAATGTGCCTGGCGGGCTGGCAGAGGGATGGAAAGCGCATGCACACATGCAACATTCTAAATCAACATCGCGGGCCTCCGCTGTGAGAAGAACACCCGCTCCGCTTCTCCTGCAGCCCTCTTGCTGATAGTCCGGGATGAAAGCACTCTCAGCGAATGGAGGGGTGAGGCGGGCATTCACAAAGCGCTCAGAGTGGCTAGCAGCCGGATGAGGAGGACGAGAAGCCACAGCCACCACTGCCACTGTGGGAGCTTCATCGCTGGAAGCTTTCATAAAGAGATGGTGTAAGGCACAGATGGTGACCCTATGGCACATGTGCTGCAGGTGGCATGCAGAGCCATATCTGAGGGCAGGTGAAGCATTGCCCTATGTCAGCTCCAACATACATGTGCACGCCCGCCAGCAGATTTCCGGCCTTTTCGGCTGTTTTTGCTCTCCCCAGGCTTCAGGAAGTCCTGAACTCTGGGGACGGCAAAAAATGGTCCAACTGTAAGTCCGGAGACTTCAGTGTGTCCTGTGTGCATGAAAAATGTTGTACACATGTGCAGGAGCCACTGTGGGGGTTGTGTCCATACATTGGGGGGCACATTGCATTGTGTGTGTGGGCACAATCACACGCAGCCACACGTTTTTTGGCACCAGAGGCAGAGAAGGTTCACCATCACTGGTGTAAGGTCTCCTGCTTGGGTGGCGTGTGGTGGGGGATGGACTAGATGGTCTTCCCACTCTTATTCTGTTATTTTGACTTGACAGGTACCAGGCTAAGGAAACGTATGAGAATCCAGTGGATTTACTTCTAGAGCCGAAGTGGGCAATCTGGGATTACAGTCATGACCTTGCACGTCTGAAAAGGGCCAAGGAAAAGTTGAGAGGTAAAAAAGAGCCCCTGGGGTTTTGCCCTGGATGACATTTTGAGCATCCAAGAGAGATTCTGGCTCAGTTTGATTGTAAAACGAGACTTACCTGTATTCTTTGTAGCCAAAATCCATATGCACTGATCAGTGGGAAAGCAGAATAAACTACCACGAACTTTAATGTATATATATATATATATACAGGTAGTTCTTGACTTATGACTTATGACAGTTGAGCTGAAAATTTCTGTTGCTAAGCAAGTCAGTTACTAAGTGAACAGTGGCCCATTTTACAAACTCTTGCCACAGTTATTCAGAAAATCCTGCCAGTTAAGTGAATTGTGGTTGATAAATGAATCTGGCTTCCCCCATTGACTTTGCTTGTTAGAAGCTCCCCAAGAAGGTCGAAGAGGACAATCCCAGATGCTGCAACCATCATAAATACAAGCTGGTTCCCAGTGCCCGAATTTGGGTCACGTGACTGGGGAGGCTCCAGCAGTCATAAGTGTGAGAATTGGTCATAAATCACTTTTTTCGGTGCCGCTGTAACTCCACTACACATATAGTGGTAAGTTGAGAACTACCTGCCTATGGAATATATAGTAGAATATATTTATACCTGATGGACTATGTATAGCCACCAATGACATTTTGGCTTCTGGTTTTCCATATTCCTTATTTCCTGATTTGAGTCCAAGGAAAGCAAACCAGGATATCTGTAGGGAGGCCCTTCTGTTGCTTGAACTCTAGTGATGAGATGCTGAATCCCTCCCTCTTCTTCCCCAGATACTCTGGAAACTACATTTCTACTACAGGAAGGTAAATATTATTAGAATTTTAAGCTCTGATGCCAGTAATTTAAGAGAAACCTGATAATTAACTAACATCTCCTATGCATCACTCTACGCATGTGTGGATGTGTCATAACTTCTTGTTCCGAATCCTTGGATGATAGGGATGATTGTCTGCCAAACTCCCCTCTTCCCTGTCACTCACACTTCCTTGATCAGAGGAGACTTCGTCGTCAGATTCCATCAGGAGCAAAAGAGGCCTGTGGCATGTGGATGTTTCCCCCACCTCCACCTCCACATGCCTTGGGGCAGGAGCTGGGCCAGAGCCAACCACAACACTTTAATGCTTCAAATATGCCATAGTGTCTACTCCTTCTTATGTATTCTCTCAAAACCCTTACAAGAAAGAAAAATTTTATCCACTACAAACAGTAACAAAGAAAGAAAACTATAATTAAATATAGAAAGAAAAGAGAAAAAAGAAAGAGCAAAATAAACAAAAAGAAAAACCAAAGTCTATTATTATACTAATGTGAAAACAATATAAGAATTAACCAAACCATCATTTCAAATCTTCAATGACTAATCATCTTAATATTATAATCATATTTCATTGCAAATCATAATCAATTATTATTCAAATGTTTATCACTTAATTGTCATTATCTCAATAAAATTTAATGACTTGAAATATATGTTAAGAACAACACCTAATAAATGTAACTACATCATTTCATAGTTAATGCATACTCAATAATCTATCATCCCTCCTTAAAACAGCATTTTTGCCAATCCTCAGGGCTTTTATTTTTTATCATTTTAAACCCATATATTTTCTCCTTGCCTCTCTTTTTAATAAAATATAAGATCTTTTGCATTCCCATTCTGACTTCTTCCTCTGCCATTTCTGGGGTATCAGGTCATATCTATTTTTCATTTCTTAGTGCTTAAAGTATTTTTATTTATTTATTTTGTCCAATACACAATAATATACAATGAAGCTTATAGAGATATAGTAGAGAAGATATATGAGATATAAGAGAGACTATAGGATCTGGGACGGAAGGCACTCTAGTGCGCTTATGCACACCCCTTACTGACTGGTTAGGAATCTGTAGAGGTCAACCGTGGATAATCTAAGGGTAAAGTGTTGGGGGTTACGGGATGATACTACAGAGTCCGGTAATGAGTTCCACGCTTCAACAACTCGATTACTAAAGTTGTATTTTTTACAGTCAAGTTTGAAGCGGTTAATACTAGGCTTGAATTTGTTGTGTGCTCTTGTGTTGTTGTGGTTGAAGCTGAAGTAGTCGCCGACAGGCAGGACGTTGCAGCATATGATCTTGTGGGCAATACTTAGATTATGTTTATGGCGTCGTAGTTCTAAGCTTTCAAGACCCAGGATTGTAAGTCTAGTTTCGTACGGAATTCTGTTTCGGGTATCTTCTGGTGAAGTATCTTTCCACATTTTCAAGGGTGTTAATGTCAGAAATGTGGTATGGGTTATTTATTTATTTATTATTTATTTATTGGATTTGTATGCCGCCCCTCTCCGCAGACTCGGGGCAGCTAACAACAATGATAAAAAACAGCATGTAACAATCCAATTAATAAAACAACTAAAAACCCTTATTATAAAACCAAACAGACGAAGATATATTGTAGGATGGGTCTGCCAAAGGTTTTGTAAACGCTGGTAAGTAGTGTGAGATTTCCAGAGCAGAAGCTACATAGGATTAGATTAACAAGTGAGGCCTTCTTGGTGATGTTGTTGCAGTGGTCTTTGGCACTTAGATTTTAGTTATTCGTATTCTTAGGTCCTTGACCGAGTGGGGATTATCTGTGATGTGTTTATTCAGTTTGTATTTGAAGTTCTGATTCTTTTTGCCGATGTGTAGGACAGAGCATTTGCTGGTTGAGATTTGGAGTTGCCATGTATTGGACCAGTCAGAAACTGAGTCTAGGTCTTTTTGTAGTTGTGTTTTTAGTGGTGTTGAGTTTTACATCATCTGCAAAAAGAACACAGTTGCTTGTGATGAGATCGCAAAGGTCATTGATGTAGAGAATGAAGAGCGTAGGTCCCAGTACGTCACCTTGGAGGACACTGCTTTTAACAGGGATGGGTGTGGATATGGAGCTTTCTATTTTGACCACTTGTTTCCTGTTTGACAGGAATGCAGTAATCCAGCTATGGAGAGATCCTGAGATGCCAATGGATTTGAGTTTTAGAAGTAGTTTGTCATGGACCACTGAATCAAAAGCTTTGCAGAAGTCAATATAAATTGCATCTATAGTTTTTCCTTGGTCAAGATGAGTTGCCCATATGGTTTTTCAGTGGAGGAGCTGTACGTTGCAGGATAGGTTTTTTCTGAATCCAAATTGTTTGTTAGAGAGCAGATTATTAGTTTCTAGGTGAAGAGTAATTGATTGGTTTATAATTGATTCCATAATTTTACATGAGACACAGCATAGTGATATAGGTCTGTAGTTATCGACAAGAGAGGGGTCTCCTTTTTTGAAGACGGGGATGACCATAGCTTTTGACCATAGTTTAGGAAGTGTGCTGGTTCTGAAGGATTTTTGGATGATTGTGTTCAGTGGTTCTGCTATAGCAGAAGAAAGATTTCTTAGGAAATATTCACATAGACCATCTGGTCCGACTGATAGGGAAGGTTTAAGGTCACGTAATGCTTTTTCAACTTGGTCTTTAGTGAAGTCTATTTGGGTTAGGTCATTGAGAGAGTTTCAGGTGAGAGTGATGAATTCAGGGGATGAGCCGTTGCTGTTGACAAAGACAGAGCCAAAGAATAAATTGAGAAGGTTAGTGTTGGATGAATCATCGTGGTATTCAGCAATAACACTTTTTAACAGTCAGCATATTGCCCCCACAATCCGGGTCCTCATTTTACCCACCTCAGAAGGATGGAAGGCTGAGTCAACCTTGAGCCGGTGATGAGATTTGAACCACTGACCTTCAGATCTGCAGTCAGCTTCAGTGGCCTGCAGTACAGCACTCTACGTGCTGTGCAGTTGCAGTTAGAGAATAGGTTTTGACAGTTTAATGTTGAAAGATCGGCATCAATGAGTTTGTAGTTCGCTTTTTTGAAGTTGAATTTCAGAGTCACATTATTTGGGTGGATCTTAGTGTGGCTTAGGTTGAGACTGAAGTTTATCATGCTGTGGTCACTGTTGGAAAAAGGTTCTTTTATTTGTAAGCCATATATTGTACTTTTGCTGTTGCAGATGATGAGATCCAGAAAGTTATCTAATCTAGTATTGTCAGTTACTAGTTGGTCAAGCCCCAGACTGGTGACTGTGTTATATGTAGTAGAGTGGAGTAGGTTTTGGATTGGTTAGAGGTAGTAAGGGGCGCGCTTTCCTAGTCTTTCTTTGTGGTGTTAGGGATGACATTTTGTTTTTGTTGTGGTGGTTCTGGTTGGAAGTGTCGATTTGTTGTTGTGAGATGGTTGGAAGAAGTAGGGTGGTTGATGAGAGATGTTAGGCTGGAACATGTAGGGAGGATTGTGGGTCCTGGATTTGATGCATTTTGGGCGAAAGTTGATGTATAACTTAGTTTCACCAAGGTCAAGGCGTCTCTTTACAGTGATCCCCCGGGTATTGCGATCCCGATGATTGCGAAACGGCTATATGGCGATTTTTAAACCCGGAAGTAAAAACACCATCTGCGCATGCACGCCCTTTTTTCCTATGGGCACGCATGCGTAGATGGCACTGGGCAGATCAGCTGCTGGGCGGCTTCCCTGGGTCTTCCCCCTCTTGCTGGCGGGAGGGCGAGCGGTGGGCATCAGCGAGGAGTTTCCCCACCGCCCACGCAAACTCGCTGCCGCTCGCCCGCCCTTCGCCCGCCCACGCTGTTCGGTCGCGCAAATATGTACAGTATATATCTTACCCAGCAAGCTCTTTTTGTTGTTCTTTTGAGGTGATTTTGTCCCGCTGTTGCTTAAAAATAAGCCATGCTACTTCTGTGGAGGAAACTACGCGTTTTTGGAAGGCGGAACCGCTGCGATCGATCGTCTGACGTTTGCACAGAACTCAGACTCTTTTTTCCCCCTCAAGACTCGAGACTTTTTTTTTTCGTTAATTAAAGGAAGAGCTGCTCCCGTTCCTGCCCGTGCGCCCGCCGCTCGCCCGCCCTTCGCCCGCCCACTCCGTTCGCTCGCGCCGCTTCCCAGCTGAGTCCTGAAGCGGCGCGAGCGAGCGGTGCGAGCGAACGGCTTGTCCGCCGCCTGCCCGCGCGCCCGCCCTTCGCCCGCCCACGCCGTTCGCTTCAGGACTCAGCTGGGAAGCGGCGCGAGCGAACGGCGTGGGCGGGCGAAGGGCGGGCGAGCGGCGGGCGCGCGGGCAGGAACGGGAGCAGCTCTTCCTTTAATTAACAAAAAAAAAGTCTTGAGTCTTGAGGGGGAAGCGAGCGGCAGCGAGGAGTTTGCGTGGGCGGTGGGGAAACCCCAATCTTCGGCTCCTCGCTGCTGGGAAGTAAAAACACCATCTGTGCATGCGCAGATGGTATTTTTACTTCCGCAGCGCTACTTCGCGCAAAACCGATCATTGCGAGTGGTCCTGGAACGGAACCCTAGCAATGATCGGGGGATCACTGTAGTTCCGCCCTTAATTCACGGGAGCGGATGCGTTGAAGTAGTGAAAGGTCTGGTCTGGATCTGAGTTTGTTGAAATTGGTGTTGTTTCTGGATATGTGGTTAATGGTCTTGATAAAAAGCTGTTTTGCAGGTTCATTTTTGCAGACAACTCTGCAGAATCGTGGTGCCACTGTGCCATCACTGAACTTGTGCTCTGGTCCATTTCTGGAAACTTCTAATATATCTTCTGGGGTGATTGTCTGAGAGATTGATTGTTGTTTATGGATAATGTTCTGTATTTTTGTTATATCAGGTTCGTCATTTTCTTCAAGGCCAAAGAGGATGGCATTTCGGCATTTTTGTTCTCCATTGCATCTTTGACAAGAGTAGGGTTGTCTGGAGACAAATTGGTCTGTCTTTGTATTATGGGTGGCGGTTGAGGTAGACTTGTTGAGGTGTACATAGGTGGAGGTGGAGTGGTAGAGGAGATTGGGTTTGGCCACCAGTATTTATAGAAGGAAGGCAGCTCAGGTCTCACTGTGTTCGCCCTAGAACAAGGACAGAAACACCAGCCTGAAGATGACGAGTGGGACTTCATCAAAACGTCGCCAAAAATTTCCAAATCCTACATGGGAAGAAACCCGAATATACCAAGACCATCATATATATATATATACAGTGGTACCTCGTGATACGAACCCCTCATCATACGAACTTTTCGAGATACGAACCCAGGGTGCGGAATTTTTTTGCCTCTTTTTACGAACTTTTTTCACCTTATGAACCTGCCACCGCCACTGAGATGCCCCGCCTCCGGACTTTCATTGCAAGCCAAGCGCAGGTTTTTGCAATCCTGTGATCCCCTGAAACTCCTCTCCATGGGAAACCCCACCTCCTGACTTCCGCGTTTTTGCAATGCTGTAGGGAAATCCCAGGAGGGGAATCCCAGGATCGCAAAAACGGGTGCTCTGCTGGGCAGAGTAGGGGGGACAAAAACGGGAAGAAAAGACTCATGGAGCTCAAGGGAGGAGAAAGGTGTGGGGGACATGAGCAGAGTGGGGTGGACAAAAACGGGAAGAAAAGACTCATGGAGCTCAAGGGAGGAGAAAGGTGTGGGGGACATGAGCAGAGTGGGGTGGGCAAAAACGGGAAGAAAAGACTCATGGAGCTCAAGGGAGGAGAAAGGTGTGGGGGACATGAGCAGAGTGGGGTGGACAAAAATGGGAAGAAAAGACTCATGGAGCTCAAGGGAGGAGAAAGGTGTGGGGGAGATGAGCAGAGTGGGGTGGAGTTAAGAGTTAGCGAACTCTTAACAAGGCAAAGCTTAGGTGATGTTTAAAAAAAACAATGAGTCTTCCAGTCCTGGACAGGGTGTTTGGAAGCTGAACTCCCTTCACACGAGGGTTAAATTCTTGGAGGTGAAGACACACGCAAGGTCTCTAACTGACGCTCTTCTTCTTCTCCATCCTTCCTTCCCTTCCCCCTTACAGAGAATGTAACTCTGGACCCAGGCACAGCCGATCCTAACAGCCTTGAAATCTCCGGAGATCGAAAAAGCATCCTAAACTTTCTGCTAGGTAGAGCAGTGTATCCTCCTTCTTGCCCATACCCCCAAAGATATGAATATAATCCTTTTGTCCTTGGCTGCCAGATGTTCTCAACTGGGAGACATTTCTGGGAAGTAATTTTAGGGGATGGAACAGGATGGGGTGTAGGGGTTGCCAAAAAGCCAGAGAATGTACCAAATGTTTATCGGCCGACCAGCTACTGGCAGATTGGGGAATGGAAACAGAAATGGAAATACATAGCCAAGTCTCCATCACAATGGTCTACTCTGGTCCTGACTGAGAGGCCCACGAGGATCCGGGTCTCTCTCAACTGCGAAGGGGGACAAGTGAGCTTTTTTGATGCTAGGACATTAACTCTGCTCCATACATTCTCTGACCCTTCCTTGGTTGGAGAGACCCTTCGGCCCTGTTTCTGTTTTGCCAAGAATTCCCGCATGACCCTCCCCTAAGAAAGGGGACCTCCATAAGCAACACTTTGGAAAAATCCCATTTGCCAAGCAGGGATCTCTGAAAGCCTTTAAAACAGAGGTTCCTTAGCTTTTTACTACTTCAGCTTCCTTTATTGTCAATTCTGTGCCACACCAAATTGCCTGGAGTTGTGTAGCCTTGGAAATTTAAGGAATGGGTCAGTCAATCAATCTAAGAAAGTGGGGTGTGCACTATAAGCTTGATAAGATGTAATGTCAAATGTTTAGGTGTATCAGTGTTAAAGATAGTTCACGTTACAGCCAAACCCATAAATCATGGACTTTAGATGTCCATCACAGTTCTCCTGCCCATTTATGTACCTTGCTTGTTTGTTTAATGTTTAGTTGCAACAAGTGATTGTAATTTTATGATTGTCTCATGGCTTATAGTTCATTCCTTTACAATTTTATGTCAATAAATGTATTTCTATCTCATTTTTGCCAATATGAGATTTTATTTCTACTTTAGAGTGGCGTTGTTACTTTTATGCTTTTTGAAATCAAAGAAATCAGTGATTATTCACTGTGATACTGTACGTACATAGAAAGCGAAGACACACAGAAGACAAAAAGAAAACATACCATCTGTTATAAACATAGGAGATGTGAGTGCTATATGAACTAAATATTTCACCTGGTCAAGCCAAAATTCAAGTAGAATTGTTAATGGAATTGTAAAAATGAAATTAATTATGAAATAAATACATTAGTTGACAAGATGCCAGATAACATCCTTTTTCCTTCTTGCTTTAAACCCCACTCTGCCTTATATTGAGTAGCTGTAAAAGAAGCCAATCTAGTGTGGTAGTTAAGAAATCAAGCTAGAAGCCATGAGTTCTAATCCTGCCTTTGGCACAAAGCCTGCTAGTCGACCTTGGACCAGTCACTCTCACTGAGCCCTAGGAAGCTGGCAATGGCAAGCCACTCCTGAACCTTGACCAAGAGAAGTGGAGGGAGATTCCTCCAGGTGGTCACCAGGGGTCAAACAATCTGAGACAGATGTAATGTACAATTAATACAATATGATAATTTAGAAGGAACAGTTAACATGCTTCCTGGATGAAAAACTTTCGATACTTGATACATTTAGACGACTGGGACAAACTCTGGAAAGAAAACTATAAATTAACACTATTGGTTCCTTACAAGGAAAATCTATATAAGATGTATGATCAATCGCATTTCACTCCCGCTAGACTCACCAAAATTTATCCCAACATAGGTCCCCTATTTTGGAAATGTAAAAAAGAACACAGAATATACTACCATATAAGGTGGTCATGACAAATGGCACGAAATAGTTGGATAAAAAAAGACTTGGCTAAAAGAAATGATCCAATGTGACATTGATATAAGACTTGAGACCTGTTTATTAGGAATTATGAGAGGACAATATACTAAACCAAATTATTATCTAATTATTCATATACTAACTGCCGCAAGATTGGCATATGGCCAAAATTGGAAAGACAAAAATCTCCCGTCAGATAACATGATAATTAATAAAGTAATGGACTGTGCTGAAATGACCAGGCTTACATATGAATTACAAAACAAACAAGAGAATGGGACTTTATGGGAAAACCTCTACAAGTGGCTAGATATCAGAAGATATAATATAAACAAATAAATACAAAATAAAGGGAAAATTGTAACAATAAATCTAATTAAAACAGCTGGAAATGTAGTTGATAGACAGGGAAAGCATAGAGATTAATATTTTCTTCTTTCCGAATATACTAGAACTGTAAAATAAGAAAATAAGGGTGTGTTATGTAACTGCCTTGTATATGTACCCTATGAATTATACAGTGATGTTTCTGTACTGTTTTTAATGATTTGTTCAAATATTATGTTTTTCGTTGCATTTTTTTCTTTGTTCTCTGTTTTTTTGTTGTTGTTTGTTTAAATTTCAATAAAATTTTCTTTAAAAGAAACAAAAAACCCCCCAACAATCTGAGGCAGCCCAAAACTGGTTTCGATATTGAGATGGGTGTCAGATCCAGTTGGATCTAGTGGTTAAGGTGTCAGGCTAGAAAGAGGAAAACTCGGGAGTTTAAGTCCTGCCGTAGCCTTGAAAACCAGCTGGGAGTCATTTATTCTCAGGATTGTTGTAGGGGAAATAGGAGGAGGTTTAGCATATGTTTGCCACCTTGAGTTATTTGTAAGTAAGTAAGTAAGTAAGTAAGTAAGTAAGTAAGTAAGTAAGTAAGTAAGTAAATAAATAAATAAATAAATAACTAACAAAAGGGAGTGAAACTGGTGACTTTGATTGCTAACAGCACTTATCTGAAAAATCTCAAAACATCTAAGCAATTGAAAACTGACCAGGCTGATTAGACAAAAACAGAGAGAGAGAGAGAGAGAGAGAGAGAGAGAGAGAGAGCATTGCATGCAATCAAGATATGAGGACCAACTATTCATTCATTCATTCATTCATTCATTGAGTCCTTCAGCATTGGGCGGCATAGAAGTCGAAATAATTAAATAATTATTTAAGAAAGTAAGTAAACAAATAAATTCATAGACAGACAGACAGACGATTTGTTGCACTGCCATATCTTCCCAGTTCAGAACAAACAGAATGAAAACATATAGCAATCATCTTCATATCCTCTCTAGGTGCTGAGAACAAGGAGCAAAAATGTTCCCTTCCTGAATCCAGGAGTAAGAAAAATCTCTGTTCACATTCTTGGAACTTTTTGTGCTGGATGTCGTCATTAAATAAGTGGTACATTTTAGGATTTTCCTTGTACCTTTGCCTTGTCTATTTCACAGATTTTTACCCAGGATGGAGATGGCAAATTGATCTGTATTAACAAACCATTCTAACTAAGCCTGTCAGCTGCCCTCTTATGCTTACTTGTGCTTCACTGTTAACGCAGTGATAGACTTCCATGAACCGGGGGAGAGGGAATGAAGGGAAGAATTATTGGGAAGATGAAAGTAAGGGTTGTACCACCTGGAGATGCTGCCTCAAGGTCACTTGGCTGGAAGGAGGGAACTGCATGACAAAGCTTGGATTGATCTTTATGAAAACATCTTTACCTGATCATGGGGGTGGGCAATGAGAGACAGTTTAGAAAAGCTTAGAACTATGTTGCCTTAAACATGATCTAAGCATAGCCCATAAAATCATCTGCTACAATGTCCCTCCTGTCAATGGCTTCTTCAACCTCAACTTCAACCACAATAACGCACGACCACACAACAGATACAAACTTAAAGTAAACCACTCTAAACTCGACTGCAGGGAATACGACATTAGTAACCGAGTAGCTGATGCATGGAACTCACTATCTGACTCTATAGTATCATTGCCCAAACCCCAAAACTTTACTCTTAGACTATCTACGGTTGACCTCCCGATTCCTATGAGGTCAGTAAGGGGTGTGCATAAGTGCACCACAGTGCCTTTTTTTTTGTCCCCAGTCCTAATGTTCTCTTTTACTAGTATTGTGTGTATAAAATCATATATTTTTATACTACCAACCTCAAGCTTCCTCTCCTTTGCCTTTTACTTTCTGCTTCCTATTCTTCGCCCCAAGGAAAACATAACTCTGGATCCTGACACAGTGAGTGCTTGGCTAGTCTTCTCCCAAAAGGTAATTTGTTTCTTAAAAATGTATTTTTTATATTGTATGAAGTCACCCTCAGCCCTAGGAAGTGAGCAATGGGAAGCCCCTCCTGAATCTTTACCAAGAAAACTGCAGGGAAATTCGTCCAGGGAGCCTTAGGGGCCAACAATCTGAGGCAGCCCAAAAGTGGCCTCAATATTGAGATGGGCAGCCTCAGATGTAGTTTGATCTAGTAGTTAAGGCACCAGGCTAGAAAGAGGGAGACTTGAGTTCAAGTCCTGCTTTAGCCATGAAAGTCAAATGAGTGACTGACCTAATCATTCTATCTCAGTCCAACCCACTTCAGGATTGTTGTTCTGGGGAAAATAGGAGGAGGAAGATGTACTTCATATGTTTGCCACATTGAGTTACTTATGAAAAGAATACAGGCGGGACACAAAATAAATAGATAGGATAGACAGACAGACAGAAACAAACATAGAATATTGGCGGCAGAGGAGCAGACAGAGGCAGTGGTAGGCAGGCAAACAGCAGGGGAGAGGAGAAAGCAAGGAAGGACTAAACACTACCCAACCACAGGATCGGCCTGCAGAGATGCAGAAGCAGCTGGCTGGAAGGACAAGAGTCCAGTTGAGCAGGGCAAGTGGAGGTGCTTGAGCTAAGGGAGCAGAGTGGAGTGGGATCCACAAGGAATGGACTGTAGCAGGGAAGGGGCTTGGATGGTTGGAAAGGAGGGACCCTTTCAGGAGTTGAAACCAACCAACCAACCAAAGATACTTCACCAGAAGAGCCCTTCACTCCTCTACCATTAACAGAACACCCTAGGAAACTAGACTTACAATCCTGAGTCTTAAGCTTAGAAATACGACGCCTTAAACAAGATCTAAGTATTGCCCACAAGATCATATGCTGCAATGTCCTGCCTGTCAAAGACTACTTCAGCTTCAACCACAACACAAGAGCACACAACAGATTCAAGCTTAATATTAACCGCTCCAAATTTGACTGTAAAAAATATGACTTTAGTACTCGGATTGTCGAAGCATGGAACTCATTACTGGACTCCGTGGTGTCATCCTCTATCCCCCAACATGTTACCCTTAGACTACCCATGGTTGACCTCTCCAGCTTCCTAAGAGGTCAGTAAGGGGCATACATAAGCATACTAGAATGCCTTCCGTGCACTGTGCTATAGTCTCTCCTATATGTGCCTTTCGTCCCCTGTCCAATTGTCTTTTTTTCCCTTCCTCCTATCTTATATATTCTCTTCCTTTCATATATCCTCTCCTCTAAGTCCACTCTCACCCTCATTTATATTATCACATGTCTATTTTTCTTCCTATGTATTTGTGTATTGGACAAATGAATGAATAAATAAATAAAATAAATAAATATCTTCCCTACTATATCCTCTATAACCTTCATTGTGTATTACTTTGTATTGGACTAAATAAATAAATAAACCAATCAATCAGAATAGAGCTGCAGGGACTTTGGAGGTCTTCTAGTGACTAGTCTAGCCCCCCTGCTCAAACAGGAGACCCTATATCAGGGGGGAGGGCTGCTGCCCAGACGGGGAGGGGGCGCAATGGGGTAGCGAAAATGGAGCTCCATCCTAGAGCAACCAATTTGCACTGAAAGATGAAAGAAAATGCAGGGCATCCTGCATAAGGCACGCCCCCCCCCACATGTATGTATACACACACACACAAACAAACAAACAAACAGGAGACCCTATATAACACACAAACACACACTATTTGAAACCCACAAGTCAGGAAGGGACCATAGTTCCCCACCTCTCCTTTTATCAGGATCTAAGGATCAATAATTGATGGGAGGGGGCACTCATTGAGTGTTGGCTTCTCCGGTGTTTTTATCCCCCCCCCCTCTTTTAACAGGATGCTAGGATCAATTGTAATTGATTGGGCTTCGTCCCAGGTAGGTTTCTTTCCCTCCAGCATTTAAAACAATTTCCCCCTTTAACGAGCTGGTTGCGCGAATAATAAACGATTCGGGATCTGTCCCGTGAATCTTCGCTCCAATTTCTCCCTTTTAAAATACTGTACTGCCGTTCTCCTTTAAGAAGCCAGAGAAGCTAACCGCAAGAAGACCAACAATTTGTTTCGGTTTCCTGCCTGGGCAGAGCCCCAAAGGCGCTCACCTGATTCGCAGGAAAAGGCGCGAAAATAAGTTTTGTCTTTTCTTCCGGAGACGGCGATGGCGTCCGAGGCGCCCTTGCAGGATTTGGTGGAGGAAGCCTCCTGCTCCATCTGCCTGGAGTATTTCCAGGACCCCGTGCTCATCCCGGAATGCGGCCACAACTTCTGCCGGTGCTGCTTGACCCGCAGTTGGGAGACGTTGAAATCGGAGGCTTCCTGTCCCCAGTGCAGACAGATCTTTGCGCCCCGCAGCGTCCTCCCCAACAGGCAGCTGGCGCGGGTGGCTGAAGTGGCCAAGCGATGCGGAGGTCCTTGGGGTGAGGAAGGAGGGAGCTTCTGCCCGAAGCACCGGGAGCCCCTCAAGCTCTTTTGCAAGGACCACGAGACCCTCATCTGCGTGGTCTGCATTGTCTCCGAAGAGCACAAGGGCCACTCGGTGATCCCTCCGGAGGAGGCTTTCCCGAAATACAAGGTAGGAATCAGCCTGGAGGAATCGCTGCGGAGGGACATCCAGAATCCTTTGCCTTCCTGGCAATCTTTGAACCAATTTACTTGCTTCCTCTGTTGTCTGCAAAATGGGATTAGCATGGGTCAGAACCATCACTGAGAAGCAGACTCGTGGGAAGATCCAAGAAACTTGTACTGAAGTACTTCAGCAAAAGGATCTCAGCAGTTGTTTAATAATAATAATAATAATAATAATAATAATAATAATAATAATAATAATAATAATAATAAATATGTTGTTTGCGTGTTTTTAAAATTATGGGTTTTTAGTTTTTATTACTAGACTTGTATTATACTATTGTTTTTCTATTAGTACTGTGAGCCGCCCCGAGTCTAAGGAGAGGGGTGGCATACAAATTTAATTAATAAATTAATAAATTATTATTAATAATAATTATTAGATTTGTATGCCGCCCCTCTCCGAAGACTCGGGGCGGCTCCCAACATCACAATACAATATAAATACAAATCTAATATTTAAAAAATTAAAAAACTGATTTAAACTACATTGTTATAAAAAAACTTATCTGCTACACAATCATACACACTCAGTGCAACTGAACATAAACATAATAAAGGTCAACAGAAAAAAAGGAGGGGGGGAGATTAAAGGAGCCGACTCCAACCACATATACAAAGACAAATTTGATACAGTTAAAATTAAGTTTCCTTGACTCATTGGTTCCCTGAAATGTTTTTTATATTTCTTGCCTTGACCTACTTTGACCTCTTTCAGAAATTGCATATTTTATGCTAATCTTTCTTTATCAAGGCGTGTGTGTTTTATAATAAGCTAGAACAGTGATGGTGAACCTATGGCACGGATGCCACAGATGGCACCTGGAGCCATATCTGCTGGCACGCGAACCGTTGCCCTAGCTCAGCTCCAACCTCTATGTGTGTGCCGGCCAGTTGATTTTTGGCTAGCACGGAGGCTTTGGGAGGGTGTTTTTGGCTTCCAGAGGGGAGGGGGAGGTCATTTTTACCCTCCCCCAGCTCCAGGAAAGCCTTTTGAGCCTGTGGAGGGTGAAACATGAGCCTACTGGGCCCACCAGAACTTGGGAAACTGGATGTTTCCGGCCACTAGAGAGCCTGGGTGGGGGAGGGGAGAAGCTGTTTTCACACTCCTCAGGCATTGAATTATGTGGTCACATGATCAAAATTTGGATGCTTGGCAACTGCCATGTTGAAGACTGAAATATATACTGCTCAAAATAAAAGGAACCTTTTAACAACACAATATAATTCCAAGTAAATCAAACTTCTATGAAATCAAACTGTCCACTTAGGAAGCAACACTGATTAACAATAAATTTCACATGTTGTCCGCACATTCAACTTTGTACAGAACAAAGTATTCAATTAGAATATTTCATTCATTCAGATCTAGGATGTGTTCTTTGTGTGTTCCCTTTTATTTTTTTGAGCAGTGTACTATATCTTCTAACTGTAGTTTCCCTCTGTTCTGGTTAGCTCTGGCCCTGCTCCTGCCCCAAGGACTGTGGATGTGGGGGAGACATCCACATGCTGCAGGCCTGTTTTGCCGCCCCCCCCATCTGCTGATGAAGGCTCCTCTGACCAAGAAGACATGAATGACAGGGAGGAGGAGAGTGTGGCAGACAGCTCAGAAGGAGATCAATTATCTAGCTCCTCCTTGGATTCAGAACAAGAGTTAATGATACAGCCATGCATGAGGAGAGCTATGCATAGGCAACAACAACTGAGAGATTATTATCAAAGAAAATAAGGCCACCTGTGGTTGGGTGGTGCTGTGGTAATTAGTGAGGCTGCTATAAAGAGCAGCCTGTGGGTTTGGCCATTGTGGAGGATTATCTGATCATTGTGTTTCGTGACTGCTTTACTGACTTTGACCTTTTGTGTGCTTATTTTTCCCCGCTTTGAAACTAAACCAGAGCAAAGTGTGTTTCACTTTGTGAAAGAAGAATGACTGTGAATTGCCTCACAGCTGCAAGCTAAGTATCACAGAACTGATAAGGGACTTGTACAAATTACCAGTTTGTTTGGAGACGAGTGCTCTTTGCTATATCAAAAGAGGGCTTAGTTTAAGTGACTTTTCATTATAAAGAACATTGTTTTGAATTTTCAAATGTGTGTGTGTCTGAAATTTGTACCTGTGAATTTTTGGGAGGAGTCTACCAGAGAGCCTGACAGAACACCCTCCAATTTAATTCTTTACAGAAAAGAAACTCAAAACTTATATTTTTCTCTTCAGATCAAGGCTGTGGATTGCCTGAAGGTTCAGAAGGCGCAGAAAGAAAAAATATCTACCTACAAAAGAGACACAGAGAAAAAAGTGCAGGAAATACTTGTAAGTATTGATCCAACAGTGAGGATTTTCTGAGCTAATAGGAGGAGACCCCCTCCGCCATCTTTAATGATAGACAGCCTATTCGTAAATACAAGTTCTGACTTAAATGAAATTCAAATTATTCTTTGGGGTGGGGGGTTGATCTCCAATCAAGTATACAGAAAAAAGATACCATTTATTTTAAATTAATTGACAATATATTACTTTTACAATTTCGTTATATATAAATTAACTAATGCCACCTCCTCACCATTTGACATCTGAACCAAAAAATAATTATTCCAATTACTATTCTTAATCACATCAAATTAATTAGATCATAATGTTTTTAATTTTCTCAAAATCTCCATATCAATTTTCATGTATGCTTTCATGTACCCTCTTCCATAATAAATGCCCTCTAGAATAAAAGAGAAAAAGAAAAAGGACATTAAGGGAATAGAAAAGGAGCAAAACTTTCAGATTACCTCCAACACAGTATTTAAATTAAAACCCACCATTGCTAAAAAGTAGTTAAAATATATATAAAGGGGGCAAAAAAGGAGAAGCCACCATATAGTATATCCCAAATATCGCAGAATTAAAAAAGAACCTAATTAAAAATAATTCCCTTTCATAAATAAAAATACAAAATAAAAATAGAGATTAAAGATTAGAAGATAGCAGGGGAAAAATAAGAAAGAAAAGAAAAAGAAAAAGAGAGAATAAAAACAAAGCTAAATACTCCATACATTCCTCATGCCCTACTAAAAAAAACAGCATATCTACCCTATACTAATTATAACACTTTCAATCCGTCATCCTGCCCTTTTCTAAAAAGAAAAAAAGTCACTGTATAGCCAGTGTAATCATCTTCCCTATACTAATTATAACACTTTCAATCCACCATCCGACCATTGACCCCGCCCCTCTTCCAATGAAATTCAAATTAATGACTGTTAGGGCAGAGAACTTGTTCTTAACCTGGGGACTAAGATGTCACCACTCGCTGAATGACATAGTTGGATTAAGTGTACCGTGTTTTATACAAAGGGGTTTGCTTGCTGAATAAAGTAAATAAAGTATTTGGAATCCCGGATTGCCAAGAATATTTTCATAAGAGATCATTTAAACTCTATTTTTTAATTAAAAATATTTTCCTCCGCCCTGTTTTTTTAATATCAAAAGGGGTTTTTTTCTTCTTAGAAAATTCTTCCACCTCACTTCTAGATTCTTTAAGGAATCTATTGAATTATTATAGCAATAAAAATAAAATAATAACAATAAAAATATGCTCTTTGCTTTTTCTCCTTCGTTTTCTAGGACAAGATGAAAGAAGTGAAAAAAGATTTAATGGCTGAATTCAGAGAGCTTCAACTCTTGTTAGAAGCACAGGAGAAGCGCCTATTGACTAGGATGGAAGAGATGGAGAAGGATCTTATGGCAAGAGAGGAGAAGGGTTTGGCCAAGCACATGGAGGAACTCTGCTCCCTTGACCATCTCATCCAGGAGATAGAAGAGAAGCTTCAGGAACCAGCCAGCAAACTATTACAGGTCAGGCAGGAAGTTGAGATCATAGAATACTACGGATGGAAGGGACCTTGGAGGTCTTCTAGTAATCTAGTCTAATCCTCTGCCTAAGGCAGGAGCCCTCATATTCTCCCGAAAAAATGGTTGTCCAAATTATTATTGGAATCATCCAGTGACTCAGTACCCAGAACTCTGTGAGGGCAGCTGTTGCGCTGATAAATAATTGTGACTCTCAGGAAATTATTCCTTATTTTAGGTTGGATCTTTTTGTGAGGAGCGTCTACTCTTCACCTCTTGTTCTGCCCTTAAGTGTTACAGAGACTAAATTGATGCTCTTTTCCTTATTACAGCCTTTCAAGTACAGTGGTACCTTAAGATACGAACTTAATTGGTGCTGGGGGGAGGTTCGTAAGACGAAAGGTTCGTAAGACGAAACATTGTTTCCCATGGGAAACAATGTAAAGTCAATTAATCCGTTCAACCAAACCCCCCCCCCCCCCCCGCAAAAAAAACGGCTTTCCGGCTGTTTTAAAAGGTGACAGCCGGCCTGGGGGGCTTCCCAGCACCCCCCGAACCCGGGTTTGGGGTTCGGGGGGGTGGCAAGCCCCCCAGGCCGGCTGCGAACTTTTAAAACACCCGCGCCGCTTCGCAGCTGTCTCCTGAAGCCGAACGCTAAAGCCAAACTTCCGCGTTCGGCTTCGGGAGACAGCTGCGAAGCAGCGTGGGTGTTTTAAAAGGTCGCAGCCGGCCTGGGGGGCTTCCCAGCAACCTCCCGAACCGAACCCGGGGTTCAGCAAAATTTTGCCTCTTCTTACGAACTTTGTTCGAGTTACGAACCGGCGTTCGGGAGGCTTCTGGGAAGCCCCGCCGCCCGGCTGTTACCTTTTAAAACAGCCGCGCGGCTTCCCAGCAGTCTCCGAACGCAGGTTCGTAACTCGAAAAAAGTTCGTAAGAGGCAAAATTTTGCTGAACCCCGGGTTCGTATCACGAGTTGTTCGTAAGACGAGGGGTTCGTATCTTGAGGTACCACTCTATTGGAAGATGGCTGTTGTGTCTCTCCTAAGCCTTCTCTTGGTTAGGCTGAGCATGCCGTGTTCCCCTAGCCATTCATTGTACAGTTTGGCTTCCTGAGTCCTTATCATCTTTATTGCTCCTTTTTTCCTTTTCCATAAATTTAATTAAAATTATAATAGTGAAAAGCTCAAATGGAAATAAAGAAAATAGGGAAATAGAGAAGGATAAGAATGGGAAAGAAGTGTAGGATAAAGGGAAAAGGAAAAGACCTCAGGTTGTCTTTCAACTTTTTTCTGTACAGTAAAATGCAAAATAATATAACAGCCACAACTTTTATTTTTGAACATTTGGCAATTATTAGCCAAGAAAAACAGATTAGTCTAATAAGCAAAATCAAGTATTCAGAGTTCATTGTTTTGTATCTTGAGCACAAAGTTTAGACCCAACTTCCAAGTAGAAACATTGGGTGATAATCTAATTAAAGTAGTCACTTTTTCATTTTTTCTCTACCTCCATTACTTTTTTCATCCATTCTTCTCTTGTGGTGATTGATATATTTTTCCACGTCTGTATGTAAGATTCTGGCAGGACTCAGAACAATGAGATTTTTAAAATTAAAATTACTCATTTATTTTGTGAATGTAAGAATTTAATTTTCTGCATAGGAAATGGCTCCTTTCAGTGCTTTTTCTCTTTATTTTTTAGGACATTGGAAGCATCTTGAAGAAGTGAGTAAATCCACCCTTTTCTTTACAGTCTCAGATTCTCAGCAGATCTTTCAGCAGTTTTCCTATTTTGGGAACTGCTGTTTGTATTTAGCAGTATTTTAATGTAAAGACAACATGTTGTATTTCAGGGCTTTTTAGACATTTCCTCAGATAACCTCAACACAATATAATTAGCAATATTTGATATGATCAATTTTATTTTTATTTATTTATTTATTATTAGAGTTGATTTTTATTAAATTATTACAGTTGGTTTCACGGTTGGTTGGTTGGTTTCATAGTCAGTCAGGTGTTTAGATTGAATTTTGCCATTTTATCCACCTAAATACATGCTGTTTGCCAAGCAAACAAATCATGATTACAGAGACACTGTGATAGATGTTAACTGCAAAAATGTTGTAAGTCATTTTTTTTACAACCGTGGTAAATGGTTGCTAACAAATAGACAGAAATTGAAGGTGATGTATAAGTGCAATTTCATTGCCTTACCTGAATCCATCAAGATCAGTTTGAACATTATATCCATTGTCTAATTACATGTGACACCCATGTTAGTCATAGGTCATCAGTCATTTGGTAAGCTACAGCCCGTTTGTTTGGCCAAGAGATTCACAAGAATTTTCCAGAGTAGGGAACCCAAAACTGAAACTTAGTTGCCATTACTAGATCTCTTGTTTAACTTGATGAAGGTGAATGAGTGCAGTTCTGGATCAGGATCCACTGAGTTGCCCTGGTGCCCATATTTGAATAGCTAGCCAGAGAAACGACTGAAGTCTGGGAAATGGGCCCTTATCAATCAACAGGAGTGCTGATTTACCACCTACTTTACCAAGTACGTAGGAGGCAAGGATGAGACAACACAAGAAAACAACAATGAATGACTTAATAATTGGTCATCAACATCCCACTGAACAACTACAAACCACACACAACTAAACACCACAAAAATACAATGTGTAGAACAGCTCAGTGCACATTCGGGTGTAAAAGAGAGGTTTCCTGAGGGACTTAAAGTCTGAAAGCTCAGAAAGACGCAGATTAGATGGTGTAACTGGCTAATCCTCAAGAACCATTTGATGGCTTAGAAAGCTTCTGTTGCCAGGTTGATAACACTTACGGGAACTGGGCATGGCTAGTCTATTGAGGAGAAGGGCTAGGGGAGACCAATGTTCCCTCTAATTTTTTGGTGTGGGCGGAAAAGTATAGCGTCTGAGTGGCAGTCCCTTGGGACTGGGCGGCATAGAAGTATAAATGGATGGATGGATGGATGGATGGATAAATAAGAAAAAAAGTCCTTTTTTATTTAAAGAAATTAATAATAAAACAAAACCAAAATCTATTACTATTAAAACAAAACAAACACGATTCTTGACAAATGTATATTTTATTTTATGCACGCTGAGAGCATATGCACCAAGGCAAATTCCTTGTGTGTCCAATCACACTTGGCCAATAAAATTCTATTCTATTCTATTCTAATAATAAAACAAAACCAAAATCTATTAGATTAGATTTAGATTAGATTTATTGGATTTATATGCCGCCCCTCTCCGCAGACTCGGGGCGGCTATTACTATTAAAACTAAAACAACCAGCAAAACCAAAAACATAACTATTAATAAATCCATGCTTTAAAATCTTCATTTCTTAAATATTTATCATAGAATTATAGTAATCTTGTAATACAGTGGTACCTCAAGATACGAACCCCTCGTCTTACGAACAACTCGTGATACGAACCCGGGGTTCAGA
Source organism: Erythrolamprus reginae (assembly GCF_031021105.1). NCBI lineage: Eukaryota > Metazoa > Chordata > Lepidosauria > Squamata > Dipsadidae > Erythrolamprus > Erythrolamprus reginae. The sequence goes on along the minus strand of NC_091951.1, from coordinate 32,159,199 downwards.
AAAATTTTGCCTCTTCTTACGAACTTTTTTCGAGTTACGAACCGGCGTTCGGAGACTGCTGGGAAGCCGCGCGGCTGTTTTAAAAGGTAACAGCCGGGCGGCGAGGCTTCCTAGAAGCCTCCCGAACGCCGGTTCGTAACTCGAACAAACTTCATAAGAAGAGGCAAAATTTTGCTGAACCCCGGGTTCGGTTCGGGAGGTTGCTGGGAAGCCCCCCAGGCCGGCTGCGACCTTTTAAAACACCCGCGCCGCTTCGCAGCTGTCTCCCGAAGCCGAATGCGGAAGTTCGGCTTTAGCGTTCGGCTTCAGGAGACAGCTGGGAAGCGGCGCGGGTGTTTTAAAAGGTCGCAGCCGGCCTGGGGGGCTTGCCAGCACCCCCCCGAACCCTGAATTTTTGCCGAACTTCCAGGTTCGGGGTTCGGGGGGGTGCTGGGAAGCCCCCCAGGCCGGCTGCGACCTTTTAAAACACCCGCGCCGCTTCGCAGCTGTCTCCTGAAGCCGAACGCGGAAGTTCGGCTTTAGCGTTCGGCTTCAGGAGACAGCTGGGAAGCGGCGCGGGTGTTTTAAAAGGTCGCAGCCGGCCTGGGGGGCTTCCCAGCACCCCCCCGAACCCCGAACCCGGTTTCGGGGGGGTGCTGGGAAGCCCCCCAGGCCGGCTGTCACCTTTTAAAACAGCCCCGCGGCTTCCCAGTAGTCGCCGAAAGCAGTTTTTTTGCGGGGTTTTTTTTGGTTGCACGGATTAATTAACTTTACATTGTTTCCTATGGGAAACAATGTTTCGTCTTACGAACCTTTCGTCTTACGAACCTCCTCCTTGCACCAATTAAGTTCGTATCATGAGGTATTACTGTACTATGAAAATCTACCTGAACACCAATTCATCAATTAATATATTTCCATAAATTATACTTTTCTATAATTTCATTCAAGCTCAATTAATTTTCAGGCACTTGGCATTTACTATTGCTAACTTACATCAATCTTCTACATTTCCAAGTATATTTTAAATCCATAATGCAAACTCATAAAATCATACAGTACATATCACAAACCCCTTATTTATCATATGTATCTTCCATTAATTTTACCTTTGTAATTCTATATATTTCTAAAATTCTAATCCAATTTTTAAAATCAATACATCCTCATATTAAACAACACCTAAATATATCTTTTACCAATACAGTATTCCATAGTCAATCCATATTTAATAATCAATCATCCCTCAAATTTCTACCACTGTTCTCATTTCTGGGTCTCTCCTGTCTCTCCCCCTTTTCTGTCTCATTTGTTTCTCATTTCTCCCTCTTCCTCCCTTTTTTCCCATTCCCTCTCTCACTTCTCTTTTTCCATCCCAGTCTCCTCCCCCCTTGTGTGTGTGTGTGTGTGTGTGTGTGTGTGAACGAACTCTTGAACCATTTACAAAAACAGGTAAGGGGTGTGTTTTTTTTCCTGTTATTACTTTGGTGCTTTTTACCATATATTATAAATCAAGAGTCACTTCTTTGTCTGTTTCTCTCTCTTTCCTGTCATTCTGTGCCTCAATCATTTTCTCATTTCTGTTTTTTTCTTCCTTTTTCTATCATTTCTCTATCTCTCTCTTCCTTCTACTCTTCTCTCTCTCTTGCTTTCTCTCTCTCTCTCTTGCTTTTTTCCTATCACTCACTCTCTTACTTCCTCTCTCCTTTCTCTCTCTCCTGCTTTCTTTCTCTCTTTTTCTTTCTCTCTCTCCCCCTTGCTCTCTCGTTTTCTCACTTTCTCTCTCCTTCTCTCCTTTCTACCTCGCTCTATCTGTTGCTCTCTCTCCCTCTCTCTTGTTCTTTCTCTCTTGTTTCTTTCTCTCACACACTTTCTCTCTTGTTCTCTCTCTCTCTCTCTCTCTCTCTCTCTCACTTTCTCTCTTTTTCTCCCCCCCTTTTTCTCTCTCTCTCTCTTTCTTCCTATCTCACTGTCTGTTGCTCTCTGTCTTTCTTGCTTGTTCTCTCTTTCTCTCTGTTCCTTTCTTCTTTGTGGAGGCCGGCGAAGGTTTTTCTTATTTTGAATGTGCCAGGCGGGCTGGCAGGGGGATGGAAAGCGCGTACGTACGTGCAACATTCTAAATCACCTTTGCGGGCCTCCGCTGTGAGAAGAACGCCCGCCCCGCTTGTCCTGCAACCCCTCGCTGATAGTCTGGGATGAAAGCGCTCTCAGCGAATGGAGGGGCAGGGTGGGGTGGGCATTCCCAAAGCGCTCAGAGTGGCTAGCGGCCAGATGAGGAGGACGAGAAGCCACAGCCACCACTGCCACTGTGGGAGCTTCATCGCTGGAAGCTTTCAAGAAGAAATGGTGTAAGGCACAGATGGCGACCCTATGGCACACGTGCTGCAGGTGGCATGCAGAGCCATATATGAGGGCAGGTGAAGCATTGCCCTATGTCAGCTCCAACATACATGTGCACGGCCGCCAGCAGATTTCCGGCCTTTTTGGCTGTTTTTGCTCTCCCGAGGCTTCAGGAAGTCCTGAACTCTGGGGACGGCAAAAAATGGTCCAACTGGAAGTCCGGAGACTTCAGTGTGTCCTGTGTGCATGAAAAATGTTGTACACATGTACAGGAGGCAGTGTGGGGGTTGTGTCCATACATTGGGGGGCACATTGCATTGTGTGTGTGGGCACAAGTGCGCACACAATCACACGCAGCCACAGGTTTTTTGGCACCAGAGGCAGAGAAGGTTCACCATCACTGGTGTAAGGTCTCCTGCTTGGGTGGCGGTGTGGTGGGGGATGGACTAGATGGTCTTCCCACTCTTATTCTGTTATTTTGACTTGACAGGTACCAGGCTAAGGAAACGTATGAGAATCCAGTGGATTTACTTCTAGAGCCGAAGTGGGCAATCTGGGATTACAGTCATGACCTTGCACTTCTGAAAAGGGCCAAGGAAAAGTTGAGAGGTAAAAAAGAGCCCCTGGGGTTTTGCCCTGGATGACATTTTGAGCATCCAAGAGAGATTCTGGCTCAGTCTGATTGTAAAACGAGACTTACCTGTATTCTTTGTAGCCAAAATCCATATGCACTGATCAGTGGGAAAGCAGAATAATACAGGTAGTTCTTGACTTATGACTTATGACAGTTGAGCTGAAAATTTCTGTTGCTAAGCAAGTCAGTTACTAAGTGAACAGTGGCCCATTTTACAAACTCTTGCCACAGTTATTCAGAAAATCCTGCCAGTTAAGTGAATTGTGGTTGATAAATGAATCTGGCTTCCCCCATTGACTTTGCTTGTCAGAAGCTCCCCAAGAAGGTCGAAGAGGACAATCCCAGATGCTGCAACCATCATAAATACAAGCTGGTTCCCAGTGCCCGAATTTGGGTCACGTGACTGGGGAGGCTCCAGCACTCGTAAGTGTGAGAATTGGTCATAAATCACTTTTTTCGGTGCCGCTGTGACTCCACTACACATATAGTGGTAAGTTGAGAACTACCTGCCTATGGAATATATAGTAGAATATATTTATACCTGATGGACTATGTATAGCCACCAATGACATTTTGGCTTCTGGTTTTCCATATTCCTTATTTCCTGATTTGAGTCCAATGAAAGCAAACCAGGATATCTGTAGGGAGGCCCTTCTGTTGCTTGAACTCTAGTGATGAGATGCTGAATCCCTCCCTCTTCTTCCCCAGATACTCTGGAAACTGGACTTCTACTACAGGAAGGTAAATATTATTAGAATTTTAAGCTCTGATGCCAGTAATTTAAGAGAAACCTGATAATTAACAAACATCTACGCATCACTCTACGCTTGTGTGGATGTGTCATAACTTCTTGTTCCGAATCCAGGGATGATAGGGATGATTGATCTCCTCCTGGGCTGTCTGCCAAACTCCCCTCTTCCCTGTCACTCACACTTCCTTGATCAGAGGAGACTTCGTCGTCAGATTCCATTGGGAGCAAAACAGGCCTGTGGCATGTGGATGTTTCCTCCACCTCCACATGCCCTGGGCAGGAGCTGGGCCAGAGCCAACCACAACACTTTAATACTTCAAATATGCCGTAGTGCCTACTCCTACTTCTTATGTATTCTCTCAAAACCCTTACAAGAAAGAAAAATTTTATCCGCTACAAACAGTAACAAAGAAAGAAAACTATAATTAAAAATAGAAAGAAAAGAGAAAAAAGAAAGAGCAAAATAAACAAAAAGAAAAACCAAAAGTCTATTATTATAGTAATGTGAAAACAATATAAGAATTAACCAAACCATCATTTCAAATCTTCAATGACTAATCATCTTAATATTATAATCATATTTCATTGCTAATCATAATCAATTATTATTCAAATGTTTATCACTAAATTGTCATTATCTCAATAAAATTTAATGACTTGAAATATATCTTAAGAACAACACCTAATAAATCTAGCTACATCATTTCATAGTTAATGCATACTCAATAATCTATCATCCCTCCTTAAAACATCATTTTTGGCAATCCTCAGGGCTTTTATTTTTTATCATTTTAAACCCATATATTTTCTCCTTGCCTCTCTTTTTAACAAAATATAAGATATTTTGCATTCCCATTCTGACTTCTTTCATGCTCTGCCATTTCTGGGGTATCAGGTCATATCTATTTTTCATTTCTTAGTGGTTAAAGTATTTTTATTTATTTATTTTGTCCAATACAGAATAATATACAATGAAGCTTATAGAGATATAGTAGAGAAGATATATGAGATATAAGAGAGACTATAGGATCTGGGACAGAAGGCACTCTAGTGCGCTTATGCACGCCCCTTACTGACCGCTTAGGAATCTGGAGAGGTCAACTGTGGATAGTCTAAGGGTAAAGTGTTGGAGGTTACCGGATGATATTATGGAATCCGGTAATGAGTTCCACGCTTCAACAACTCGATTACGAAAGTTGTATTTTTTACAGTCAAGTTTGAAGCGGTTAATATTAAGCTTGAATCTGTTGTATGCTCTTGTGTTGTTGTAGTTGAAGCTGAAGTAGTCGCCGACATGTAGAACGTTGCAGCATATGATCTTGTGGGCAATACTTAGATTATGTTTAAGGCGTCGTAGTTCTAAGCTTTCAAGACATAGGATTGTAAGCCTAGTTTCGTAGGAAATTCTGTTTCGGGTAGAGGAGTGAAGTATCTTCTGGTGAAGTATCTTTGGACATTTTCGAGGATGTTAATGTCAGAAATGTGGTATGGGTTATTTATTTATTTATTATTTATTTATCGGATTTGTGTGCCGCCCCTCTCCGCAGACTCGGGGCGGCTAACAACAATGATAAAAAACAGCATGTAACAATCTAATTAATAAAACAACTAAAAACCCTTATTATAAAATCAAACAGATGAGCTGTATTCTAGGATGGGTCTAGCGAAAGTTTTGTAAACGCTGGTAAGTAGTGTGAGATTTCCAGAGCAGAAGCTACGTAGGATTAGATTAACAACTCTTGAGGCCTTCTTGGCGATGTTGTTGCAGTGGTCTTTGGCACTTAGATCTTTAGTTATTAGTATTCTAAGGTCCTTGACCGAGTGGGGATTATCTGTGATGTGTATATTCAGTTTGTATTTGAAATTCTAATTCTTTTTGCCAATGTGTAGGACAGAGCATTTGCTGGTTGAGATTTGGAGTTGCCATGTGTTGAACCAGTCAGAAACTGAGTCTAGGTCTTTTTGTAGGGTAGTTGTGTTTTTAGTGGTGTTGAAGAGTTTTGCATCATCTGCAAAAAGAACACAGTTGCTTGTGATGAGATTGCAAAGGTCATTGATGTAGAGAATGAAGAGCGTAGGTCCCAGTACGCCACCTTGGAGGACACTGCTTTTAACAGGGATGGGTGTGGATATGGAGCTTCCTATTTTGACTACTTGTTTCCTGTTTGACAGGAATGCAGTAATCCAGCTGTGGAGGGATCCTGAGATGCCATAGGATTTGAGTTTTAGAAGTAGGTTGTCGTGGACCACTGAATCAAAAGCTTTGCAGAAGTCAATATAAATTGCATCTATAGTTTTGCCTTGGTCAAGATGAGTTGTCCATATGGTTTTCCAGTGGAGGAGCTGTACATTGCAGGATAGTTTTTTTCTGAATCCAAATTGTTTGTTAGAGAGCAGGTTATTAGTTTCTAGGTGAAGAGTAGTTGATTGGTTTATAATTGATTCCATAACTTTACATGGGACACAGCATAGTGATATTGGTCTGTAGTTATCGACAAGACGGTCTCCTTTTTTGAAGATGGGGATGACCATAGCTTTTGACCATAGTTTAGGAAGTGTGCTGGTTCTGAAGGATTTTTCGAAGATTATGTTCAGCGGTTCTGCTATAGCAGAAGAGAGATTTCTTAGGAAATATGCACATAGACCATCTGGTCCGACTGATAGGGAAGGTTTAAGGTCACGTAATGCTTTTTCAACTTGGTCTTTAGTGAAGTCTATTTGGGTTAGGTCATTGAGAGAGTTTGAGGTGCGAGTGATGAATTCAGGGGATGAGCCGTTGCTGTTGACAAAGACAGAGCCAAAGAATTAATTGAGAATGTTAGCTTTGGATGAATCATCGTGGTATTCGGGGCGGCTTATAACATGTTAGCAATAGCACTTTTTAACAGTCAGCATATTGCCCCCACAATCCGGGTCCTCATTTTACCCACCTCGGAAGGATGGAAGGCTGAGTCAACCTTGAGACGGTGATGAGATTTGAACCACTGACCTTCAGATCTGCAGTCAGCTTCAGTGGCCTGCAGTACAGCACTCTACGTGCTGTTCAGTTGCAGTTAGAGAATAGGTTTTGATAGTTTAATGTTGAAAGATGGGCATCAATGAGTTTGTAGTTCGCTTTTTTGAAGTTCAATTTCGGAGTCACATTATTTGGGTGGATCTTAGTGTGGCTTAGGTTGAGACTGAAGTTTATCATGCTGTGGTCACTGTTGGAAAAAGGTTATTTTATTTGTAAGCCATATATTGTACTTTTACTGTTGCAGAAGATGAGATCCAGAAAGTTATCTAATCTAGTATTGTTAGTTACTAGTTGGTCAAGCCCCAGACTGGTGACTGTGTTATATATAGTAGAATGGATAGGTTCCGTGCTACATTCATTTAATGTCCAGTTAGTGTGTGGTAGGTTGAGGTCACTAAAGAAGATGATAGGGTGTGGGCAGTGGGTAGCCCACGTTAGTAGAGCTGATAATTTGTTTGCATGTGTGATGTCATAGTCAGGAGCTCTGTAGCAGAGTAAGAATTAAATTGTGGTATTTAGGGATAGATCAAAGACAATAGTTTCAGGGAGTAATAGATCCTGCCAATTTTGATGTTTTTTAGATTTAGAGATTTTTTGTAAAATATAGCTACCCCGCCTCCTCTGAGGGATTTGTGGTCATAACGAGAGACAAGATAGTTCCATGTTGTAATAATGGAGTCTGGGTAGGATGCATTAAGCCATATTTCACAGACAAAGATAATATCAAAGACTGAGGAGTCAAGGAGGAGGAGGAATTCTGACATCCTATTGACTATACAGTGGTACCTCAAGATACGAACCCCTCGTCTTACGAACAACTCGTGATACGAACCCGGGGTTCAGAAAAAAATTGCCTCTTCTTACGAACTTTTTTCGAGTTACGAACGCCAAACCCGAACTTCCGGGTTCGGCATTCGGAGGCTCCTGGGAAGCCGCCCGGCTGTTTTAAAAGGTGACTGCCGGGCTGGGGGGCTTCCCAGCACCCCCCCAACCCCGAACCCGGAAGTTCGGCAAAAGTTCGGGGTTTGGGGGGGTTCTTGGAAGCCCCCCAGCCCGGCGGTCACATTTTAAAACAGCCGGGCGGCTTCCCAGGAGCCTCCGAACGCCGAAAGCAGAAGTTCGGGTTTGGCGTTGGGCTTCGGGAGGCTCCTGGAAAGCCATGTCTTTAACTCGGCTCTGCTACGTACATTTTCCCTGCAGTTGATCCAAGCACTGCAAGGGAAGGAACGAACTGAAATGCGAGTCAGGAGTCCTGGAAACGTAACAATAAGGGGGCTGGTGGAATAATCATTGGGAATGGGGTGTCCTGGAAGTTCGGATGCAGGCTCTCCCAGCCTCCTCATTCTCCCCCCCCCCCCCCCCGTTTCTTTAAGGCTTCCCCTCTCGTGTGCAAGGGAAAGCAAGGGGTGGGAAATGCGAGTCAGGAGTCCTGGAAACGTAACAATAAGGGGGCTGGTGGAATAATCATTGGGAATGGGGTGTCCTGGAAGTTGGGATACAGGCTCTCCCAGCCTCCTCATTCTCCTCCCCCCCCCCCATTTCTTTAAGGCTTCCCCTCTCGTGTGCAAGGGAAAGCAAGGGGTGGGAAATGCGAGTGAAACGTAACAATAAGGGGGCTGGTGGAATAATCATTGGGAATGGGGTGTTCTGGAAGTTGGGATACAGGCTCCCCCAGCCTCCTCATCCCCCCCCCCCCGTTTCTTTAAGGCTTCCCCTCTCGTGTGCAAGGGAAAGCAAGGGGTGGGAAATGCGAGTCAGGAGTCCTGGAAACGTAACAATAAGGGGGCTGGTGGAATAATCATTGGGAATGGGGTGTCCTGGAAGTTGGGATACAGGCTCTCCCAGCCTCCTCATCCCCCCCCCGTTTCTTTAAGTTTTCTTTATTAGATTTGTATGCCGCCCCTCTCCGTAGACTCCTTAAAGAAACGAGGGAGGGGGGGAATGAGGAGGCTGGGAGAGCCTGTATCCCAACTTCCAGGACACCCCATTCCCAATGATTATTCCACCAGCCCCCTTTTTGTTACGTTTCCAGGACTCCTGACTCGCATTTCCCACCCCTTGCTTTCCCTTGCACACGAGATGAGAAGCCTTAAAGAAACGGGGGGGGGGGGGGAATGAGGAGGCTGGGAGAGCCTGCATCCCAACTTCCAGGACACCCCATTCCCAATGATTATTCCACCAGCCCCCTTTTTGTTACGTTTCCAGGACTCCTGACTCGCATTTCCCACCCCTTGCTTTCCCTTGCAGACGAGAGGGGAAGCCTTAAAGAAACGGGGGGGGGGGTGAGGAGGCTGGGAGAGCCTGCATCCCAACTTGCAGGACACCCCATTCCCAATGATTATTCCACCAGCCCCCTTATTGTTACGTTTCCAGGACTCCTGACTCGCATTTCCCACCCCTTGCTTTCCCTTGCAGACGAGAGGGGAAGCCTTAAAGAAACGGGGGGGGGGATGAGGAGGCTGGGAGAGCCTGCATCCCAACTTGCAGGACACCCCATTCCCAATGATTATTCCACCAGCCCCCTTTTTGTTACGTTTCCAGGACTCCTGACTCGCATTTCCCACCCCTTGCTTTCCCTTGCACACGAGAGGGGAAGCCTTAAAGAAACGGGGGGGGGGGGGGGGAATGAGGAGGCTGGGAGAGCCTGTATCCCAACTTGCAGGACACCCCATTCCCAATGATTATTCCACCAGCCCCCTTTTTGTTACGTTTCCAGGACTCCTGACTCGCATTTCCCACCCCTTGCTTTCCCTTGCACACGAGAGGGGAAGCCTTAAAGAAACGGGGGGGGGGGGGGGAGATGAGGAGGCTGGGAGAGCCTGCATCCCAACTTCCAGGACACCCCATTCCCAATGATTATTCCACCAGCCCCCTTATTGTTACGTTTCCAGGACTCCTGACTCGCATTTCAGTTCGTTCCTTCCCTGCCAGCGCTTGGATCAACTGCAGAGAAAATGTACGTAGCAGAGCCGAGAGAGTAGGAGAGCCGGCCACCCCTTGCCCTCCCTTGCGAGAGAGGGGGAGGCTTAAAGAAACGGGGGAGGGTGTAAATGAGGAGGCTGTGAGAGCCTGTACAGGACAACCCACTCCTAATGATTATTCTACCAGCCCCTTTTTGTTAGGTTTCCAGGACGCCTGAAATTTGTTCCTTCCCTGCCAGCGCTTGGATCAACTGCAGGGAAAATGTATTGTAGCAGAGATGAGAGGAGGGTAGGAGAGCCAGCCACCCCTTGCCCTCCCTTGCCAGAGAAGGGGGCAGCCTTAAAGAAACGGGGGGATTAGGAGACTGTGAGTGCCCGTATCTCAACTTCCTCGTGAAGTTTTCAGGCACCAAACAACCACGCAGCCCCAAACCTGATGGAAGAAATGTGCCCCCCTGCCATCCTCAGAGCCCCCAGCGCTCTAGTTTTCCTCTTCTTTAGTTGACAGATTGACCTCTCTCTACACCGCGTCTCCATTGCCTGCGCTTCGCTGAGGACCGGAGCTCAGAGGCTTGGTCCCCCTGAGCAAAGGGGAAGGAAAAGAGCCTCCCCCTGTTCTCTACCGGCATTCAGGGACCCATACACACACAGCAGAGTGAGAGCCAGGGAGCCTTGTCTGAAGCCGAAGCTCCGGATTCCCCTTTGCTGCCACCTCCGAAAACACTTTCAAGGAGGGTGTAAGCCCTGCCGGCTGACAAGCTGCGAGGCAGCTTCCCACGTGTGTTAATCACCCACAAAGCTCCATACGCAGCCTCTGCTGTGTCCCCCTTCCCTCCTCCCCCTGTCCCCAAACAAGGATCAGAATGCCGGTTGTCATAAGGCAAAAGGGGCGAGTTTTGGACTTGCACGCATTATTCGCTTTTTCATTGATTCCTATGGGAAACATTGTTTCATCTTACGAACTTTTCACCTTACGAACCTTGTCCCAGAACCAATTAAGTTCGTAAGACGGGGTTCCACTGTACTTCTAGGATTTAATAATTTGCATTTGAGATTGGTTTTGGGTTGGGAGTAGGTTTTGGATTGGGTAGAGGTAGTAAGGGACGCACTTTCCTAATCTTTGTTTGTGGTGTTAGGGATGACATTTTGTTTTTGATGTTGTGGTTCTGGTTGGTAGGTGTCGATTTGTTGTTGTGAGATGGTTGGGAGAAGTAGGGTGGTTGATGAGAGATGTTAGGCTGGAAGATGTAGGAACGATTGTGGGTCCTGGATTTGATGCATATTGTGCAAAAGGTGATGTATAAGTTAGTTTCACCCAGGTCAAGTTCCGCCCTTAATTCACGGGAATTAATTCACGGGAGCGGATGCGTTGAAGTAGCGAAAGGTCTGGTCTGGATCTGAGTTTGTTGAAATTGGTGTTGTTTCTGGATATGTGGTTAATGGTCTTGATAAAAAGCTGTTTTGCAGGTTCATTTTTGCAGACAACTCTGCAGAATCGTGGTGCCACTGTGCCATCACTGAACTTGTGCTCTGGTCCATTTTTGGAAACTTCTAATATATCTTCTGGGGTGATTGTCTGAGAGATTGATTGTTGTTGACGGATAATGTTCTGTATTTTTGTTATATCAGGTTCGTCATTTTCTTCAAGGCCAAAGAGGATGGCATTTCGGCATTTTTGTTCTCCATTGCATCTTTGACAAGAGTAGGGTTGTCTGGAGACGAATTGGTCTGTCTTTGTATTATGGGTGGCGGTTGAGGTAGACTTGTTGAGGTGTAGACAGGTGGAGATGGAGTGGTAGACGAGATTGGGTTTGGAGGTTTAGTGTTTAATAGTGCCTGGATATTTTTTTCCATGGATAGTACACGTGGTTCTATGTTTTCCATGGATATTAGGCGTGGTTCAATGTTTTCAATGAATGGTTGATGCATTTTGGAGGTTGCTTTCAATGTATTGATATCTTCAGAAAGGCCATTGAGGATCTCTAATTTAGGGGTACAGGTAGAACAGAGGTAGAAGAATGAGGAGTATCCATGGAGAAAGGTGGCAATAAAATCAGTTATTTTCAGGCAAGAGTGGTGTGTAGAATTTTTGCAGGCTTGACATTTGATGTATTTATCAAAATCATTTATATTGTCTTTGCTTATAAAGCAGAGAATTTTGCTTGTCTCTTGTAAATGAAGCTTTAGATGTTGTTTCTTCTTCCCCGGCATGACTGTTCTCTGGGATTATAGCACTGTTGTTTGTAGTTTTATTGTTTTATGGTATGGTGAGTGGAGGGGGGGCAATGGAATTTATAGAGCTGAGGAGCGGAAATGGATGTTTACTGCTTGAGGATGCTTTGAAAGCCTGGCTACCCCTTTGTGATGCTTATAGATCTGTGAATAAACATGTGGGATGGAGCTTTGTATTTTACAGTAATGGTGGAGAATCCGTGAATTGATTGTTGCATTCAGAATAACTCTTAAGTAATAAACTTTTATTAGTGTACATTTGCCACTTCAGTCAATTAGCCTTGATTTACTTTGACATAAGATTATTTTGCTTCTTCCTAACACAGTCTAGGTGTTTGCAGAGTCGAGGCTGTCCTTTCCCACTTTCTTTTTCACATTCTTTCAGGTGCCAGGGGGGAATTAGGGCTTCAGAGCAGTCCCGGTTAGGATGGGGAAATAATAGCAGCTACTACTGACAGTCCCCTGTGACTCACTCCTTCCTATTCCTTTATTAGAAGCTTTGTTTCTTCGGTTTACTTTGTTTATGCGAGTCTTTGTTTATGCGAGTCTTAGCCATGCTCTCTTTCTATTTATTTTCTTTTTTAAAAAAGAATATTGCAGAATGCTCAATACAAAAGGAAGGAACAAATACAGAAACATCAAATAAAAAGAATAACCAAAAAAAAAGAGAAGAAAGAGAAAAAACATTACAGAGATATCTTGTTCTCTCTTTTCTTTCCTTATTATATTTTATGAATAAACAATATAATATTCAGTTTGCGGTTTTCCATATCGGTGTTTCTCATGCTCTCCTAAAACTTAACTCTATATTTCTTAAGAGCTAAAAAGGATAACAAAGTATACAATCTATACTTTTCAATTCCAGAACGATGGTAAAACAAACCAATAATAGGTCATTGGATGGGTCTTGAAAATCTAGTCATGGGCAATTTTGGTTTATGTACATTATAGCATGTCTGGGTTAAGGAAAAAAGGTTTTGATTTTTATCTTCAAGTATTTCCCCATTGCAATGTAAGCAAAAAACTGGTTAATTCCAGTTTTTTTTCCTTTTGCGCAGCCACCTATACCATTTATCCCAAACTTTATAGAAGACTGTGTCTTCTCTATCTTTAACATGCATAGTCAACCTGTTCATTTCAGCCAATTCCATTATTTTGTTTATAATGTATGTGTTAGTAGGTGTAGACTCCTTTTTCCAGTTTTGAGCATAACAAATTTTATTAAAGGCATAACTGGTTGGAAATTAAGAAAAAATTCTACTTTCAGAATATAAAATGGCTTTCACCCTTAGAAGCAATAATGCATCCAAACTCGACCCAGGCAAATAATACTTTTACATATAAAGAATTATTATCAGAACAGAATGAACTGAAATCAAGAACAAAGCTTGAGGAAGAGGGTGTAATTATTGACTGGCGGTCCTATTTTCAGCTACAAAACAAATACAAATTTGACTTGGGAAAATTTGGCTTCCAACCAAACAAACAAGAAATTGATAAAGTTTTCACTGGCCCAGAGGGAAAAGAAATTTCAAAATTTCATAAATGCCTTCTTAAAAATGAAATGTAGGAAGAGAGAGTCAAAGAGGTTGTGATTAAATGGGCCCAAAATGTAGGCCATATGATTGAGCTAGACAAATGGGAAAACCTTTGGAATTGCAATTTGAAACTTACCATCTTTTCTGCATACAAAGAAAACCTTTACAAAACTTTTTATCATTGGTATCTCACACCAGTTAAACTGGCAAAAATTTATCAAGGAATATCTCCAAATTGCTGGAAGTGTAAAGACGAGTTAGGCACATATTTCCATATGTGGTGGACCTGTGGGAAAGCTAGACAATTTTGGAAAAAAATATGAAAATGGATAAAGGAAATAACTGAAATAGAGATTAATTATACATTTGATTACTGCTGCAAAAATTTCGTCCCAGACTTCCAGCAATGGGGCTGCAGTAGAGGCAGGGCAGGAGTTCCTGAAGTGCTCGGAGAAAGCGCTCTCGCAGCCCCCTCACTGTTGGTGCCTGCGTTCCGGAGCTCCGCCTCACAGCTGATCACCCTGCCACCGCCCCACGGCTACTGCCCAATGCCGCTGCTGAGAGAAAGAGAGAAAGGGGGGGGGGAGAGATAGCAATAGAGAGAAGAGAAAGAAAGCAATAGAGAGAGAGAGAAAGAAAACAAGAGAGAAAGAGAGAGATGAAAGGGGGGGAAAGAGATAGCAAGAGAGAGAAGAGAAAGAAAGCAAGAGAGAGAAAGAAAGAGAGAGTGAAATAAAGCAATAGAGAGAGAGAAAGAAAACGAGAGAGAAAGAGAGAGAGAGCAAGAGGGGGAGAGAGAAAGAGAGAGAAATGACTCTTGATTTAAAGCATATGGTAAAAAGCACCCAAATAATAACAGAGAAACCCCCCCCCAGCCATTTGTGTTTGTGTGTGTGTGTGTGAACTCTTGAACCATTTCCAATAGCTCACCTCTAATTGGAAATGGTTCAAGAGTTCACACACACACACACACACACACACAAGGGGGGAGGAGACAGGGATGGAAAAAGAAGATAATAATAGTAATAGATTTTGGTTTTGTTTTATTATTAATTTCTTTTAATAAAAATAGAAGGGAATTTCTTTCTTTCTTTCTTTCTTTCTTTCTTTCTTTCTTTACTTACTTACTTACTTACTTACTTACTTACTTACTTACTTACTTATTTATTTATACTTCTATCCCGCCCAGTCCCAAAGGGACTGTCGCTCAGACACTATACTTTTCCGCCCACACCGAAAAAAAATTAGAGGGAACATTGCTCCACACCACTCCGCTTTACTCCATTCTGCTCTGTTCTGTATATGATCTAGAAAATTGAAATCAATCTTGGTGTAGAATGAAAGATCTGGAGAAATGGGAAAATATGGCCTGGGACTGAAAGGAATATTGAATTTGTACCAAACTAATAACATCCTGTTGATTTTACTGCCTGATTATAAGTTGGTGAGACATGAGGCCTTTGGGAGCAGAGAAATTAGGTCCTTTGGGTCAAAGCACATAGCAAAGTTGGAGCATCAGGTTGCTTCCCCCTTGTGGGCCATCAAACTGATGAATGCAGAGGTTTCCTGTGCAAGACCCTCCCCTTTTCTCCATGCCTGTGATACCCTGAAGCTCATAGAGAAAAGGGCGGAGCTTCCACCCATCCCATCCTGTGTCCCAAGTTATCTCTGGGGGATCCTTCTGACTCTGCCAGTTCAAAATTGAAACATGGCTGCCTCTTCCCTGCCTGATCTTCTGAATTAATGCTCCAGGCAGAGTCCCTGTTCAACCTTGGCTGTCTCATCAAATTAGTGAAGGTAAAGCCAACAACTCTTCATTCCCAATCCCATTAATCTCATCTGCAAGATGGAAGCTGAAGAGAATTGTGAAGGGAGGTTAGAAGAGGTGGAGCACTATGAAGGATTTGAAGGACTTGGCCACAAGTCTTCAACCTTGGCCACTGTAAGACGTATGGACTTCACTTCCCTGAAAAAAAATAAAATAAATAATAATAATAATAATAATAATAATAATAATAATAATAATAATTTATTAGATTTGTATGCCACCCCTCTCCGAAGACATCCAGCATGGCAGATCTGAAGGGTAATCAGCAGAGTAGTGGCCACATGTGAGACTAGAGACTGGGGGATTTGACCAGTGGAGACAAAAGATGAACCGGTGAGCCTTGGAGCCAAGAGCAGGACAAATAATTGATGGATCCTGTGGGTGTGCAGCTGAGTGCAGCTGGACTGGCAGGTGGCAAAGGCAACCTAAGTGAATGGAATGAGAAAGCCAGATGTCAGAGGCATAGTTCCCTGTAAGCTGCGCAGTGCGCTATAGCACAGAGGTTTCTACTTGTCGGCCTGGGAATTTCAAATTCCAACCTCCGAGCTGGAATTTGAAATCAGAACCGCTGCTGCTCTACAACATAGGACAGCAACAGTTCCTTAAGGAAAGGCGGGAAAGAAAGGGGCGAATCGCAGGCCCGCTTTCTTCACCGCCCCTTCAATCCCAGATTTTCTCCTCCCCACTCCCCCGGGAGCCAAACGGTTGTTTAGCTGCCACCGGGTAAGGTAAGAAAATCTGGCCTCTCCTCTAAGCCTCGGTGGGGGGGTGCTGCCGACTGGGTGCTGCAGCCAGGTAAGAGGCCTAGTGGTGTGGCCCGCCGCTAGGCCTCTAAGCCTCGAGGGGGGGGGGTTTCTGACCGGGCCTCTTACACCTTTCTGCGGGGCCCTCTTCTTTGCGCCTTCCAAGTTTTCCAGCAGCTGCAGCGCCTCGCCCGGCTGGAGCTTCCCTGGCGGTGGTAGCGTGTGAGCTTTGGGGCCCGGAGGGAGGGTGGCGGCAGCGGGAGGGCGGCGGCAGCAGCGGCACTGGGCAGTAGCTGCTGGGCGGTGGCAGGGTGGTCAGCTGCGAGCCAGAACACCAGGTCAGAGGCACCGGCGGCGGCGTTTGGACGTGTTGCCCAGTGCCGCTGCTGCCGCCGCCCTCTCGCCAGGCCCCAAAGCTCACACTCTACTGCTGCCAGGGAAGGTTCAGCCGGGCGGGGCACTGCAGCTACCGGAAAACTTGGAAGGCGCAAAGAAGAAGGCCCCGCGGAAAGGTAAGGGAGGGTGTGCCGCCTGACCGCTGACCACCCTGCCACCGCCCCACAGCTACTGCCCGGTGCCGCTGCTGCCACCGTTCTCCCACTGCTGCTGCCCTCCCTCTGCACCCCAAAGCTCACACGCTGCCGCCACCAGGTAGACTCCAGCCAGTTAGGGCGCTGCAGCTACCAGAAAACTTGGAAGGCGCAACTTGCTGTGGGCTGCTCGCCACCCAGGTCCGGCCGCCGGCCTATTGTAGCTTCCCCACCACCCAGGCCCGGTCGCCGGCTTGCCACAGCCCACCCGCTACTGCCCAGACCTGGCCGCCAGCTTGCCCAGGCCTACCCGCCACCCAGGTCCGGCTGCCAGCCTATCGCAGCTTCCCCACCACCCAGGCCTGGCCGCCGGCTTGCTGCACCCTGCCTGCCACCCAGACCCGGCCGCCAGCCTACCGTGCTTGCCAACGGCCGCCTTCTCTAGGTCCTAGGGAATAAGGAAAGTTTCCCGGGAATCCCCCGCGCTTCTGGCCCCGAAAACATATTTGTGCGAGTGAGTGGTGTTGCAGGGCAGGAAAAAAAAGAAGAGAGTAAGAAAGAGATAAAAAAGAGAGAAAAGAAGAGAAAATGAAGGAAATGGAAGGAGAGAAATAAAAAGGAAAGGAGGAAGAGAAAGAGGGAAAGAGTGAGAGGGAAGGAGGGAGGGAGAGAGGGGGGAAGAGAGGGAGGGAGGAAGAGAGGAAAAGAGAGAAACAGATAGAAACAGATAGAAAAAAGAGAGAGGGAGGAAAAGGGCACACCAACCGCTACTTGAACGCAAAATCCCACCACCACCCTGCACAGATCAATTCCGTAGCCAAGACCCTCATTTCCAGAACGAAACGCCTAGCCGACAAAGACCACCTGGAACCTGAATTACACAGTCTCACAAATGTATTAATTTCCAATGGATTCCAAAGAGAAGCAATCAACAACTTAATCCAAAAAGAGACACCCCCCCAAGAACCAAGACACAGAACAGGACAATGGCATCGCCCTCCTCCCTTACATCAAAGGCACCACAGATAAAATCAGTAAAATTCTCCACAAACACAACATCAAGACAGCCTTTGGTACAGATAAAAAAATAGCCAACATCCTAAGAAACCCGAAAGACAATATCCAACTAGAAAACCAGGGAGTTTATCAAATACCGTGTAAAATCTGCCCAGCCACATATATTGGACAAACTAACAGGAGAGTAAATGCACGTGTTGCAGAACATAAGAATGCATTAAAGAAAAAAGAAAAAACCTCCTCCCTTTTCCAACACTTCAAAACTACAGGACATGAAATTGATTTTGACAGTACCAAATTAATTTCTAAAACAGAACACTACAGCAAAAGAATAATCATGGAAGCCATCGAGATAGAAAAACATCCCCAAAATATGAACAAGCGGGATGATACCTCCCGCTTACCAGACATCTGGAAACCAGCCCTCAAACATATACCAGCCATAGAAACCAGACTCAGAACACACTTTATAAAACAATCAAGTAGCATGCAAGTTCCAACTACTCAGGATATCACGCCTAATCTACAACCATTAACTAATCAGCATACCTCAGCTACATCAACGACCCCAGATGTTACCTCACTGACTCACCAGGAAGTTTCTACACCAGGCAATTGCTGAGCCATCAAACCACACCCAGCCACCAGTATTTACAGAAGGAAGGCAGCTCAGGTCTCGCAGTGTTCGCCATAGAACAAGGACAGAAACACCAGCCTGAAGATGACGAGTGAGACCTCGTCGAAACGTCGCCAGAAATTTCCAAATCCTACATGGGAAGATAACCGAATATACCAAGACCATCATACCTGTACCCGTGAAAATCTACGAAAACAAATATATATACATACATACATACATACATACATACATACATACATACATACATACATACATACAGTGGTACCTCTTGATACGAACCCCTCATCATACGAACTTTTCGAGATACGAACCCAGGGTGCAGAATTTTTTTGCCTCTTACAAACTTTTTTCACCTTACAAACCTGCCACCGCCACTGAGATGCCCCGCCTCCGGACTTTTGTTGCAAGCCAAGCACAGGTTTTTATGATCCTGTGATCCCTTGGGGCTCCCCTCCATGGGAAACCCCACCTCCTGACTTCCGCATTTTTGCAATGCTGTAGGGAAATCCCAGGAGAGGAATCCCAGGATTGCAAAAATGGGCGCTCTGCTGGGCAGAGTAGGGGGGACAAAAACAGGAAGAAAAGACTCATGGAGCTCAAGGGAGGAGAAAGGTGTGGGGGAGATGAGGAGAGTGGGGTGGACAAAAACGGGAAGAAAAGACTCATGGAGCTCAAGAGAGGAGAAAAGTGTGGGGGAGATGAGGAAAGTGGGGTGGACAAAAACGGGAGGGAAAGGCTCATGGAGCTCAAGGGAGGAGAAAGGTGTGGGGGAGATGAGGAGAGTGGGGTGGACAAAAACGGGAGGGAAAGGCTCATGGAGCTCGAGAGGAGAAAGGTGTGGGGGAGATGAGGAGAGTGGGGTGGACAAAAACGGGAGGGAAAGGCTCATGGAGCTCAAGGGAGGAGAAAGGTGTGGGGGAGATGAGGAGAGTGGGGTGGACAAAAATGGTAAGAAAAGACTCATGGAGCTCAAGGGAGGAGAAAGGTGTGGGGGAGATGAGGAGAGTGGGGTGGACAAAAACGGGAAGAAAGACTCATGGAGCTCAAGGGAGGAGAAAGGTGGGGGGGAGATGAGGAGAGTGGGGTGGACAAAAATGGGAAGAAAAGACTCATGGAGCTCAAGAGAGGAGAAAGGTGTGGGGGAGATGAGGAGAGTGGGGTGGACAAAAACGGGAGGGAAAGGCTCATGGAGCTCGAGAGGAGAAAGGTGTGGGGGAGATGAGGAGAGTGGGGTGGACAAAATCGGGAAGAAAAGACTCATGGAGCTCAAGAGAGGAGAAAGGTGAGGGGGAGATGAGGAGAGCGGGGTGGACAAAAACGGGAGGGAAAGGCTCATGGAGCTCGAGAGGAGAAAGGTGTGGGGGAGATGAGGAGAGTGGGGTGGACAAAAACGGGAAGAAAAGACTCATGGAGCTCAAGAGAGGAGAAAGGTGTGGGGGAGATGAGGAGAGTGGGGTGGACAAAAACGGGAAGAAAAGACATGGAGCTCAAGAGAGGAAAAAGGTGTGGGGGAGATGAGGAGAGTGGGGTGGACAAAAACGGGAAGAAAAGACTCATGGAGCTCAAGGGAGGAGAAAGTTGTGGGGGAGATGAGGAGAGTGGGGTGGACAAAAATGGGAAGAAAAGACTCATGGAGCTCAAGAGATACGAACCCAGGGTGCAGAATTTTTTTGCCTCTTCTTACAAACTTTTTTCACCTTACAAACCTGCCACCGCCACTGAGATGCCCCGCCTCCGGACTTTCGTTGCAAGCCAAGCGCAGGTTTTTACGATCCTGTGATCCCTTGGGGCTCCCCTCCATGGGAAACCCCACCTCCTGATTTCCGCATTTTTGCAATGCTGTAGGGAAATCCCAGGAGGGGAATCCCAGGATTGCAAAAATGGGCGCTCTGCTGGGCAGAGTAGGGGGGACAAAAACAGGAAGAAAAGACTCATGGAGCTCAAGGGAGGAGAAAGGTGTGGGGGAGATGAGGAGATTGGGGTGGACAAAAACGGGAAGAAAAGACTCATGGAGCTCAAGAGAGGAGAAAGGTGTGGGGGAGATAAGGAGAGTGGGGTGGACAAAAACGGGAGGGAAAGGCTCATGGAGCTCAAGGGAGGAGAAAGGTGTGGGGGAGATGAGGAAAGTGGGGTGGACAAAAATGGGAGGGAAAGGCTCATGGAGCTCAAGGGAGGAGAAAGGTGTGGGGGAGATGAGGAAAGTGGGGTGGACAAAAACGGGAAGAAAAGACTCATGGAGCTCAAGAGATGAGAAAGGTGTGGGGGAGATGAGGAGAGTGGGGTGGACAAAAACGGGAAGAAAAGACTCATGGAGCTCAAGAGAGGAGAAAGGTGTGGGGGAGATGAGGAGAGTGGGGTGGACAAAAATGGGAGGGAAAGGCTCATGGAGCTCAAGAGAGGAGAAAGGTGTGGGGGAGATGAGGAGAGGGGTGGACAAAAACAGGAGGGAAAGGCTCATGGAGCTCAAGGGAGGAGAAAGGGGTGGGGGAGATGAGAGTGGGGTGGACAAAAATGGTAAGAAAAGACTCATGGAGCTCAAGGGAGGAGAAAGGTGGGGAGATGAGAGTGGGGTGGACAAAAACGGGAAGAAAGACTCATGGAGCTCAAGGGAGGAGAAAGGTGGGGGGGAGATGAGGAGAGTGGGGTGGACAAAAATGGGAAGAAAAGACTCATGGAGCTCAAGAGAGGAGAAAGGTGTGGGGGAGATGAGGAGAGTGGGGTGGACAAAAACGGGAGGGAAAGGCTCATGGAGCTCGAGAGGAGAAAGGTGTGGGGGAGATGAGAGTGGGGTGGACAAAAACGGGAAGAAAAGACTCATGGAGCTCAAGAGAGGAGAAAGGTGTGGGGGAGATGAGGAGAGTGGGGTGGACAAAAACGGGAGGGAAAGGCTCATGGAGCTCGAGAGGAGAAAGGTGTGGGGGAGATGAGGAGAGTGGGGTGGACAAAAATGGGAAGAAAAGACTCATGGAGCTCAAGAGAGGAGAAAGGTGTGGGGGAGATGAGGAGAGTGGGGTGGACAAAAACGGGAAGAAAAGACTCATGGAGCTCAAGGGAGGAGAAAGGTGTGGGGGAGATGAGGAGAGTGGGGTGGACAAAAACAGGAGGGAATGGCTCATGGAGCTCAAGAGAAGAGAATGGTGTGGGGGAGATGAGAGTGGGGTGGACAAAAATGGGAAGAAAAGACTCATGGAGCTCAAGGGAGGAGAAAGGTGTGGGGGAGATGAGGAGAGTGGGGTGGACAAAAACGGGAAGAAAAGACTCATGGAGCTCAAGAGAGGAGAAAGGTGTGGGGGAGATGAGGAGAGTGGGGTGGACAAAAATGGGAAGAAAAGACTCATGGAGCTCAAGAGAGGAGAAAGGTGTGTGGGAGATGAGGAGAGAGGGGTGGACAAAAACGGGAGGGAAAGGCTCATGGAGCTCAAGAGAGGAGAAAGGTGTGGGGGAGATGAGGAGAGTGGGGTGCACAAAAATGGGAAGAAAAGAATCATGGAGCTCAAGGGAGGAGAAAGGTGGGGAGATGAGGAGAGTGGGGTGGACAAAAACGGGAGGGAAAGGCTCATGGAGCTCGAGAGGAGAAAGGTGTGGGGGAGATGAGGAAAGTGGGGTGGACAAAAATGGGAGGGAAAGGCTCATGGAGCTCAAGGGAGGAGAAAGGTGTGGGGGAGATGAGGAAAGTGGGGTGGACAAAAACAGGAAGAAAAGACTCATGGAGCTCAAGAGAGGAGAAAGGTGTGGGGGAGATGAGGAGAGTGGGGTGGACAAAAACGGGAAGAAAAGACTCATGGAGCTCAAGAGAGGAGAAAGGTGTGGGGGAGATGAGGAGAGTGGGGTGGACAAAAATGGGAGGGAAAGGCTCATGGAGCTCAAGAGAGGAGAAAGGTGTGGGGGAGATGAGGAGAGTGGGGTGGACAAAAACAGGAGGGAAAGGCTCATGGAGCTCAAGGGAGGAGAAAGGGGTGGGGGAGATGAGAGTGGGGTGGACAAAAATGGTAAGAAAAGACTCATGGAGCTCAAGGGAGGAGAAAGGTGGGGAGATGAGAGTGGGGTGGACAAAAACGGGAAGAAAGACTCATGGAGCTCAAGGGAGGAGAAAGGTGGGGGGGAGATGAGGAGAGTGGGGGGGACAAAAATGGGAAGAAAAGACTCATGGAGCTCAAGAGAGGAGAAAGGTGTGGGGGAGATGAGGAGAGTGGGGTGGACAAAAACGGGAAGAAAAGACTCATGGAGCTCGAGAGGAGAAAGGTGTGGGGGAGATGAGAGTGGGGTGGACAAAAACGGGAAGAAAAGACTCATGGAGCTCAAGAGAGGAGAAAGGTGTGGGGGAGATGAGGAGAGTGGGGTGGACAAAAACGGGAGGGAAAGGCTCATGGAGCTCGAGAGGAGAAAGGTGTGGGGGAGATGAGGAGAGTGGGGTGGACAAAAATGGGAAGAAAAGACTCATGGAGCTCAAGGGAGGAGAAAGGTGTGGGGGAGATGAGGAGAGTGGGGTGGACAAAAACGGGAGGGAATGGCTCATGGAGCTCAAGAGAGGAGAATGGTGTGGGGGAGATGAGAGTGGGGTGGACAAAAATGGGAAGAAAAGACTCATGGAGCTCAAGGGAGGAGAAAGGTGTGGGGGAGATGAGGAGAGTGGGGTGGACAAAAACGGGAAGAAAAGACTCATGGAGCTCAAGAGAGGAGAAAGGTGTGGGGGAGATGAGGAGAGTGGGGTGGACAAAAATGGGAAGAAAAGACTCATGGAGCTCAAGAGAGGAGAAAGGTGTGTGGGAGATGAGGAGAGAGGGGTGGACAAAAACGGGAGGGAAAGGCTCATGGAGCTCAAGAGAGGAGAAAGGTGTGGGGGAGATGAGGAGAGTGGGGTGCACAAAAATGGGAAGAAAAGAATCATGGAGCTCAAGAGAGGAGAAAGGTGGGGAGATGAGGAGAGTGGGGTGGACAAAAACGGGAAGAAAAGACTCATGGAGCTCAAGAGAGGAGAAAGGTGTGGGGGAGATGAGGAGAGTGGGGTGGACAAAAACGGGAGGGAAAGGCTCATGGAGCTCGAGAGGAGAAAGGTGTGGGGGAGATGAGGAGAGTGGGGTGCACAAAAATGGGAAGAAAAGAATCATGGAGCTCAAGGGAGGAGAAAGGTGGGGAGATGAGGAGAGTGGGGTGGACAAAAACGGGAAGAAAAGACTCATGGAGCTCAAGAGAGGAGAAAGGTGTGGGGGAGATGAGGAGAGTGGGGTGGACAAAAACGGGAGGGAAAGGCTCATGGAGCTCGAGAGGAGAAAGGTGTGGGGGAGATGAGGAGAGTGGGGTGCACAAAAATGGGAAGAAAAGAATCATGGAGCTCAAGGGAGGAGAAAGGTGGGGAGATGAGGAGAGTGGGGTGGAGAAAAACGGGAAGAAAAGACTCATGGAGCTCAAGAGAGGAGAAAGGTGTGGGGGAGATGAGGAGAGTGGGGTGGACAAAAACGGGAAGAAAAGACTCATAGAAACATAGAAACATAGAAGTCTGACGGCAGAAAAAGACCTCATGGTCTATCTAGTCTGCCCTTATACTATTTTCTGTATTTTATCTTAGGATGGATATATGTTTATCCCAGGCATGTTTAAATTCAGTTACTGTGGATTTATCTACCACATCTGCTGGAAGTTTGTTCCAAGGTGGAGAAAGGTGTGGGGGAGATGAGGAGAGTGAGGTGGACAAAAATGGGAGGGAAAGGCTCATGGAGCTCAAGAGAGGAGAAAGGTGTGGGGGAGATGAGGAGAGTGGGGTGGACAAAAACGGGAAGAAAAGACTCATGGAGCTCAAGGGAGGAGAAAAGTGTGGGGGAGATGAGAGTGGGGTGGGCAAAAACAGGAGGGAAAGGCTCATGGAGCTCAAGGGAGGAGAAAGGTGTGGGGGAGATGAGAGTGGGGTGGACAAAAACGGGAAGAAAAGACTCATGGAGCTCAAGGGAGGAGAAAGGTGTGGGGGAGATGAGGAGAGTGGGGTGGGCAAAAACAGGAGGGAAAGGCTCATGGAGCTCAAGGGAGGAGAAAGGTGTGGGGGAGATGAGAGTGGGGTGGACAAAAACGGGAAGAAAAGACTCATGGAGCTCAAGGGAGGAGAAAGGTGTGGGGGAGATGAGGAGAGTGGGGTGGACAAAAACGGGAAGAAAAGACTCATGGAGCTCAAGAGAGGAGAAAGGTGTGGGGGAGATGAGAGTGAGGTGGGCAAAAACAGGAGGGAAAGGTTCATGGAGCTCAAGGGAGGAGAAAGGTGTGGGGGAGATGAGCGGGTGGGGGGGACAAAAACAGGAGGCAGGGAGTCATGGAGCTCAAGAGAGGTTCTTTTCACCTTGCTTCATTGGGACTCCCTCCCCCGACTCTGTTCGCCTCAGCTTTGTCTGGCCACCTCTTTTTTTTTAAAGCCTTAATATTTTGGATTCTCGTAATGGGCTTGCACGCATTATTGGCTTTTCCATTGATTCCTATGGGAAACATTGTTTCATCTTACAAACTTTTCACCTTACGAACCTCATCCCAGAACCAATTAAGTTCGTAAGATGAGGTATTACTGCATATATATATATATATATATATATATATATATGCCGCCCAGCCCTGAAGTGACTGCTGCTCAGACACTATACATTTCCGCCCACACAAAAAAAAAATAGAGGGAACACTGGTCAGAGGGATGACAAACAGGCTGGGACTGAGACAGGGAGAGCCTGAGTGCTTGGAAAAAGAGGGACAGAGGGTCCCTGGATATTGGCAGCCCCATCAGGTAATTCTGGGAGTTGAAGTCCACAAGTCTTACAATTGCCAGAGTTAGCGAACTCTTAACAAGACAAAGCTTAGGTGATGTTTTTAAAAAAACAATGAGTCTTCCAGTCCTGGACGGGGTGTTTGGAAGCTGAACTCCCTTCACACAAGAGGGTTAAACTCTTGGAGGGGAAGACACATGCAAGGTCTCTAACTGAAGCTCTTCTTCTCCATCCTTTCTTCCCTTCCCCCTTACAGAGAATGTAACTCTGGATCCATGTGCAGCCGATCCTAACAGCCTTGAAATCTCCGGAGATCGAAAAAGCATCCTAAAATTTCTGCTAGGTAGAAAAATGTCTACTTCTTACCCGTACCCCCAAAGATATAAATATAACCCTTTTGTCCTTGGCTGCCAGATGTTCTCAACTGGGAGACACTTCTGGGAAGTAATTGTAGGGGATGGAACAGGATGGGCTGTAGGGGTTGCCAAAAAGCCAGAGATTGTAACAAATGTTTATCCGGCGAACAGCTGCTGGCAGATTGGGGAATGGGAAGGGAAATACATGGCCAGGTCTCCATCAGAATGCTCTGATGTGGTCCTGACTGAGAGGCCCACGAGGATCCTGGTCTCTCTTAACTGCAAAGAGGGACAAGTGAGCTTTTTTGATGCCAGGACATTCACTCTGCTCCATACATTCTCTGACGCTTCTTTGGTTGGAGAGACCCTTTGGCCCTGTTTCTATTTCGCCAAGGATTCCCGCATGACCCTCCCCTAAAAATGGGACCTCCATAAGCAAAACTTTGGAAAAATCCCATTTGTCAAGCAGGGATCTCTGAAAGCCTTTAACATAGAAGTTGCTTAGCTTTTTACTACTTCAGCTTCCTTTATTGTCTATTCTGTGCCACACCAAATTGCCTGGAGTTGTGTAGCCTTGGAAATTTAAGGAATGGGTCAGTCAATCAATCTAAGAAGGTGGGGTGTGCACCGGGCCAGATTATCTCCGGGACCGCCTTCTGCTTTCACGAATCCCAGCGACCAGTTAGGTCCCACAGAGTGGGCCTTCTCCGGGTCCCGTCAACTAAACAATGTCGTTTGGCGGGACCCAGGGGAAGAGCCTTCTCTGTGGCGGCCCTGGCCCTCTGGAACCAACTCCCCCCAGAGATTAGAATAGCCCCCACCCTCCTTGCCTTTCGTAAGCTCATTAAAACCCACCTCTGCCGTCAGGCATGGGGGAACTGAGATATTCTTTCCCCTTAGGCTGCTACAATTTATGCATGGTATGTTTGTATGTATGATTGGTTTTTATAATAAGGGTTTTTAGCTGTTTTAGTATTGGATTGTCGCATGTTGCTTTTACCACTGTTGTTAGCCGCCCCGAGTCTACGGAGAGGGGCGGCATAGAAATCCAATAAATAATAATAATATTAATTATAATTATAATAATAATATAAGCTTGATAAGATGTAATGTCATATGTTTATGAATATCAGATTAGATTAGATTTATTGGATTTATATGCCGCCCCTCTCCGAAAACTCAGTATTAAATGTAGCTCATGTTACAGCCAAACCCATAAATCATGGACTTTAGATGTCCATCACAGTTCTCCTGCCCATTAATGTACTTTGCTTGTTTGTTTAATATTTAGTTGCAACCAGTGATTGTAATTTTAGGATTGTCTCATGGATTATAGTTAATTCCTTTGCAATTTTGTGTCAATAAATGTATTTCTATCTCATTTTTGCCAATATGAGATTTTATTTCTACTTTAGAGTGGCGTTGTTACTTTTATGTTTTGTG
Source organism: Erythrolamprus reginae (assembly GCF_031021105.1). Taxonomy (NCBI): domain Eukaryota; kingdom Metazoa; phylum Chordata; class Lepidosauria; order Squamata; family Dipsadidae; genus Erythrolamprus; species Erythrolamprus reginae. The sequence goes on along the minus strand of NC_091951.1, from coordinate 32,132,494 downwards.
AAATCAATCAAATCAGTGATTATTCAGTGTAATACTGTACGTACATAGAAAGCGAAGACACACAGAAGACAAAAAGAAAACATACCATCTGTTATAAACATAGGAGATGTGAGTGCTATATGAACTAAATATTTCACCTGGTAAAGCCAAAATTCAAGTAGAATTGTTAATGGAATTGTAAAAATTAAATTCATTATGAATACAGTACTGGACAAGATGCCAGATAACATCCTTTTTCCTTCTTGCTTTAAGCCACTCTGCCTTATATTGAGTAGCTGTAAAAGAAGCCAATCTAGTGTGGTAGTTAAGAAATCAAGCTAGAAGCCATGAGTTCTAATCCTGCCTTCGGCACAAAGCCTGCTGGGCAACCTTGGACCAGTCACTCTCACTCAGCCCTAGGAAGCGGGCAATGGCAAGCCACTCCTGAACCTTGACCAAGAGAAGTGGAGGGAGATTTCTCCAGCTGGCCACTAGGGGTCAAGCAATCTGAGGCAGATGTAATGTACAATTAATACAATATGATAATATAGAAGGAACAGTTAACATGCTTTCTGGATGAAAAACTTTGGATACTCGATACATTGAGACGACTGGGACAAACTCTGGAAAGAAAACTATAAATTAACACTATTGGTTCCTTACAAGGAAAATCTATATAAGATGTATTATCAATGGCATTTCACTCCCGCCAGACTCACCAAAATTTATCCCAACATAGGTCCCCTATTTTGGAAATGTAATGTTCTGGGAATTAAAGTCCAAATATCTTCAAGTTGCCAAGTTTGGGAAACACTGCTCTAGATGATAGGTAGGTAGGTAGGTAGGTAGGTAGATAGATAGATAGATAGATAGATAGATAGATAGATAGATAGATAGATAGATAGATAGATGATAGATAGATGAGAGAGAGAGAGAGATTCCATGTTTTCTGCAAAATGAGACATACCCTGATAATTATCCCAATCGGGTTTTTGAGTGCATGGCAATATTGCCAAGCAATTATTTCAGGGTTCAGAAAAATATAAGATGGTCTTATTTTCAGGGAAACATGGTAGATAGAGCAAAAATTCATGGGGGACGTGAGAGAAGGGAACAGAAAGGAGGAGGTTTTGGTAGGAAGGAGGAGAGCAAGGAAAGAGAGATGGCAAGAGGGAGCAGAGAAGCGAAGTGGGGTCTGCACCTCACAGAATGAGGTGGCGGGGGGGGGAATCAATGGATGGGGATAGGTTGAGAAAAGGGGGAGAAAGGAGGGTGGGGAAAGGTAGGGGAAAGTGAGGAAAGGCTAAGAAAAAATGAGGGAGGGGGGAAATGATGGGGGGGAAGGGAGACAAGCAGGGGGGGCAACAGAGGAACAGACAGGCAGTGGTAGACAGGCAAGCAGCAGGGGAGAGGAGAGAGCAAGGAGAGGAAGGACTAAACGCCACCCAACCACAGGATCGGCCTGTGGAGATGCAGAAGCAGCCGGCTGGAAGGACAAGAGCAGGGCAAGTGGAGGTGCTTGAGCAAAGGGAGCAGAGTGGAGGAGTGGGATCCACAAGGAATGGATTGTAGCAGGGAAGGGGCCTGGATGGTTGGAAAGGAGGGACCCTTTCAGGAGTTGAAACCAACCAACCAACCAAAGATACTTCACCAGAAGAGCCCTTCACTCCTCTACCATTAACAAAATTCCCTACGAAACTAGACTTACAATCCTGAGTCTTGAAAGCTTAGAAGTACGACGCCTTAAACATGATCTAAGTATTGCCCACAAGATCATATGCTGCAATGTCCTGCCTGTCAAAGACTACTTCAGCTGCAACCACAACAACACAAGAGCACACAACAGATTCAAGCTTAATATTAACCGCTCCAAACTTGACTGTAAAAAATCCGACTTTAGTACTCGGGTTGTCGAAGCATGGAACTCATTACCGGACTCCGTGGTGTCATTCCCTAACCCCCAACATGTTACCCTTAGACTATCCATGGTTGACCTCTCCAGCTTCCTAAGAGGTCAGTAAGGGGCGTACATAAGCGTACTAGAATGCCTTCCGTGCACTGTGCTATAATCTCTCCTATATGTGCCTTTCGTCCCCTGTCCAATTCTTTTTTTTCCTTCCTCCTATCTTATATATTCTCTTCCTTTCATATATCCTCTCCTCTAAGTCCACTCTCACCCTCATTTATATTATCACATGTCTATTTTTCTTCCTATGTATTGGTGAATTGGACAAATAAATAAATAAATAAAATAAATAAATATCTCCCCTACTATATCCTCTATAACCTTCATTGTGTATTACTTTGTATTGGACTAAATAAATAAATTAACCAATCAATCAGAATAGAGCTGCAAGGGACTTTGGTGGTCTTCTAGTCTAGCCCCCCTGCTCAAACAGGAGACCCTATATCAGGGGGGAGGGCTGCTGCCCAGACGGGGGGGAGGGGGCGCAATGGGGTAGCGAAAATGGAGCTCCATCCCAGAGCAACCAAGTTACAGTGAAAGATGAAAGAAAATGCAGGGCATCCTGCATAAGCCACGCCCCCCCCCCACATATATGTATGTATATATACACACACACAAACAGGAGACCCTATATAACACACAAACACACACTATTTGAAACCCACAAGTCAGGAAGGGACCATAGTTCCCCACCTCTCCTTTTATCAGGATCTAAGGATCAATAATTGATGGGGGGGCACCCATTGAGTGTTGGCTTCTCCCGTGTTTTTACCCCCCCCCCCTTTAACAGGATGCTAAGATCAATTGTAATGATTGGGCTTCGTCCCAGGGAGGTTTACTTCCCTCCAGCATTTAAAACAATTTCCCCCTTTAACGAGCTGGTTGCGCGAATAATAAACGATTCGGGATCCGTCCCGTGAATCTTCGTCCAAATTTCTCCCTTTTAAAATACTGCCGTTCTTCTTTAAGAAGCCAGAGAAGCTAACCGCAAGAAGACCAACAATTTGTTTCGGTTTCCTGCCTAGACAGAGCCTGGGCAGAGCCTCAAGGGCGGTCACCTGATTCACAGGAAAAGTTTCGAAGCTTAACTTTCTCTTTCCTTCTGGAGACGGCGATGGCGTCCGAGGCGCCCTTGCAGGATTTCTTGGAGGAAGCCACCTGCTCCATCTGCCTGGAGTATTTCCAGGACCCCGTGCTCATCCCGGAGTGTTGCCACAACTTCTGCCGGGGCTGCTTGACCAGCAGTTGGGAGACGTCGGAATCGGAGGCTTCCTGTCCCCAGTGCAGACAGACCTTCGCGCCCCGCAGCGTCCTCCCCAACAGGCAGCTGGCGCGGGTGGCTGAAGTGGCCAAGCGATGCGGAGGCCATCTGGGCGAGGAAGGAGGGAGCTTCTGCCCGAAGCACCGGGAGCCCCTGAAGCTCTTTTGCAAGTACCACGAGACCCTCATCTGTGTGGACTGCATGTTCTCCAAAGAGCACAAGGGCCACTCGGTGATCCCTCCGGAGGAGGCTTTCCCGAAATACAAGGTAGGAATCAGCCTGGAGGAATCGCTGCGGAGGGACATCCAGAATCCTTTGCCTTCCTGGCAATCTTTGAACCAATTTACTTGCTTCCTCTGTTGTCTGCAAAATGGGTTTAGCAAGGGGCAGAACCATCACTGAGAAGCAGACTCGAGGGAAGATCCAAGAAACTTGTACTGAAGTACTTCAGCAAAAGGGTCTCAGCAATTGTTTAATAATAGTAATAATAATAATAATAATAATAATAATAATAATAAAAAATATGTTCTTTGCATATTTTTAAAATTATGCGTTTTCAGTTTTTATTATTAGATTTGTATTATACTGTATATTGTTTTTCTATTATTACTGTGAGCCGCCCCGAGTCTACGGAGAGGGCGGCATACAAATTTAATAAATAAATAAATAATAATAATAATAATAATAATATGACTCGGGGGGGCTCACAACATCACAATACAGTATAAATACAAATCTAATACTTAAAAAATTAAAAAACTGATTTAAAATACATTGTCATTAAAAAACTTACCTGCTACACAATCATACACACTGAGTCCAACTGAACATAAACCTAATAAAGGTCAACAGAAAAAAAGGAGGGGGGGAGATTAAAGGAGCCAAGACTCCAACCACATATACAAAGACAAATTTGATACAGTTAAGATTAAGTTTCTTTGACTCACAGGTTCCCTGAAATGTTTTTTATATTCCTTGCCTTGACCTACTTTGACCTCCTTCAGAAATTTCATATTTTATGCTAATCTTTCTTTATCAAGGCGTGTGTGTTTTATAATAAGCTAGAACAGTGATAGTGAACCTATGGCACGGATGCCACAGATGGCACCTGAAGCCAAATCTGCTGGCAGGCGAACTGTTGCCCTAGCTCAGCTCCAACCTCTATGTGTGTGCCGGCCAGTTGATTTTTGGCTAGCACGGAGCCTTTGGTAGGGCGTTTTTGGCTTCCAGAGGGGAGGTGGAGGTCATTTTTACCCTCCCCCGGCTTCAGGAAAGCCTTTTGAGCCTGCGGAGGGTGAAACATGAGCCTACTGGGCCCACCAGAACTTGGGAAACTGGATGTTTCCAGCCACTAGAGAGCCTGGATGGGGGAGGGGAGAAGCTGTTTTCACACTCCTCAGGCATTGAATTGTGTGGTCACATGATCAAAATTTGGATGCTTGGCAATTGCCATGTTGAAGACTGAAATATATACTGCTCAAAATAAAAGGAACCCTTTAACAACATAATATAATTCCAAATAAATCAAACTTCTGTGAAATCAAACTGTCCACTTAGGAAGCAACACTGATTAACAATAAATTTCACATGTTGTCAGCACATTCAACTTTGTACAGAACAAAGTATTCAATTAGAATATTTCATTCATTCAGATCTAGGATGTGTTCTTTGTGTGTTCCCTTTTATTTTTTTGAGCACTGTACTATATCTTCTAACTGGAGTTTCCCTCTGTTGTGGTTAGCTCTGGCCCTGCTCCTTCCCCAAGGACTGTGTATGTGGGGGAGACATCCACATCGTGCAGGCCTGTTTTGCCGCCCCCCCCCAATCTGCTGATGAAGGCTCCTCTGACCAAGAAGACATGAGTGACAGGGACGAGGAGATTGTGGCAGACAGCTCAGAAGGAGATCAATTATCTAGCTCCTCCTTGGATTCAGAACAAGAGTTAATGATACAGCCACTCATGAGGAGAGCGATGCATAGGCAACAATAACAACTGAGAGATTATTATCAAAGAAAATGAGGCCACCTGTGGGTTTGGCCATTGTGGAGGATTATCTGATCCCCGTGTTTCGTGACTGCTTTACTGACTTTGACTTTTTGTGTGCTGATTTTTCCCCGTTTTGAAACTAAACCAGAGCAAAGTGTGCTTCAGTTTGTGAAAGAAGAAGGACTGTGAATTGCCTCACAGCTGCAAGCTAAGTATCACAGAACTGATAAGGGACTTGTACAAATTACCAGTTTGTTTGGAGACGAGTGCTCTTTGCTATACCAAAAGAGGGCTTAGTTGAAGTGACTTTTCATTATAAAGAACATTGTTTTGAATTTTCAAATGTGTGTGTGTCTGAAATTTGTACCTGTGAATTTTTGGGAGGAGTCTGCCAGAGAGCTCGACAGAACACCCTCCAATTAAATTCTTTACAGAAAAGAAACTCAAAACTTGTATTTTCTCTTCAGATCAATGCTGAGAATTGCCTGAAGGTTCAGAAGGCCCAGAAAGAAAAAATATCTACATACAAAAGAGACACAGAGAAAACAGTGCAGGAAATACTTGTAAGTATTGATCCAACGGTGAGGATTTTCTGAGCTAATAGGAAGGAGACCCCCATCCGCCATCTTTAATGATAGACAGCCTATTCGTAAGTACAAGTTCTGACTTAAATGAAATTCAAATTATTTTTTTGGGGGGGGGGGGTAATTTTTTTTTCTTCTCCAATCACCTATACAGAAAAAAGATACCATTTATTTTAAATTAATTTACAATACAGTATATCACTTTTACAATTTCGTTATATATAAATTAACCAATGCCACCTCCTCACCATTTGACATCTGAACCAAAAAATAATTATTCCAATTACTATTCTTAATCACATCAAATTAATTACATCATAATGTTTTTAATTTTCTCAAAATCTCCTCCATATCAATTTTCATATATGCTTTCATGTACCCTCTTCCATAATAAATGCCCTCTAGAATAAAAGAGAAAAAGAAAAAGGACATTAAGGGAAAAGAAAAGGAGCAAAAATTTCAGATTACCTCCAACACAGTATTTAAATTAAAACCAACCATTGCCAAAAAGTAGTTAAAATATATATAAAGAGGGCAAAAGAGGAGAAGCCACCATATAGTACAGTGATCCCTCGATTAGCGCGGGGGTTACGTTCCAAGACCTCCCGCGCTAATCGATTTCCGCGTTATAGTGGTGCGGAAGTAAAAAACACAATCTGCGCATGCGCGCCCTTTGTTCCATGGCTGCACATGCGCAGAAGGTGGAGCGACGCAAGTTCGGAGGCTGGCAATGCAATGGTGATTTTTCCGGGCTCCTCGCCGCTACCCCCCGCCCGCCCGATTCGCCCCTCTCACCGGCTTTCTTGGGGCAGCGCTGGCGGCAATGGCAACCTTCCCTCCCTCCCTCCCTCCCTCCTTCCTTCCTTCCTCTCACCGGCTTTCTTGGGGCAGCGCTGGCGGCAATGGCAACCTTCCCTCCTTCCTTCCTTCCTCTCACCGGCTTTCTTGGGGCAGCGCTGGCGGCAATGGCAACCTTCCCTCCTTCCCTCCCTCCCTCCTTCCTTCCTCTCACCGGCTTTCTTGGGGCAGCGCTGGCGGCAATGGCAATGGCAACCTTCACTCCTTCCCTCCCTCCTTCCCTTCTCTCCCTCCCTCCCTCTCTCCTTCCCTCCTTCCCTCCCTCCCTCCCTCCTTCCCTCCCTCCCTCCTTCCCTCCCTCCTTCCCTTCTCTCCCTTCTCTCCCTCCTTTCTCAAAAAGCACTTAAATACTGTACTGTACTGTGTAATGACAGAATAAACCCCCCCAGCCCTCACCTGTGTTTGAATTTCATTCACTCAGTCATTCATTCTTCTGTACAGTATGTACAGTACTGTATGCCACTCAGTCCCAACACTTTTAACCCATAAATTACCATTTCCCATCCCCTTAATTACCATTTCCCCTTCCCATTACTGTACCTCTACCTGTACCTGTACACATTGAATAAGACTCTTAAGTTATGAACAATAACATATTTATTTACATTTTTTGGGGTGGGGTGGGGGTTAGCATAACTGGGATAACTAGGGATCTTCTTCTATCACCATTTCTACAATGGACGCTGCAGGTGATGGTGTGACGGACCTCTTGGTTTTCGTGACAAACATGGTCATGGGCAGTTGTTGGCGCCGTTTCTTTTTCTGGCCTAACATGGATCTGTATGGTGCAAAGATGTTGTCAAGGGAGGCGTTAAACTGTATAGAGCGAGTCATGTTGGGATCCCAAAGTTCCGCCATGTGTTGCAGATGTGCAGCAGTTCTGTTCATTTCTGCAAGCCGCTCAAGCGTTAGGCCAACATCTTCTTCCTCAGCTTCTTCAGCTCCCTCTTCCTCCTCTTCTTCACTCGCTGACCTGGTCAGCTCCTCCAGATCTTTGTCTGTCAGCGGTAGGCCATGCTCATCAAGCAAACCATTGACTTCCTCTGGTGTCATGTCAACGAAGCCTTCTCCACCCAGTGCCTGTGCCAGCTTCACAGAGGTCTGGACTGCAGCATCTTGGATTTCTTCGGGAGCAAATCCCTTGTAATCATGCACCACTTCTGGCCACAATTTCCTCCAGCAGGCATTCATTGTCTGTGTCTTCATATCCATTAAGGCATTCTGAATGTTCTTCAGACAAGATGCAATTGTGTACTGACGCCAGTAGGCCTTCAATGTGAAGTTTTCATCAGCATCCATTGCTTCCACGATGCTTCCAAGAGAATTGCGCGTGTACAGTGCCTTAAATGCACGGATAATACCTTGATCCATCGGCTGGATAAACCATGTGGTGTTTGGTGGCAAGAATTCGACTTGCACTCCATCATGTTCATGGTCCAGGTGATCATGGCCTCCAGCATTGTCCATTAGGAGAAGCACTTTGAAATCGAGTCCTTTGCGAGCCAAATACACCTCCACCTGTGGGATGAAGCACTGATGAAACCAGTCCCGCGTGAGGGGTTTTGTAATCCATGCTTTAGGATTATGCATCCAGTACACTGGCAATGAATTCTTATTTCTGTTCTTCAGGGCTCTTGGGTTTCGTGACTTATAGATTAGCCCTGGCTTCATCAAAAAGCCTGCTGCATTCCCACACATGATCAAAGTCACTCGATCTTTCATGGCCTTAAAGTCAGGGGCTTTGGCTTCATCTTGCATCAAGAAAGTCCTTGAAGGCATCCTCTTCCAGAACAGGCCTGTTTCGTCCATGTTGAACACCTGTTCTGGAAGGTAGCCCCCTTCTGCAATTAGGTCTTTAAACGTGCCCTGGACAAAGTTTTCTGCTGCACCTGTATCTGCTGAGGCAGCTTCTCCATGCAATGACACACTCTTCAGGCCATAGCGCCGTTGAAATTTCTCAAACCACCCTTTGCTTGCTGTGAATGTGGCTGGGGCTGAAGAAGCAGAAGAATGACAGGAAAGGGAGAGAGAAGTGACTTGAATGAAAGCATACAGTACTGTATAGTAAATGCCCACCTCCTTCCCTCCCTCCTTCCTTCCTTCCTTCCCTCCTTCCCTCCTTCCCTACCTCCCTCCTTCCCTCCCTCCTTCCCTCCCTCCTTCCCTCCCTCCCTCCCTCCTTCCCTCCCTCCTTCCCTGCTCCTTCCTTAAAAAACACTTAAATACAGTATGTAATGACAGAATAAAAAACCCCAGCCCTTACCTGCGTTTCCCTCATCTGCATCGCCTCCTTCTGTGTCTTCAAGACGGTTGTACAATTGCTGGGCCTTGGTCCTTATGGTGTTGGTATCCAAAGCAATGCTCTTTTTGCGGCAGTCTTGTACCCACAGGGACAAAGCAGCTTCCATCTTCATAAGACGTTTGTTTCTAGGCGTCACCATTCTTTTTGCAGCCTTGTTGAATGCCATCAGAGAACTTTGCCTTATCTTTTTCTCGTCTTTCCGAATGGTTCGCACACTCGATTCGTTGATCCCATACTGCCGACCAACATCTGCATAAGAGCGTCCCTCTTTCAGCATGTCCAAAATGTCAGTTTTCTCTTTAATTGTGAGTATCCTCCTGCTCTTTTTAGCGTCGCCGCCTCCACTCCGTGTGCAACGTTTAGGAGGCATCTTCCAACAAGTCTGAACAAGTTCCAACAGTTGCAAAGCTTTTTTTTGCGTTTGCAACGATTGGTCGAGATTTTGGCCAATCAGCAATCAGTATGACGTCATCGGGCGGGAAAAACCGTGGTGTAGAAAAAAAACCGCGGACTTATTTTTTAATTAATATTTTTTGAAAAACCGTGTTGTAGCGTTTCACACTAATCGAGACCGTGCTAATCGAGGGATCACTGTATATCCCAAATATCGCCGAATTTAAAAAAACCTAATTAAAAATAATTCCCTTTCATGAATAAAAATACAAAATAAAAATAGAGATTAAAGATTAGAAGATAGCAGGGGAAAAATAAGAAGGAAAATAAAAAGAAAAAGAGAGAATAAAAACAAAGCTAAATACTCCATACATTCATCATGCTCTACTAAAAAAACCCAGAATATCTACCCTATACTAATTATAACACTTTCAATCTGTCATCTTGCCTTATTCTTAAAAGAAAAAAAGTCACTGTATAGCCAGTGTAATCATCTTCCCTATACTAATTATAACACTTTCAATCCATCATCCGACCATTGACCCCGCCCCTCTTCCAATGAAATTCAAATTAATGACTGTGTTAGGGCAGAGAACTTGTTCTTAACCTGGGGACTAAGATGTCACCACTCGCTGAATGACATAGTTGGATTAAGTGTACCGTGTTTTATACAAAGGGTTTGGCTTGCTGAATAAAGTAAATAAAGTACAGTAATACCTCGTCTTACGAACTTATTTGGTGCCAGGAGGAGGTGCGTAAGGTGAAAAGTTCGTAAGACGAAACAATGTTTCCCATAGGAATCAATGGAAAAGCGATTAATGCGTGCAAGCCCAAAATTCACCCCTTTTGCCTCATTACCGCCGGCATTCGGATTTTGTTCGGGGATGGGTGGAGGGGGGGAGACGGGGGGGAGACAGCACAGGCTGCCCGGAGGGAGCCTCCTGGGTGGATTAACCGAAAAGTCAACAGTTACTGTCCGGCTTTCAATGACTGGAAGGGAAGGGAGGGAAACACACAGGCGGTTTGTACGTGCGTCTTCTCTTAATTTTTGTGTCTGGGAGGCCCCACTGGGGTTCTAGGATCATCTTGCGGGAGTCCGGTAACGGTTGGGGAAAGGTTGGGGAAGCCCTTGCCGGATTCGCGCTGCGCCGCCACCCCTATCTGTAACTTCAGGCAGAAACCTTTCTCTCTCTCTCCTTCCTCCCTCCCTCCTTTCCCCTCTCCCTCCTGGCCTCCCTCCTCCTCCTCCTCCTGTATTCCGCCTCCCTCCCAGCCTCCGGGCCACATTCGCCTTCCTCCGCCACCACCGGTGCCCAGTTCCTCCTTCTCTTGCTTCTTTAGAAGATGACAGCCGGACGGCGGCGCGGAGGCTGGGGATGATGTGTGTGTGTGGAAAGGGTCAGTGGGAGAACTGGGGGGAGCTGTGGCCACCGCGCCGTGGAAGGGACCCAGCTGGGAAGCTCCCGAAGGTGTGGGCTGGGGTCTTTCCGGGAGAGCAAGCAGCAGGCGTGGGCTGGGGTCTTTCCCCTGGGGGCAAAGGTGGTGGTCGCGGGATGGCTTTGCTGCAGGCGGGTGTCTAGGCACCGCAGCTCCCCCAGGTTCTCCCGCAGACCTGTTCCACACATCCCGACTCCCGCAGCCTCCACGCTTTTCTTTCGGCTTCGGGCTGGACAGGAGGAGCTAAGCAGCCGGAGATGTTGCCAGCCCAGCGGCGTTTTACATTGATTCCTCCGACCGCTTAGCTCCTCCCATCCATCCAGAAGCGGAAAGAAAAGCACAGAAGCTGGGGGAGTCGGGGTGTGTGGAAGAGGTCCGAGGGAGAATTGGGAGGAGCTGCGGTGCCTAGACACCTGCCTGCAGCAAAACCACCCCACGACCACCACCTTTGCCCCTAGGGGAAAGACCCCAGCCCATGCCTGCTGCTTGCTTTCCTTGGACGACGCAAAGACCACCTTCGGGAGCTTCCCAGCTGGGTCCCTTCCATGGAGCAGTGGCTGCGGTTCCCCCCAGTTCTCCCGTGGACCTCTTCCACACGCCCTCGCCGCCCCCAGCCTCTGCGCCGCCGTCCAACTGTCAACTTGTAAAGAAGTGAGAAGACGAGGAGGAGCTGGGTGCCGACGGCGGCGGAGGAAGGCGAATGCTGCCCGAAGGCTGGGAGGGAGGCGGAATACAGGAGGAAGATGAGGGAGGCAGGGAGGAAGGAAGAGAGGGAAGGAGGGAGGTAGAGGGAGGGGGGAAGGAGAGAGAGAGAGAGAGAGAGAGAGAGATGAGCTCGACGGAGTTCATCCAAACAAAACCTCCCAGAAGGGAATCCGCCGGGGCAAATGGAATTCCTCGCCTCCTTTTGCTTGCACTGGCAGTCCCGAGGTGGGGAATCCCAGCCGTGGAACAGACAAAGCTCCCTGGCTCGCCCTGTCACCTTAAAGCAGCAAAGATCCCAACCCCCCCGCTACCACTTTTGCCTGGTCCTCCACGGGGGGGGGGGGGAAGAGCTGCGGTAGAACAAGCAAGAGGAAGTGAGCAAGCGGGCTCCAGGTTCAGGCACAGCTCCGCGCCCCCCCCCCCCCCCCGCGGAGGACCAGGCGGCAGTGGGGGGCTTCGTGACGGGGAAACCCAGGGAGAGCCAGGGAGCCTTGTCTGAGGCAAAGTGCAGGTCCTTGCCACAGCCAGGATTCCCCGCCTCGGGACTGCCAGCTCAAGTAAAAGGAGGCAGGAACTCCCGGCGGGGCATCAAGCAAATAGGAAATTCCGGAAATGACAGTCACAAGGCAGGGAAATCTCTGCTGCAGTAAGAGAGCATAAGGTAGAGCGCATGCGCAGTAAGAGAGCCCACGCCCCCGGCTCCGGTTCGTAAGGTGAAAATGGTTCGTATCACGAAATGTTCGTATGACGAGGGGTTCGTATCATGAGGTACCACTGTATTTGGAATCCCGGATTGCCAAGAATATTTTCATAAGAGATCATTTAAAATCTATTTTTTTATTAAAAATATTTTCCTCCGCCCTGTTTTTTTAATATCAAAAGGGGTTTTTTTCTTCTTAGAAAATTCTTCCACCTCACTTCTAGATTCTTTAAGGAATCTATTTAATTATTATAGCAATAAAAATAAAAATAAAATAATAAGAATAAAAATATGCTCTTTGCTTTTTCTCCTTCGTGTTCTAGGACAAGATGAAAGAAGTGAAAAAAGATTTAATGGCTGAATTCAGAGAGCTTCAACTCTTGTTAGAAGCACAGGAGCAGCGCCTATTGACTAGGATGGAAGAGATGGAGAAGGATCTTATGGCAAGAGAAGAGAAGGGTTTGGCCAAGCACATGGAGGAACTCTGCTCCCTTGACCATCTCATCCAGGAGATAGAAGAGAAGCTTCAGGAACCAGCCAGCAAACTCTTACAGGTCAGGCAGGAAGTTGAGATCATAGAATACTAGGGCTGGAAGGGACCTTGGAGGTCTTCTAGTAATCTCGTCTAATCCTCTGCCTAAGGCAGGAGCCCTCATATTCTCCCTAAAAAATGGTTGTCCAAATTATTATTGGAATCATCCAGTGACTCAGTACACACAACTCTGTGAGGGCAGCTGTTGCGCTGATAAATAATTGTGACTCTCAGGAAATTATTCCTTATTTTAGGTTTTATCTTTTTGTGAGGAGCTTCTACTCTTCACCTCTTGTTCTGCCCTTAAGTGTTACAGAGACTGAATTGATGCCCTTTTCCTTATCACAGCCTTTCAAGTATTGGAAGATGGCTGTTGTGTCTCTCCTAAGCCTTCTCTTGGTGAGGCTGAGCATGCCGTGTTCCCCTAGCCATTCATTGTACAGTTTGGCTTCCAGAGTCCTTATCATCTTTATTGCTCCTTTTTTTCTTTTCCATAAATTTAATTAAAATTATAATAGTGAAAAGATTGTAAGATTCTGGCTGGACTCAACAAGTTGAACAGTTGGGGGGGGGGGAAGAACAATGAGATTTTTAAAATTAAAATTACTCATTTATTTTGTGAATGTAAGAATTTAATTTTCTGCATAGCAAATGGCTCCTTTCAGTGCTTTTTCTCTTTATTTTTTTAGGACATTGGAAGCATCTTGAAGAAGTAAGTAAATCCACCCTTTTCTTTACAGCTGTTTGTATTTAGCAGTATTTTAATGTAAAGACAACATACTGTATTTCAGGGCTTTTTAGACATTTCCTCAGATAACCTCAACACAATATGATTAACAATATTTGATATGATCAATTTTATTTTTATTTATTTATTATTAGAGTTGATTTTTATTAAATTATTACAGTTGGTTTCACAGTTGGTTGGTTTCACAGTCAGTCAGGTGTTTAGATTGAATTTTGCCATTTTATCCACTTATTGAGTCTAAGCTCTTCTAAGCAATGCAAGTATCATAAATACATGCTGGTTGCCAAGCAAACAAATCGTGATTACAGAGACACTGTGATAGATGTTAAGTGTGGAAATGTTGTAAGTCATTTTTTTGACAACCATGGTAAATGGTTGCTAACAAATAGACAGAAATTGAAGGTGATGTATAAGTGCGATTTCATTGCCTTACCTGAATCCATCAAGATCAGTTTGAACATTATATCCATTGTCTAATTACATGTGACACCCATGTTAGTCATTGGTCATCAGTCATTTGGTAAGTAGTAGAGAACCCAAAAGTGAAACTTAGTTGCCATTGCTAGATCTCTTGTTTAACTTGATGAAGGTGAATGAGTGCAGTTCTGGATCAGGATCCACTGAGTTGCCCTGGTGCCCATATTTGAATAGCTAGCCAGAGAAACGACTGAAGTCTGGGAAATGGGCCCTTATCAATCAACAGGAGTGCTGATTTACCACCAGCTTTGCCAAGTACGTAGGAGCCAAGGATGAGACAACAGAAGAAAACAAAAATGAATGACTTAATAATTGGTCATCAACATCCCACTGAACAACTACCGTGTTTCCCCAAAAGCCCCACTATGTCTTACTTTCAGGGTATGTCTTATATTGGAAAACAATTGTCGAATTTTTTGTTTTAACCATAAAATTAACATTTAGACGCGGTGACGTATGGAGGGGGGGCGGCGCGGAAGTGGGCAGGAGGCGGCGCTCATTAAGATCAGAGGGAGGTGGCAGACGCGGCGACGTATGGAGAGGGGGACGGTGCGGACGTGGGCAGGAGGCGGCGCGCAGCTAGATGAGAGGGAGGCGGCAATACCCCCATATTTCCCCGAAAGTAAGACATATGTCTTACTTTCGGGGTACGGCTTATATTAGCCGACCCCCCTGAAACCCCTGATACGTCTTACAATCGGGGGTGTCTTACTATCGGGGAAACAGGGTACAAACCACACACAACTAAACACCACATAAATACAATAATAATAATAATAATAATAATAATAATAATAATAATAAGTTATTGTTAATGGCGAGTATTCTGAGCAGAGTCAGGTTACAAGCGGTGTGCCACAAGGATCTGTTCTGGGTCCTATTCTTTTTAATATATTTGTGAGTGACATAGGGGAAGGTTTGGTAGGGAAGGTTTGCCTATTTGCCGATGACTCTAAAGTGTGCAATAGGGTTGATATTCCTGGAGGCGTCTGTAATATGGTAAATGATTTAGCTTTACTAGATAAATGGTCTAAGCAATGGAAACTGCAGTTTAATGTTTCCAAATGTAAAATAATGCACTTGGGGAAAAGGAATCCTCAATCTGAGTATTGTATTGGCAGTTCAGTGTTGGCAAATACTTCAAAAGAAAAGGATTTAGGGGTAGTGATTTCTGACAGTCTCAAAATGGGTGAACAGTGCAGTCAGGCGGTAGGGAAAGCAAGTAGGATGCTTGGCTGCATAGCTAGAGGTATAACAAGCAGGAAGAGGGAGATTATGATCCCACTATACAGAATGATGGTGAGACCACATTTGGAATACTGTGTTCAGTTCTGGAGACCTCACCTACAAAAAGATATTGACAAAATTGAACGGGTCCAAAGACGGGCTACAAGAATGGTGGAAGGTCTTAAGCATAAAACGTATCAGGAAAGACTTAATGAACTCAATCTGTATAGTCTGGAGGACAGAAGGAAAAGGGGGGACATGATCGAAACATTTAAATATATTAAAGGGTTAAATAAGGTCCAGGAGGGAAGTGTTTTTAATAGGAAAGTGAACACAAGAACAAGGGGACACAATCTGAAGTTAGTTGGGGGAAAGATCAAAAGCAACATGAGAAAATATTATTTTACTGAAAGAGTAGTAGATCCTTGGAACAAACTTCCAGCAGATGTGGTAGATAAATCCACAGTAACTGAATTTAAACATGCCTGGGATAAACATATATCCATCCTAAGATAAAATACAGAAAATAGTATAAGGGCAGACTAGATGGACCATGAGGTCTTTTTCTGCCGTCAGACTTCTATGTTTCTATAATAATAATAATAATTTATTGGATTTGTATGCCACCCCTCTCCGCAGACTCGGTGCGGCTAACAACAATAATAACACAACATTTACAATCCAATAATAAAAACAACTAAAAACCCCTATTACAAAACCAAACATACACACAAACATACCATGCAAACTTGTAATAGCCTAGGGGGAAGAGCTATCTCAACTCCCCCATGGCTGGTGGTATAAATGAGTTTTAAGTAATTTACAAAAGACAGGGAGGGTGGGGGCCGTTCTAATATCTGGGGGGAGTTGGTTCCAGAGGGCCGGGGACGCCACAGAGAAGGCTCTTCCCCTGGGCCCCGCCAAACGACATTGTTTAGTCGACGGGACCCGGAGAAGGCCAACTCTGTGGGACCTTATCGGCCGCTGGGATTCGTGCGGTAGAAGGCGGTTCCGGATGTATTCTGGCCCAATGCCATGTAGGGCTTTAAAGGTCATTACCAACACTTTGAATTGTGACTGAAAACTGATCAGCAGCCAGTGCAGGCCACGGAGTGTTGCAGAAACATGGGCGAATCTAGGAAGCCCCACGATGGGTCTCGCGGCTGCATTCTGCATTATTTTACATTTGGAAACATTAAACTGCAGTTTACATTGCTTTGGCCATTTATCCAGTAAAGCTAAATCATTTACCATATTACAGATGCCTCCAGGAATATCAACCCTATTGTACACTTAACGTGCCCATATTTGAATAGCTAGCCAGAGAAACGACTGAAGTCTGGGAAATGGGCCCTTATCAATCAACAGGAGTGCTGATTTACCACCAGCTTTACCAAGTACTTAGGAGGCAAGGATGGGACAACACAAGAAAACAACAATGAATGACTTAATAATTGGTCATCAACATCCCACTGAACAACTAGAAACCACACACAACTAAACACCACATAAAGACAATGTGTAGAACAGCTCAGTGCACACATTCGGGTGTGAAAGAGAGGTTTCCTGAGGGACTTAAAGTCTGAAAGCTCAGAAGACGCAGATTAGATGGTGTAGCTGGCTAATCCTCAAGAACTATTTGATATTTAGAAAGCTTCTATTGCCAGGTTGATAACACTTACAGGAACTGGGCATGGCTAGTCTATTGAGGAGAAGGGCCAGGAGAGACCTATGTTCCCTCTAATTTTTCGGTGTGGGCGGAAAAGTATAGCGTCTGAGCGGCAGTCCCCTTGGCACTGGGCGGCATAGAAGGATAGATAGATAGATAGATAGATAGATAGATAGATAAGAAAAAAATCCTTTTTTATTAAAAGAAATTAATAATAAAACAAAACCAAAATCTGTTACTATTAAAACAAAACAAACATGATTCTTGACAAATGTATATTTTATTTCATGTACACTGAGAGCATATGCACCAAGACAATTTCCTTGTGTGTCCAATCTCACTTGGTCAATTAAATTCTATTCTATTCTATTCTATTCTAATAATAAAACAAAACCAAAATCTATTAGATTAGATTTAGATTAGATTTATTGGATTTATATGCCGCCCCTCTCCGCAGACTCGGGGCGGCTATTACTATTAAAACTAAAACAACCAGCAAAACCAAAAACAACTATTAATAAATCCATGCTTTAAAATATTCATTTCTTCCCTTTTTTCTATCATTTCTCCATATCTCCCTTCCTTCCACTCTTCTCTCTCTCTCTTGCTTTCTCTCTCTCTCTTGCTTTTTTCCTCTCTCACTCTCTCACTCTCTTCCTTCCTCTCTCTCGCTTTCTTTCTCTCTTTTTCTTTCTCTCTCTCCCCCATTGCTCTCTCTTTTTCTCAGTCTCTCTCCCTCTCTCCTTTCTAACTCGCTCTGTCTGTTGCTCTGTCTGTCTCTCTTGCTTTCTTTCTCTCACACACTTCCTCTCTCTTGTTCTCTCTCTCTCACTTTCTCTCTCTTTCTCCCCCCCTCTTTCTCTCTCTCTTTTTCACTTTCTCTCTATCTCACTGTCTGTTGCTCTCTCTCTTTCTCGCTTGTTTTCTCTCTCTGTTCCTTTCTTCTTTGCGGAGGCCGGTGAAGGTTTTTCTTATTTTGAATGTGCCAGGCGGGCTGGCAGGGGGATGGAAAGCGCGTGCGCACATGCGACATTCTAAATCACCTTCGCGGGCCTCCACTGTGAGAAGAACGCCCGCCCCGCTTCTCCTGCAGCCCCCTTGCTGATAGTCCGGGATGAAAGCACTCTCAGCGAAGGGAGGGGCGGGGTGGGGCGGGCATTCCCAAAGCGCTCGGAGTGGCTAGCGGCCAGATGAGGAGGACGAGAAGCCACAGCCACCACTGCCACTGTGGGAGCTTCATCGCTGGAAGCTTTCGACAAGAGATGGTATAAGACACAGATGGCGACCCTATGGCACACGTGCTGCAGGTGGCATGCAGAGCCATATATGAGGGCAGGTGAAGCATTGCCCTATGTCAGCTCCAACATACATGTGCACGCCCGCCAGCAGATTTCCGGCCTTTTTGGCTGTTTTTGCTCTCCCCAGGCTTCAGGAAGTCCTGAACTCTGGGGACGGCAAAAAACGGGACAACGGGAAGTCCGGAGACTTCAGTGTGTCCTGTGTGCATGAAAGATGTTGTATACATGTGCAGGAGGCAGTGTGGGGGTTGTGTCCCTACATTGGGGAAGGGCATTGCATTGTGTGTGTGGGCACGAGTGCGCACACAATCACACGCAGCCATATGTTTTTTGGCACCAGAGGCAGAGAAGGTTCACCATCACTGGTGTAAAGACTCCTCGTTGGGTGGTGGCGTGGTGGGGGATGGACTAGAGCAGTGATTTTCAACCTTTTTTGAGCCGCGGCACATTTTTTACATTTACAAAATCCTGGGGCACACCACCAACCAAAATGACACAAAATGACACTCTAAGACAGTACATATTATACATATTATCCCCCCCTTGTGTGTGTGTATATACACACACTCTTGAACCATTTCCAAAAATAGGTGAGGGCTGGCGGTTTTCTCTCTCTTATTCTTTCTAAAAACAGGTGAGGGCTGGGTTTTTTCTCTCATTCTTTGGGTGTTTTTTATCATATGCTTTAAATCAAGAGTCACTTCTCTCTCTCTTTTGTTTCTCTTTCCTTTCATTCTCTGCCTCAATCATTTTCTCATTTCTCTTTTTTCTCCCCTTTTTTCTCATTTCTCTCTCTCCCTCCTCTCTCTCTTGCTTTCTTTTTCTCACTCATTCTCTTTCTCTTTTGCTTTCTTTCTCTTTCTCTCACACTTGCTCGCTCGGTTTCTTTCTCTTTCTCTCTCCCCTCTCGCGGCACACCTGACCATGTGCCGCGGCACACTGGTTGAAAAACACTGGACTAGAGGACCTTCCCACTCTTATTCTGTTATTTTGACTTGACAGGTACCAGGATAAGAAAACGTATGAGAATCCAGTGGATTTACTTCTAGAGCCGAAGAGGGCAATCTGGGATTACAGTGATGTCCCTGCGTTTCTGAAAAGGGCCAATAAAAAATTGAGAGGTAAAAAAGAGCCCCTGGGGTTTTACCCTGGATGACATTTTGAGCATCCAAGAGAGATTCTGGCTCAGTCTGATTGTAAAACGAGACTTACTTGTATTCTTTGTAGCCAGAATCCATATGCACTGATCACTGGGGAAGCAGAATAAACTACCACCAGGTATAATGTGTATATATATACAGGTAGTTCTTGACTTATGACTGTTGAGCTGAAAATTTCTGTTGCTAAGCAAGTCAGTTAGGAAGTGAGCAGTGGCCCATTTTGCGGACTCTTGTCACAGTTATTCAGAGAATCCTGGCAGTTAAGTGAATTGTGGTTGATAAATGATTCTGGCTTCCCCCATTGACCTTGCTTGTCAGAAACTCCCCAGGAAGGTCAAAGAGGACAATCCCAGATGCTGCAACCATGGTAAATATAAGCTGGTTCCCAGTGCCCGAATTTTGGTCACATGACTGGGGAGGCTCCAGCTGTCATAAGTGTGAGAATTGGTCATAAAATCACTTTTTTCGGTGTCGCTGTAACTCCACTACACATATAGTGGTAAGTTGAGAACTACCTGCCTATAGAATATATAGTAGAATATATTTATACCTGATGGACTATGTATAGCCACCAATGATATTTTGGCTTCTGGTTTTCCATATTCCTTATTTCCTGATTTGAGTCCAAGGAAAGCAAACCAGGATATCTGTAGGGAGGCCCTTCTGTTGCTTGAATTCTAATGATGAGATGCTGAATCCCTCCCTTTTCTTCCCCAGATATTCTGGAAACTGGACTTGAACTACAGGAAGGTAAATATTATTAGAATTTTAAGCTCTGATGCCAATAATTTAAGAGAAACATGATAATTAACAAAAAAGAAAAATATAAGATTAGTTACCCTAAAGACTGTGATGATCCAGTAAACCTTGATGGTTTTATGATTTTTGAACTATTACTTCCTTGTGTGTCTAAGTGTCTAATCACACTTGGCAAATAAAGCTGTTGTTCTGTTCTTTTTTTTAAATGGGTAATTTATTTTTATTTTTCTCCTTACAAACTCCTTCAATACATTTGGAAACATTTTCATATTATGATAAAAAACAGTATCAAATTAGTACGTTCTTTATAATTAATCTCCCCCAAAAAATTATTAGTTCCAAATTAGTTACTTCCAGTGTCAATCCAATCACCCCCAACCTTGACCTCTAATTTTGTCATCTAGGTATCTAATTTTCTTCTAATTGAATTCTCCTCTTCCCTGACACTCATGCTTCCTTGATCAGAGGAGACTTCGTCGGCATATTCCATCGGGAGCAAAACAGGCCTGTGGCATGTAGATGTTTCCTCCACCTCCACATGCCTTGGGGCAGGAGCTGGGCCAGAGCCAACCACAACACTTTAATGCTTCAAATACGCCATAGTGCCTACTCCTACTTCTTATGTATTCTCTCAAAACCCTTACAAGAAAGAAAAACGTTATCTACTACAAACTAACAAAGAAAGAAAATTATAATTAAAAATAGAAAGAAAAGAGAAAAAAGAAAGAGAAAAATAAACAAAAAGAAAAACCAAAGTCTATTATTATAGTAATGTGAAAACAATATAGGAATTAACCAAACCATCATTTCAAATCTTCAATGACTAATCATCTTAATATTATAATCATATTTCATTGCAAATCATAATCAATTATTATTCAAATGTTTATCACTAAATTGTCATTATCTCAATAAAATTTAATGACTTGAAATATATCTTAAGAACAACACCTAATAAATGTAGCTACATCATTTCATAGTTAATGCATACTCAATAATCTATCATCCCTCCTTAAAACAGCATTTTTGCCAATCCTCAGGGCTTTTATTTTTTATCATTTTAAACCCATATATTTTCTCCTTGCCTCTCTTTTTAACAAAATATAAGATCTTTTGCATTCCCATTCTGACTTCTTTCTTGCTCTGCCATTTCTGGGGTATCAGGTCATATCTATTTTTCATTTCTTAGTGTTTAAAGTATTTTTATTTATTTATTTTGTCCAATACACCAGTGTTTCCCAACCTTTTTTGAGCTGCGGCACATTATTCATATTTTCAAAATTCTGGGGAACACTGAGCGGGTGGCGGGGGGGCTAAAGAAAAGTTTGGACAAAAAAAAATATCTCTTCCTCCATTTCACTCTATTTCTCCCTCCCTCTTTCTCTCTCTTCCTTCCCTTCTTTCTCTCTCCATTCCTCTTTCTTTCTTCCTCTCTTTTTTGCTCTCTTTCCCTCTCCCTCCTTCCCCCCTCTCTTTCTCTCTCTCTCTTACTTTCTTTCCCTCTCTTTCTCTTGTTTTCTTTCTCTCTCATTCTCTCTCCCCTCCTTTTTCTCTCTCTCTCTTTCTCGTTCACCACGCCGGCAACAGAGAGAAAAAGAAAGAGAGAGAGAGAGCCGGAGAGAGAGTGGAGGGAGAGAGCCGGCGGCCGCTGTCTTCGCCTCCGTCCGCCGGCTCTGCAGCTAAGAGGCAGCAGCCATCAGCCCCCTCGGGCTCCCAGACGTCCCCAGCGCCCAGCCACGCGCCACCTCCCGTTAGCCCGGCCGACTTTTCCCTGCTGCCATTTTCTCTTCATGGCGCAAAGCCACACAGTCCCGGACTCCCGGATCGCTCGCTTCTCTGGCCAGCAAGCTGGCTGCCCGGAAAAGCATCACGCTTTTTCAATGCGTGGCACTTTCCTGGGTAGATGGCTTTGCTGACCGGAGAAGCGAGCGATCCGGGAGTCCGGGACTGTGTGGTTTTGCGCCATGAAGAGAAAACGGCTCGGGCAGCAGGGAAAAGTCGGCCATTTTCTCTTCATGGCGCAAAGCCACACAGTCCTGGACTCCCGGATTGCTCGCCCCAAGGCAGTAGGCGGCGGCAGAGGAGAGGGGGCGGATTGCGCCCCAAGGCAGAAGGCGGCGGCGGAGAAGAGGGGGCGGATCATGCCCCAAGGCAGAAGGCGGCGGCGGAGGAGAGGGGGCAGATCTCGCCCCAAGGCAGAAGGTGGTGGCGGAGGAGAGGGGGCGGATCGCGCCCTAAGGCAGAAGGCAGCGGCGGCAGAGGAGAGTGGGCAGATCGGGCGGGCAATGGGGCAGGGCGGAGAAGCCAGGGGCGTGTTTGGCCGGAGGCACCGTGGGGAGGCAGGGGCGCCCGCGGCTCCCTTTACTCCTACTGCCGCACTTCCCCGCCCCTGCCCCCCTGTGGGCTGGCAGGGGGATGGGGAGCACGCGCCCGTGGAAAAGGGCACGCGGGGGGGTATTTGGGGGTGCGCGCGTGCTCACGAACTGCCAGATGCCGCTGTTTCCATCGCTCTCCTGCTGGGCCCCAAAGAAGGAAGGTGGGAAAAAGAAGGCGCGAAGAATGAAGCTCTCCTTTTTCCCGCCTTCCTTCTTTGGGGCCCAGCAGGAGAGTGCCGGAAACAGCTGCATCAGGCAGTAGTCGGGGGACAGCTGCGAGTGGGAGCTCCAGGTCGGAGGCACTGGTGGTCCGGCACCAGCAGCGCCCTGCCCAGCTGGAGCTTCCCTAGGAGCTTCGCGGCACACCTGACCGTGTCTCGCGGCATACTAGTGTGCCGCGGCACACCGGTTGGGAAACGCTGCAATACACTATAATATACAATGAAGCTTATACAGATATAGTAGAGAAGATACATGAGATATAGGAGAGACTATAGGATCTGGGATGGAAGGCACTCTAGTGCGCTTATGCATGCCCCTTACTGACCGCTTAGGAATCTGGAGAGGTCAACTGTGGATAGTCTAAGGGTAAAGTGTTGGGGGTTACGGGATGATACTACGGAGTGCGGTAATGAGTTCCACGCTTCAACAACTCGATTACTAAAGTTGTATTTTTTACAGTCAAGTTTGAAGCGGTTAATATTAAGCTTGAATCTGTTGTGTGCTTTTGTGTTGTTGTGGTTGAAGCTGAAGTAGTCGCCAGCAGGCAGGACGTTGCAGCATATGATCTTGTGGGCAATACTTAGATTATGTTTAAGGCGTCGTAGTTCTAAGCTTTCAAGACCCAGGATTGTAAGTCTAGTTTCGTAGGGAATTCTGTTTCGGGTAGAGGAGTGAAGTATCTTCTGCTGAAGTATCTTTGGACATTTTCAAGGGTGTTAATGTCAGAAATGTGGTATGGGTTATTTATTTATTTATTTTTTATTTATTGGATTTGTATGCCGCCCCTCTCCGCAGACTCGGGGCGGCTAACAACAATGATAAAAAACAGCATGTAACAATCCAATTAATAAAACAACTAAAAACCCTTATTATAAAACTAAATAGATGAGCTGTATTCTAGGATGGGTCTGACGAAGGTTTTGTAAACGCTGGTAAGTAGTGTGAGATTTCCAAAGCAGAAGCTATGTAGGATTAGATTAACAACTCTTGAGGCCTTCTTGGTGATGTTGTTGCAGTGGTCTTTGGCACTTAAATCTTTAGTTATTAGTATTCTAAGGTCCTTGACCGAGTGGGGATTATCTGTGATGTGTTTATTCAGTTTGTATTTGAAGTTCTGATTCTTTTTGCTGATGTGTAGGACAGAGCATTTGCTGGTTGAGATTTGGAGTTGCCATGTATTGGACCAGTCAGAAACTGAGTCTAGGTCTTTTTGTAGAGTAGTTGTGTTTTTAGTGCTGTTGAAGAGTTTTACATCATCTGCAAAAAGAACACAGTTGCTTGTGATGAGATCGTAAAGGTCATTGATGTAGAGAATGAAGAGCGTAGGTCCCAGTATGCTCCCTTGGGGGACACTGCTTTTAACAGAGATGGGTGTGGATATGAAGCTGTCTATTTTGACCACTTGTTTCCTGTTTGACAGGAATGCAGTAATCCAGCTGTGGAGGGATCCTGAGATGCCATAGGATTTGAGTTTTAGAAGTAGTTTGTCATGGACTACTGAATCCAAAGCTTTGCAGAAGTCAATATAAATTGCATCTATAGTTTTTCCTTGGTCAAGATGAGTTGTCCATATGGTTTTGCAGTGGAGGAGCTGTACGTTGCAGGATAGTTTTTTTCTGAATCCAATTTGTTTGTTAGAGAGCAAGATTATTAGTTTCTTGGTGAAGAGTAATTGATTGGTTTATAATTGATTCCATAACTTTACATGGGACACAGCATAGTGATATTGCTGTGTAGTTATCGACAAGAGTGGGGTCTCCTTTTTTTGAAGACGGGGATGACCATAGCTTTTGACCAAGGATTTTTGGATGATTGTGTTCAGTGGTTCTGCTATAGCAGAAGAAAGATTTCTTAGGAAATATTCACATAGACCATCTGGTCCGACTGATAGGGAAGGTTTAAGGTCACGTAATGCTTTTTCAACTTGGTCTTTAGTGAAGTCTATTTGGGTTAGGTCATTGAGAGAGTTTGAGGTGCGAGTGATGAATTCAGGGGATGAGCTGTTGCTGTTGACAAAGACAGAGCCAAAGAATAAATTGAGAAGGTTAGCTTTGGATGAATCATCGTGGTATTCAGGGCGGCTTCAGTGGCCTGCAGTACAGCACTCTACCTGCTGTGCAGTTGCAGTTAGAGAATAGGTTTTGCCAGTTTAATGTTGAAAGATGGGCATCAATGAGTTTGTAGTTCGCTTTGTTGAAGTTGAATTTCGGAGTCACAGTATTTGGGTGGATCTTAGTGTGGCTTAGGTTGAGACTGAAGTTCTATCATGCTGTGGTCACTGTTGGAAAAAGGTTCTTTTATTTGTAAGCCATATATTGTACTTTTGCTGTTGCAGAAGATGAGATCCAGAAAGTTATCTAATCTAGTATTGTTAGTTACTAGTTGGTCAAGCCCCAGACTGGTGACTGTGTTATATATAGTAGAGTGGATAGGTTCCGTGCTACATTCATTTAATGTCCAGTTAATGTGTGGTAGGTTGAGGTCACTTAAGTAGATGATAGGGTGTGGGCAGTGGGTAGCCCACGTTAGTAGAGCTGATAATTTGTTTGCATGTGTGATGTCATGGTCAGCAGCTCTGTAGCAGAGTAAGAAGTAAATTGTGGTATTTAGGGATAGATCAAAGACAATAGTTTCAAGGACTAATAGATCCTGCCAATTTTGATGTTTTTTAGGTTTAGAGATTTTTTGTAAAATATAGCTACCCCACCTCTTCTGAGGGATTCACGGTCATAACGAGAGACAAGATAGTTTCTTGTTGTAATAATAGAGTCTGGGTAGGATGCATTAAGCCATATTTCACAGACAAAGATAATATCAAAGACTGAGGAGTCAAGGAGGAGGAGGAATTCTGACATCTTATTGACTATACTTCTAGGATTTAATAATTTGCATTTGAGATTGGTTTTGGGTTGGGAGTAGGTTTTGGATTGGTTAGAGGTAGTAAGGGACGCACTTTCCTAATCTTTGTTTGTGGTGTTAGGGATGACATTTTGTTTTTGTTGTTGTGGTTCTGGTTGGTAGGTGTCGATTTGTTGTTGTGAGATGGTTGGGAGAAGTAGGGTGGTTGATGAGAGATGTTAGGCTGGAAGATGTAGGAACGATTGTGGGTCCTGGATTTGATGCATATTGTGCAAAAGGTGATGTATAAGTTAGTTTCACCCAGGTCAAGTTCTGCCCTTAATTCACGGGAATTAATTCATGGGAGCGGATGCGTTGAAGTAGCGAAAGGTCTGGTCTGGATCTGAGTTTGTTGAAATTGGTGTTGTTTCTGGATATGTGGTTAATGGTCTTGATAAAAAGCTGTTTTGCAGGTTCATTTTTGCAGACAACTCTGCAGAATCGTGGTGCCACTGTGCCATCACTGAACTTGTGCTCTGGTCCATTTCTGGAAACTTCTAATATATCTTCCGGGGTGATTGTCTGAGAGATTGATTGTTGTTGACGGATAATGTTCTGTATTTTTTTTATATCAGGTTCGTCATTTTCTTCAAGGCCAAAGAGGATGGCATTTCGGCATTTTTGTTCTCCATTGCATCTTTGACAAAAGTAGGGATGTCTGGAGACAAATTGGTCTGTCTTTGTATTATGGGTGGCGGTTGAGGTAGACTTGTTGAGGTGTACACAGGTGGAGGTGGAGTGGTAGAGGAGATTGGGTTTGGCCACCAGTATTTATAGAAGGAAGGCAGCTCAGGTCTCACTATGTTCGCCCTAGAACAAGGACAGAAACACCAGCCTGAAGATGACGAGTGGGACCTTGTCGAAACGTCGCCAGAAATTTCCAAATCCTACATGGGAAGAAACCCGAATATACCAAGACCATCATATATATATATATACAGTGGTACCACGTGATACGAACCCCTCATCATACAAACTTTTCAAGATACGAACCCAGCGTGCGGAATTTTTTTGCCTCTTCTTACGAACTTTTTTCACCTTACGAACTTGCCACCGCTACTGAGATGCCCCACCTCCAGACTTTCATTGCAAGCCAAGCGCAGGTTTTTGCGATCCTGTGATCCCCTGAGGCTCCCCTCCATGGGAAACCCCACCTCCTGACTTCCGCGTTTTTGCAATACTGTAGGGAAATCCCAGGAGGGGAATCCCAGGATCGCAAAAACGGGTGCTCTGCTGGGCAGAGTAGGGGGGACAAAAACAGGAAGAAAAGATTCATGGAGCTCAAGGGAGGAGAAAGGTGTGTGGGAGATGAGCAGAGTGGGGTGGACAAAAACGGGAAGAAAGACTCATGGAGC
The DNA here is from genome assembly GCF_031021105.1 of Erythrolamprus reginae. Taxonomy (NCBI): domain Eukaryota; kingdom Metazoa; phylum Chordata; class Lepidosauria; order Squamata; family Dipsadidae; genus Erythrolamprus; species Erythrolamprus reginae. The sequence continues at coordinate 32,105,602 of NC_091951.1, read as the reverse complement.
TCAAGAGAGGAGAAAGGTGTGGGGGAGATGAGGAGAGTGTGGTGGACAAAAACGGGAAGAAAGACTCATGGAGCTCAAGAGAGGAGAAAGGTGTGGGGGAGATGAGCAGAGTGGGGTGGACAAAAACGGGAATAAAGACTCATGGAGCTCAAGAGAGGAGAAAGGTGTGGGGGAGATGAGCAGAGTGGGGTGGACAAAAACGGGAAGAAAGACTCATGGAGCTCAAGAGAGGAGAAAGGTGTGGGGGAGATGAGGAGAGTGTGGTGGACAAAAACGGGAAGAAAGACTCATGGAGCTCAAGAGAGGAGAAAGGTGTGGGGGAGATGAGCAGAGTGGGGTGGACAAAAACGGGAAGAAAGACTCATGGAGCTCAAGAGAGGAGAAAGGTGTGGGGGAGATGAGGAGAGTGTGGTGGACAAAAGCGGGAGGGAAAGACTCATGGAGCTCAAGGGAGGAGAAAGGTGTGGGGGAGATGAGGAGAGTGTGGTGGACAAAAACGGGAGGGAAAGACTCATGGAGCTCAAGGGAGGAGAAAGGTGTGGGGGAGATGAGAGTGTGGTGGACAAAAACGGGAGGGAAAGACTCATGGAGCTCAAGGGAGGAGAAAGGTGTGGGGGAGATGAGGAGAGTGGGGTGGACAAAAACGGGAGGGAAAGAGTCATGGAGCTCAAGGGAGGAGAAAGGTGTGGGGGAGATGAGAGTGTGGTGGACAAAAACGGGAGGGAAAGACTCATGGAGCTCAAGGGAGGAGAAAGGTTTGGGGGAGATGAGGAGAGTGTGGTGGACAAAAACGGGATGGAAAGGCTCATGGAGCTCAAGGGAGGAGAAAGGTGTGGGGGAGATGAGGAGAGTGTTGTGGACAAAAACGGGAGGGAAAGACTCATGGAGCTCAAGGGAGGAGAAAGGTGTGGGGGAGATGAGCAGAGTGGGGGGGGACAAAAACAGGAGGCAGGGACTCATGGAGCTCAAGAGAGGCTCTTTTCACCTTGCTTCATTGAGACTCCCTCCCCACACTCTTTTCGCCTCAGCTTTGTCTGGCCACCACTTTTTTTTTAAGCCTTAATATTTTGGATTCTCGTAATGGGCTTGCATGCATTATTGGCTTTTCCATTGATTCCTATGGGAAACATTGTTTCATCTTACGAACTTTTCACCTTCCGAACCTCGTCCCGGAACCAATTAAGTTCGTAAGACGAGGTATTACTGTATATATATATATATATATGCCACCCAGTCCTGAAGTGACTGCTGCTCAGACACTATACATTTCCGCCCACACCAAAAAAAAAAAATAGAGGTTACACTGGTCAGAGGGATGACAAACAGGCTGGGACTGAGACAGGGAGAGCCTGAGTGCTTGGAAAAAGGGGGACAGAGGGTCCCTGGACACTGGCAGCCCCATCAGGGAATTCTGGGAGTTGAACTCCACAAGTCTTACGATTGCCAGAGTTGGAGATCTCTTAACAAGGCCAAGCCTAGGTGATGTTTAAAGAAAACAATGAGTTTTCCAGTCCTGGACGGGGTGTTTGGAAGCTGAACTCCCTTCACACAAGAGGGCTAAACTCTTGGAGGTGAAGACACACGCAAGGTCTCTAACTGAAGCTCTTCTTCTTCTCCATCCTTCCTTCCCTTCCCCCTTACAGAGAATGTAACTCTGGATCCATGTGCAGCCGATCCTAACAGCCTTGAAATCTCCGGAGATCGAAAAAGCATCCTAAAATTTCTGCTAGGTAGAGCAATATATTCTCCTTGTTCCCCATACCCCGAAAGATATGAATATAATCCTTTTGTCCTTGGCTGTCAGACGTTCTCAACTGGGAAACACTTCTGGGAAGTAATTGTAGGGGATGGAACAGGATGGGGTGTAGGGGTTGCCAAGAAGCCAAAGAATGCAACAAATATTTATGTGCCAACCAGCTGCTGGCAGATTGGGAAATGGAAAGGGAAATACATGGCCAAGTCTCCATCAGGATCCTCTAATCTGGTCCTGACTGACAGGCCCACGAGGATCCGGGTCTTTCTCAACTGTGAAGAAGGGAAACTGAATTTTTTTGATCCTATGACATTAACTCTGCTCCATACATTCTCTGACGCTTCCTTGGGTGGAGAGCCCCTTTGGCCCTGTTTCTATTTCACCAAGGATTCCCACATGACCCTCCCCTAAGAAAGGGGACCTCCATAAGCAACACTTTGGAAAAATCCCATTTGTCAAGCAGGGATCTCTGAAAGCCTTTAAAGCAGAGGTTCCTTAGCTTTTTACTACTTCAGCTTCCTTTGTTGTCCATTCTGTGCCATACCAAATTGCTTGGAGTTGTGTAGCTTTGGAAATTTAAGGAATGGGTCAGTCAATCAATGTAAGAAAGTGGGGTGTGCACCGGACCAGATTATCTCCGGGACCGCCTTCTACCGCACAAATCCCAGCGACCAGTTAGGTCCCACAGAGTGGGCTTTCTCCGGGTCCCGTCAACTAAACAATGTCGTTTGGCGGGACCCAGGGGAAGAGCCTTCTCTGTGGCGGCCCCGGCCCTCTGGAACCAACTCCCCCCAGAGATTAGAATAGCCCCCACCCTCCTTGCCTTTCGTAAGCTCCTTAAAACTCACCTCTGCCGTCAGGCATGGGGGAACTGAGATATTCTTTCCCCCTAGGCTGCTACAATTTATGCATGGTATGTTTGTATGTATGATTGGTTTTTATAATAAGGGTTTTTAGCTGTTTTAGTATTGGATTGTCGCATGTTGCTTTTACCACTGTTGTTAGCCGCCCCGAGTCTACGGAGAGGGGCGGCATACAAATCCAATAAATAATAATAATAATAATAATAATAATAATAATAATAATAATAATAATAATATAAGCTTGATAAGATGTAATGTCATATGTTTAGGTGTACCATTATTAAAGATAGCTCATGTTACAGCCAAACCCATAAATCATGGACTTTAGATGTCCATCACAGTTCTCCTGCCCATTTATGTACTTTGCTTGTTTATTTAATGTTTAGTTGCAACCAGTGAGTGTAATTTTATGATTGTCTCCTGGGTTATAGTTCATCCCTTTAAAATTTTATGTCAATAAATGTATTTCTATCTCATTTTTGTCAATGAGATTTTATTTCTACTTTAGAGTGGCGTTGTTACTTTGATGTTTTGTGAAATCAAACAAATCAGTGATTATTCACTGTAATACTGTACGTGCATAGAAAGCGAAGACACACAGAAGACAAAAAGAAAACAGACCATCTGTTATAAACATAGGAGATGTGAGTGCTATATAGAAACATAGAAACATAGAAGACTGACGGCAGAAAAAGACCTCATGGTCCATCTAGTCTGCCCTTATACTATTTCCTGTATTTTATCTTACAATGGATATATGTTTATCCCAGGCATGTTTAAATTCGGTTACTGTGGATTTACCGACCACGTCTGCTGGAAGTTTGTTCCAAGGATCTACTACTCTTTCAGTAAAATAATATTTTCTCATGTTGCCCTTGATCTTTCCCCCAACTAACCTCAGATTGTGTCCCCTTGTTCTTGTGTTCACTTTCCTATTAAAAACACTTCCCTCCTGAACCCTATTTAACCCTTTGACATATTTAAATGTTTCGATCATGTCCCCCCTTTTCCTTCTGTCTTCCAGACTATACAGATTGAGTTCATTTAGTCTTGCCTGATACGTTTTATACTTAAGACCTTCCACCATTCTTGTAGCCCGTCTTTGGACCCGTTCAATTTTGTCAATATCTTTTTGTAGGTGAGGTCTCCAGAACTGAACACAGTACTCCAAATGTGGTCTCACCAGCGCTCTGTATAAGGGGATCACAATCTCCCTCTTCCTGCTTGTTATACCTCTAGCTATGCAGCCAAGCATCCTACTTGCCTTTCCTACCGCCTGACCACACTGCTCACCCATTTTGAGACTGTCAGAAATCACTACCCCTAAATCCTTCTCTTCTGAAGTTTTTGCTAACACAGAATTGCCAATGCAATACTCAGATTGATGATTCCTTTTCCCCAAGTGCATTATTTTACATTTGGAAACATTAAACTGCAGTTTCCATTGCTTTGACCATTTATCTAGTAAAGCTAAATCATTTACCATATTACAGACCCCTCCAGGAATATCAACCCTATTGCACACTTTAGAGTCATCGGCAAATAGGCAAATCTTCCCTACCAGACCTTCCCCTATGTCACTCACAAACATATTAAAAAGAATAGGACCCAGAACAGACCCTTGTGGCACACCGCTTGTAACCTGTCTCTGCTCAGAATACTCGCCATTAACAATAACTCTCTGATGTCTATGCTTCAGCCAGCTTGAAATCCACTGAACTATCCAGGGATTAAGTCCAATCTTCACTAATTTATCCATCAGCTCTTTATGTGGAACCGTATCAAAGGCTTTGCTGAAGTCCAGATAGGCAATATCCACGGCACCACCTTGATCCAACACCTTTGTGACATAGTCAAAGAAATCAATGAGATTAGTTTGACATGATTTGCCTTCAGTAAAGCCATGCTGATTTGGGTCCAATAAGTTATTGTTTTTTAGGTGCTGATTTATCCTCTTTGAGTAGAGTCTCCATCATTTTAACTACAACTGATGTCAAGCTAACTGGCCTGTAGTTACCAGCTTCTTCTCTACTGCCCTTCTTGTGGATAGGCACAACACTGGCCATTCTCCAATCCTCAGGAACATCTCCTGTTAACAGGGATTGGTTAAACAAATCAGTCAGGGGGGTAGCAATGACAGATCTGAGTTCTTTAAGAACTCTGGGGTGGATGCCATCTGGACCCATTGCCTTATTTATCTTTAATCGTTCAAGTTCTTCTAAGACATCGGCTTCTAAGATCACTGGAGCTGAATCAGTACAGCTGGAAGCAATGCTATATCCCCCTATAGTATTATTTTGTAAGGTGTCTTTTGAGAAAACTGAACAGAAGTAGCTATTGAAATGGTCAGCGATCTCCTTATTCCCATCAATGCATGTATTATATGAACTAAATATGTCACCTGGTCAAGCCAAAATTCAAGTAGAATTGTTAATGGAATTGTAAAAATGAAATTCATTATGAAATAAATAAATTAGTTGACAAGATGCCTGATAAAATCCTTTTTCCTTCTTGCTTTAAGCCACTCTTCCTTATATTGAGTAGCTGTAAAAGAAGCCAATCTAGTGTGGTAGTTAAGAAATCAAGCTAGAAGCCATGAGTTCTAATCCTGCCTTCGGCACAAAGCCTGCTAGTCGACCTTGGACCAGTCACTCTCACTCAACCCTAGGAAGCGGGCAATGGCAAGCCACTCCTGAACCTTGACCAAGAGAAGTGGAGGGAGATTCCTCCAGGTGGCCACCAGGGGTCAAACAATCTGAGGCAGATGTCATGTACAATTAATACAATATGATAATTTAGAAGGAACAGTTAACATGCTTCCTGGATGAAAAACTTTGGATACTCGATACATTTAGATGACTGGGACAAACTCTGGAAAGAAAACTATAAATTAACACTATTGGTTCCTTACAAGGAAAATCTATATAAGATGTATTATCAATGGCATTTCACTCCCGCCAGACTCACCAAAATTTATCCCAACATAGGTCCCCTATTTTGGAAATGTAAAAAAGAACCCAGAATATACTATCATATAAGTTGGTCATTACAAATGGCATGAAATAGTTGGATAAAAATTAAGACTTGGCTAAAAGAAATGACCCAATGTGACATTGAAATAAGACTTGAGACCTGTTTATTAGGAATTATGAGAGGACAATATATACTAAACCAAATTATTATCTAATTATTCATATATTAACTGCCGCAAGATTGGCCTATGCACAAATTGGAAAGACAAAAATCTCCTGTCAGATAACATGATAGTTAATGAAGTAATGGACTGTGCTGAAATGACCAGGCTTACATATGAATTACAAAACAAACAAGAGAATGGGACTGTATGGGAAGACCTCTACAAGTGGCTAGATATCAGAAGAGATAATATAAACAAATAAATAAATACGAAATAAAGGGAAAATTGTAAACAATAAATTAATGAAAACAGCTGGAAATATAGTTGATAGATAGGGAAACCATAGAGATTAATATTTTCTTCTTTCCAAATTTACTAGAAATATAAAATAAGGAAATAAGGGTGTGTTATGTAACTGCCTTGTATATGTACCGTATGAATTATACAGTGATGTTTCTGTACTGTTTTTAATGATTTGTTCAAATGTTATGTTTTTCTTTGCATTTTTTCTTCGTTCTCTGTTTTTTGTTGTTGTTTGTTTAAATTTCAATAAAAATTTTATTTAAAAGAAACAAAAAAACCCCCAAGAATATGAGGCAGCCCAAAACTGGTTTCGATATTGAGATGGGTGTCAGATCCAGTTTGATCTAGTGGTTAAGGTGTCAGGCTAGAAAGAGGAAAACTGGGAGTTTGTGTCCTGCCATAGCCTTGAAAACCAGCTGGGTGACTGAGTCATTTATTCTCAGGATTGTTGTGGAGGAAATAGGAGGATGTTTAGGATATGTTTGCCACCTTGAGTTATTTGTAAAAAAATAAATAACAAAAAGGAGTGAAACTGAACTCTGATGTGGTGACTTTGATTGCTAACATCACTTCTCTGAAAAATCTCAAAGAATCTAAGCAATTGAAAATTGACCAGGATGATTAGACAAAAACAGAGAGAGAGAGAGAGAGAGAGAGAGAGAGAGAGAGAGAGAGAGAGAGAGAGCATTGCATGCAATCAAGATATGAGGACCAGCTATTCATTCATTCATTCATTTATTGAGTCCTTCGTGATTGGACAGCATAAAAGTCGAAATAAGTAAGTAAGTAAGTAAGTTAAGTAAGTAAGTAAGTAAGTAAGTAAGTAAGTAAGTAAGTAAGTAAGTAAGTAAGTAAGTAAACAAATTAATTCATAGACAGACAGACGATTTGTTGCACTGCCATATCTTCCCAGTTCAGAATGAACAGAATGAAAACATATAGCAATCATCTTCATATCCTCTCTAGGTACTGAGAACAAGGAGCAAAAATGTTGTGCTTCACTGTTACGCGGTGATAGACTTCCATGAACCGGGGCAGAGGGAATGAAGGGGAGAATTATTGGGAAGATGAAAGTAAGGGTTGTACCACCTGGAGATGCTGCCTCAAGGTCACTTAGATTAGATTTAGATTAGATTTATTGGATTTATATGCCGCCCCTCTCCGAAAACTCGGGGCGGCTCACAACAATAATAAAAAACAGTACATAAAACAATCCAATGCCCACCAATCTAATTACAATTTAAAATTAGTAATTTCATAAAACAATCCCAATATATATAAAAACACAGGCACACAGTCAATCAATCAACGGCAAAACAACATGGGCAAGGGGGAGGTGTTTTAGTTCCCCCATGCCTGACAGCAGAGGTGGGTCTTAAGAAGTTTACGAAAGGCAGGGAGGATGGGGGCAATCCTAATCTCAGGGGGGAGCTGGTTCCAGAGGGTCGGCCCCCCCACAGAGAAGGCTCTTCCCCTGGGTCCCGCCAGACGACATTGTTTAGTCGACGAGACCCGAAGAAGGCCGACTCTGTGGGATCTAACCGGTCGCTGGGATTCGTGCGGCAGGAGGCGGTCCCGATGATATTCTGGTCCGGTGCCATGAAGGGCTTTATAGGTCATAACCAACACTTGGCCTAAAGGAGGGAGCTGCATGACAAAGCTTGGACTGATCTTTATGAAAACATCTTTACCTGAACATGGGGGTGGGCAATGAGAGACAGTTTAAAAAGCTTAGAACTACATCGCCTTAAACATGATCTAAGCATAGCCCATAAAATCATCTGCCACAATGTCCCTCCTGTCAATGGCTACTTCAACCTCAACTTCAACCACAACAACATACAACCACAGAACAGATACAAACTTAAAATAAACCACTCTAAACTCGACTGCAGGAAATACGACTTTAGTAACCGAGTAGCTGATGCATGGAACTCACTCTGTGACTCTATAGTATCATTGCCTAAACCCCAAAACTTTACTCTTACACTATCTACGGTTGACCTCCTGATTCCTAAGAGGTCAGTAAGGGGTGTGCATAAGTGCACCAGAGTGCCTTTTGTCCCCTGTCCTAATGTTTCTCTTTTACTAGTATTGTGTGTATAAAATTATATATTTTTATACTACCAACCTCAAGCTTCCTCTCCTTTGCCTTTTACTTTCTGCTTCCTATTCTTCGCCCCAAGGAAAACATAACTCTGGATCCTGACACAGTGAGTGCTTGGCTAGTCTTCTCCCAAAAGGTAATTTATTTATTTTTAATGTATTTTTTATATTGTGTGAAGTCACCCTTGGCCCTAGGAAGTGGGCAATGGGAAGCCCCTCCTGAATTTATACCAAGAAAACTGCAGGGAAATTCGTCCAGGGAGCCATTAGGGGCCAACAATCTGAGGCAGCCCAAAAGTGGCTTTGATATTGAGATGGGCGGCCTCAGATGTAGTTTGATCTAGTAGTTAAAGCACCAGGCTAGAAAGAGGGAGAATTGAGTCCTGCTTTAGCTATGAAAGCCAAATGGCTGACTGAACTAATCATTCTATCTCAGTCCAACCCACCTCGTAGGATTGTTGTTCTGGGGAAAATAGGAAGAAGAAGATGTACTTGATATGTTTGTCACATTGAGTTACTTATGAAAAGAATACAAGCAGGACACACAATAAATAGATAGGATAGACAGACAGACAGAAACAAACATAGAAGATTGACAGCAGAAAAAGACCTTATGGTCCATCTAGTCTGCCCTTATACTATTTCCTGTATTTTATCTTAGGATGGATATACGTTTATCCCATGCGTGTTTAAATTCAGTTACTGTGGATTTACCAACCACATGTGCTGGAAGTTTGTTCCAAACATCTACTAGTCTTTCAATAAAATATTTTCTCATGTTGCTTCTGATCTTTCCCTTAACTAACCTCAGATTGTGCCCCCTTGTTCTTGTGTTCACTTTCCTATTAAAAACACTTCCCTCCTGAACCTTGTTTAACCCTTTACCATATTTAAATGTTTCAACCATGTCCCCTCTTTCCCTTCTAGTTCTCTAGATCAGTGTTTCCCAACCTTGGCAACTTGAAGATATCTGGACTTCAACTCCCAGAATTCCCCAGCCAGCGGTTTTTGAGTGCATGGCAATAATGCCAAGCAATTATTTCAGGGTTCAGAAAAATATAAGATGGTCTTATTTTCAGGGAAACATGGTAGATAGAGCAAAACTTCATGGCAGATGAGAGAGAAGGGAACAGAAAGGAGGAGGTTTTAGTAGCGCAAACAGGAGACCCTATATCAGGGGTGGGCTGCTGCCCGGACGGGGGGAGTCACGCAATGGGGTAGCGAAAATGGAGTTCTATCTCAGAGCCACCAATTTGCAATGAAAGATGTTGAAAGAAAATGCAGGGCATCCTGCATAAGCCAGGGCCCCCCCACATATATGTATGTATGTATGTATATATATATGGGGAAGGGTTACGTATTTTTGTGTCGAATCACCCTGGCGTGTGTGTGTGTGTGTGTGTATATGTATTTATGTGTGTGTGTGTGTGTGTGTGTGTGTATATATATATATATATATATATATATATATATATATATATATATGTAGATTGTTCTGAGTTCGGGTTTTGCCCCGTGTAATATTTTGAGTGTCTATGCGATGTTTCGGTGAAATCACATTCACCATCATCAGGCTGAAGTTTAAAGCTTCGTGTTGCTGTAAATATATATATATATATATATATATATATATATATATATATATATATATATATATATATATATTTGTTTTCATAGATTTTCATGGGTACAGGTATGACGGTCTAGGTATAGTCGGGTTTTTTTCTGTGTAGGATTTGGAAATTTCTGGCGATGTTTCGACGAGGTCCCACTTGTCATATTCAGGCGGGTGTTTCTGTCCAAGGACAGAAACACCAGCCTGAAGATGACGAGTGGGACCTCATCGAAATGTCGCCAGAAATTTCCAAATCCTACACGGGAAGAAACCCGAATACTGTATACCAAGACTGTCATATATACAGTGATCCCCCGTTTATTGCGTCCCCAACCATTGCGAACAGGGTACTTCGCTATTTTTCAACCCGGAAGTCAAAATACCATGTACGCATGCGTGCCCGGGGCACGCATGCGTAGATGGCAACCGGAAGATCAGCTGCTGGGCGGCTTCCCTGAGTCTTCCCCCTCTTGCTGGCGTCAGCGAGGAGTTTCCCCACCGCCCATGCAAACTCCTCGCTGCCGCCCGCCCTTCGCCCGCCCACGCCGTTCATTCTCGCCGCTTTTGAGCTGAGTCCGGAAGCGAATTCGCTCCCGGACTCAGCTCGAAAGCGGCGAGAATGAACGGCGTGGACAAGCCGTTCCTTGCCGCTTGCTATCGGCGCTTTCGAGCTGAGTCCGGGAGCGAATTCGCTCCCGGACTCAGCTCGAAAGCGCCGAGAGCCAGCGCCGCCCGGACCCCCAACCCGGGTTTGGGGGGCTGCTAGGAAGCCCTCCATGCCGGCGGCAAACAGCCGCGCCGCCCCCAATCTTCGGCTCCTCGCTAGCGCTGTGGGAGTAAAAACACCATCTGCACATGCGCAGATGGTGTTTTTACTTCCGCAGCGCTACTTCGCGAAAACCCGCTCGTTGCGGGGGGTCCTGGAACGGAACCCTCGCAACGAGCGGGGGATCACTGTATACATACACACCAGGGTGATTCGACACAAAAATATGTAACCCTTCCCTGGTGCAGAGTTGAAGGGATTGGATACTGTAGCCTAGAGGATAATTCTCTGCCTTACAAGGCAAAGGTTGCCAAAATAAGGCTGAAATACTGTAGATCTATCCTAGTCTCCCTTAATTTTCAAATTCAGGAAAAAAACCATGTGACATATATATGTATGTGTATATATGTATGTGTATGTATGTATACACACACATACACACACAAACAGGAGACCCTATATAAAACACAAACACACACTATTTGAAACCCACAAGTAACGAAGGGACTTTTATCAGGATCTCCTTTTATCAGGATCTAAGGATCAATAATTGATGGGGGGGGCACCCATTGAGTGTTGGCTTCTCCGGTATTTTCATCCCCCCCACCTCTTTTAACAGGATGCTAGGATCAATTGTAATTGATTGGGCTTCGTCCCAGGGAGGTTTACTTCCCTCCAGCATTTAAAACAATTTCCCCCTTTAACGAGCTGGTTGGGCGAATAATAAACGATTCGGGATCCGTCCCGTGAATCTTTGCTCCAATTTCTCCCTTTTAAAATACTGCCGTTCTTCTTTAAGAAGCCAGAGAAGCTAACAGCAAGAAGACCAACAATTCATTTCGGTTTCCTGCGTGGGCAGAGCCCCAAAGGCGGTCACCTGATTCCCAGGAAAAGTTTCGAAGCTTAACTTTCTCTTTCCTTCTGAAGACTGCGATGGCGTCCGAGGGGCCCTTGCAGGATTTGGTGGAGGAAGCCACCTGCTCCATCTGCCTGGAGTATTTCCAGGACCCCGTGTTCATCCCGGAGTGTGGCCACAACTTTTGCCGGGGCTGCTTGACCCGCAGTTGGGAGACGTCGGAATCGGAGGCTTCCTGTCCCCAGTGCAGACAGACCTTCGCGCCCCGCAGCGTCCTCACCAACAGGCAGCTGGCACGGATGGTGGAAGTGGCCAAGCGATGCGGAGGTCCTTGGGGTGAGGATGGAGGGAGCTTCTGCCCGAAGCACCGGGAGCCCCTCAAGCTCTTTTGCAAGGACCACGAGACCCTCATCTGCGTGGTCTGCATTGTCTCCGAAGAGCACAAGGGCCACTCGGTGATCCCTCCGGAGGAGGCTTTCCCGAAATACAAGGTAGGAATCAGCCTGGAGGAATCGCTGCGGAGGGACATCCAGAATCCTTTGCCTTCCTGGCAATCTTTGAACCACTTTACTTGCTTCCTCTGTTGTCTGCAAAATGGGATTAGCATGGGTCAGAATCATCACTGAGAAGCAGACTCGTGGGAAGATCCAAGAAACTTGTACTGAAGTACTTCAGCAAAAGGGTCTCAGCAGTATAATAATAATAATAATAATAATAATAATAATAATAATAATAATAATAATAATAATTTATTAGATTTGTATGCCGCCCCTCTCCGAAGACTCGGGGTGGCTCCCAACATAACAATCCAATATAAATACAAATTTAATATTTAAAAAATTAAAAAACTGATTTAAAATACATTGTTATAAAAAAACTTATCTGCTACACAATCATACACACTGAGTCCAACTGAACATAAACATAATAAATGTCAACAGAAAAAAAGGAGGGGGGGAGATTAAAGGAGCCAAGACTCCAACCACATATAAAAAGACAAATTTGATACAGTTAAGATTAAGTTTCCTTGACTCATGGGTTCCGTGAAATGTTTTTTGTATTTCTTGCCTTGACCTACTTTGACCTCCTTCAGAAATTGCATATTTTATGCTAATCTTTCTTTATCAAGGGGTGTGTGTTTTATAATAAGCTAGAACAGTGATGGTGAACCTATGGCACGGATGCCACAGATGGCACCTGGAGCCATATCTGCTGCCATGCGAACCGTTGCCCTAGCTCAGCTCCAACCTCTATGTGTGTGCCGGCCAGTTGATTTTTGGCTAGCACGGAGGCTTTGGGAGGGTGTTTTTGGCTTCCAGAGGGAAGGGGGAGATCATTTTTACCCTCCCCAGGCTCCAGGAAAGCCTTTTGAGCCTGTGGAGGGTGAAACATGAGCCTGCTGGGCCCACCAGAACTTGGGAAACTGGATGTTTCCGGCCGCTAGAGAGCCTGGGTGGGGGAGGGGAGAAGCTGTTTTCACACTCCTCAGGCATTGAATTGTGTGGTCACATGATCAAAATTTGGATGCTTGGCAATTGCCATGATGAAGACTGAAATATATACTGCTCAAAATAAAAGGAACCCTTTAACAACACAATATAATTCCAAGTAAATCAAACTTCTGTGAAATCAAACTGTCCACTTAGGAAGCAACACTGATTAACAATAAATTTCACATGTTGTCAGCACATTCAACTTTGTACAGAACAAAGTATTCAATTAGAATATTTCATTCATTCAAATCTAGGATGTGTTCTTTGTGTGTTCCCCTTTATTTTTTGGAGCAGTGTACTATTATCTGCGGAGTCTGCGGAGAGGGGCAACATACCAATCCAATTAATAATAATAATAATAATAATAATAATAATAATAATAATAATAATCATCATCATCATCATCATCATCATCTTCTAACTGGAGTTTTCCTCTGTTGTGGTTACCTCTGGCCCTGCTCCTTCCCCAAGGACTGTGGATGTGGGGGAGACATCCACATGCTGCATGCCTGTTTCCCCCCCCCCAATATGCTGATGAAGGCTCCTCTAACCAAGAAGACATGAGTGACAGGGAGGAGGAGAGTGTGACAGACAGCTCAAAGGAGATCAATTATCTAGCTCCTCCTTGGATTCAGAACAAGAGTTAATGATACAGCCATACATGAGGAGAGCTATGCATAGGCAACAACACCTGAGAGATTATTATAAAAGAAAATGAGGCCACCTGTGGTTGGGTGGGGCTGTGGTAATTAGTGAGGCTGCTATAAAGAGCAGCCTGTGGGTTTGGCCATTGTGGAGGATTATCTGATCATTGTGTTTCGTGACTGCTGTACTGACTTTGACCTTTTGTGTGCTGATCCCCCCTCCCCCGCTTTGAAACTAAACCAGAGCAAAGTGTGTTTCACTTTGTGAAAGAAGAAGGACTGTGAATTGCCTCACAGCTGCAAGCTAAGTATCACAGAACTGATAAGGGACTTGTACAAATTACCAGTTTGTTTGGAGACGGATGCTCTTTGCTATACCAAAAGTGGGCTTAGTTTAAGTGACTTTTCATTATAAAGAACATTGTTTTGAATTTTCAAATGTGTGTGAATTTTTGGGAGGAGTCTGCCAGAGAGCCCGACAGAATACCCTCCAATTTAATTCTTTACAGAAAAGAAACTCAAAACTTGTATTTTCTCTTCAGATCAAGGCTGTGGATTGCCTGAAGGTTCAGAAGGCGCAGAAAGAAAAAATATCTACATACAAAAGAGACACAGAGAAAACAGTGCAGGAAATACTTGTAAGTATTGATCCAACAGTGAGGATTTTCTGAGCTAATAGGAAGGAGACCCCCTCCACCATCTTTAATGATAGACAGACTATTCGTAAGTACAAGTTCTGACTTAAATGAAATTCAAATTATTCTTTGGGGGGGGGATTTTATTTTTTTGTTCTCCAATCACATATACAGTACAGAAAAAAAGATACCATTTATTTTAAATTAATTTACAATTTCGTTATATATAAATTAACCACTGCCACCTCCTCACCATTTGACATCTGAACCAAAAAATAATTATTCCAATTACGATTCTTAATCACATCAAATTAATTAGATCATAATGTTTCTAATTTTCTCAAAATCTCCTCCATATCTATTTTCATGTATGCATTCATGTACCCTCTTCCATAATAAATGCCCCCTAGAATGAAAAATAAAAAGGACATTAAGGGAAAAGAAAAGGAGCAAAAATTTCAGATTACCTCCAACACAGTATTTAAATTAAAACCAACCATTGCTAAAAAGTAGTTAATATATATATAAAGAGGCGAAAAAGGAGAAGCCACCATATAGTATATACCAAATATCGCAGAATTAAAAAAGAACCTAATTAAAAATAATTCCCTTTCATGAATAAAAATACAAAATAAAAATAGAGTTTAAAGATTAGAAGATAGCAGGGGGAAAATAAGAAAGAAAATAAAAAGAAAAAGAGAGAATAAAAACAAAGCTAAATACTCCATACATTCATCATGCCTACTAAAAAAAAACAGAATATCTACCCTATACTAATTATAACACTTTCAATCCGTCATCCTGCCCTATTCTAAAAAGAAAAAAAAGTCACTGTATGGCCAGTGTAATCATCTTCCCTATACTAATTATAACACTTTCAATCCATCATCCGACCATTGACCCCGCCCTTCTTCCAATGAAATTCAAATTAATGACTGTTAGGGCAGAGAACTTGTTCTTAACCTGGGGACTAAGATGTCACCACTCGCTGAATGACATAGTTGGATTAAGTGTACAGTGTTTTATACAAAGGGGTTTGCTTGCTGAATAAAGTAAATAAAGTATTTGGAATCCCGGATTGCCAAGAATATTTTCATAAGAGATCATTTAAACTCTATTTTTTAATTAAAAATATTTTCCTCCGCCCTGTTTTTTTAATATCAAAAGGGTTTTTTTCTTCTTAGAAAATTCTTCCACCTCACTTCTAGATTTTTTAAGGAATCTATTTAATTATTATAGCAATAAAAATAAAATAATGACAATAAAAATATGCTCTTTGCTTTTTCTCCTTCGTGTTCTAGGACAAGATGAAAGAAATGAAAAAAGATTTAATGGCTGAATTCAGAGAGCTTCAACTCTTGTTAGAAGCACAGGAGCAGCACCTATTGACTAGGATGGAAGAGATGGAGAAGGATCTTATGGCAAGAGAGGAGAAGGGTTTGGCCAAGCACATGGAGGAACTCTGCTCCCTTGACCATCTCATCCAGCAGATAGAAGAGAAGCTTCAGGAACCAGCCAGCAAACTCTTACAGGTCAGGCAGGAAGTTGAGATCATAGAATACTAGGGCTGGAAGGGACCTTGGAGGTCTTCTAGTAATCTTGTCTAATCCTGCCTAAGGCAGGAGCCCTCATATTCTCCCGAAAAAATGGTTGTCCAAATTATTATTGGAATCATCCAGTGACTCAGTACACACAACTCTGTGAGGGCAGCTGTTGCGCTGATAAATAATTGTGACTCTCAGGAAATTATTCCTTATTTTAGGTTTTATCTTTTTGTGAGGAGCTTCTACTCTTCACCTCTTGTTCTGCCCTTAAGTGTTACAGAGACTAAATTGATGCCCTTTTTCTTATCACAGCCTTTCAAGTATTGGAAGATGGCTGTTGTGTCTCCACTAAGCCTTCTCTTTGTTAGGCTGAGCATGCCGTGTTCCCCTAGCCATTCATTGTACAGTTTGGCTTCCAGAGTCCTTATCATCTTTATTGCTCCTTTTTTTCTTTTCCATAAATGTAATTAAAATTATAATAGTGAAAAGCGCAAATGGAAATAAAGAAAATAGGGAAATAGAGAAGGATAAGAATGGGAAAGAAGTGTAGGATAAAGGGAAAAGGAAAAGACCCCACATTGTCTTTCAACTTTTTTCTGTACAGTAAAATGCAAAATAATATAACAGCCACAACTTTTATTTTTGTACATTTAGCAATTATTAGCCAAGAAAAACAGATTAATCTAATAAGCAAAATCAAGTATTAAGAGTTCATTGTTTTGTATCTTGAGCACAAAGTTTAGACCCAACTTCCAAGTAGGAACATTGGGTGATAATCTAATTAAAGTAGTCATTTTTTTCATTTTTTCTTTACCTCCATTACTTTTTTCATCCATTCTTCTCTTGTGGTGATTGATATATTTTTCCATGTCTGTATGTAAGATTCTGGCTGAACTCAACAAGTTGAACAGTTTGAGGGGGGGGGCAGAACAATGAGATTTTTAAAATTAAAATTACTTGTTTATTTTGTGAATGTAAGAATTTAATTTTCTGCATAGGAAATGGGTCCTTTCAGTGCTTTTTCTCTTTATTTTTTAGGACATTGGAAGCATCTTGAAGAAGTAAGTAAATCCACCCTTTTCTTTACAGTCTCAGATTCTCAGCAGATCTTTCAGCAGTTTTCCTGTTTTGAATAGCTAGCCAGAGAAACGACTGAAGTCTGGGTAATGGGCCCTTATCAATCAACAGGAGTGCTGATTTACCACCAGCTTTACCAAGTACGTAGGAGGCAAGGATGAGACAACACAAGAAAACAACAATGAATGACTTAATAATTGGTCATCAACATCCCACTGAACAACTACAAACCACACACAACTAAACACCACATAAATACAATGTGTAGAACAGCTCAATGCACACATTCGGGTGTGAAAGAGAGGTTTCCTGAGGGGCTTAAAGTCTGAAAGCTCAGAACATGCAGATTAGATGGTGTAGCTGGCTAATCCTCAATAACCATTTGATGGTTTAGAAAGCTTCTATTGCCAGGTTGATAACACCTACAGGAACTGGGCATGGCTAGTCTATTGAGGAGAAGGGCCAGGGGAGACCTATGTTCCCTCTAATTTTTCGGTGTAGGCGGAAAAGTATAGCGTCTGAGCGGCAGTCCCTTGGGACTGGGCGGCATAGAAGTATAGATAGATAGATAGATAGATAGATAGATAGATAGATAGATAGATAGATAGATAGATAGAGATAGATAGATAAGAAAAAAAATCCTTTTTTATTAAAAGAAATTAATAATAAAACAAAACCAAAATCTGTTACTATTAAAACAAAACAAACATGATTTTTGACAAATGTATATTTTATTTTATGTACGCTGAGAGCATATGCACCAAGACAAATTCCTTGTGTGTCCAATCTCACTTCACCAATTAAATTCTATTCTATTCTAATAATAAAACAAAACCAAAATCTATTAGATTAGATTTAGATTAGATTTATTGGATTTATATGCCGCCCCTCTCCGTAGACTCGGGGCGGCTATTACTATTAAAACTAAAACAACCAGCAAAACAAAAAACAACTATGCTTTAAAATCTTCATTTCTTAAATATTTATCATAGAATTATAGTAATCTTGTAATACTATGAAAATCTTCCTGAACACCAATTCATCAATTAATATATTTCCATAAACTATACTTTTCTATAATTTCATTCAAGCTCAATTAATTTTCAGGCACTTGGCATTTACTATTATTAACTTACATCAGTCTTCTACATTTCCAAGTATATTTTAAATTCATAATGCAAACTCATAAAATCATACAGTACGTATCATAAACCCCTTATTTATCATATGTATCTTCCATTAATTTTACCTATGTAATTCTATATAGTTCTAAAATTCTAATCCAATTTTTAAAATTAATAAATCCTAATATTAAACAACACCTAAATATATCTTTTACCAATATTCCATAGTGAATCGATATTTAATAATCAATCATCCCTCCTCAAATTTCTACTACTGTTCTCATTTCTGGGTCTCTCCTGTCTCTCCCCCTTTTCTGTCTCATTTGTTTCTCATTTCTCCTTCCTCCCTTTTTTTCCCTTCCCTCTCTCAGTTCTCCTCTCTTTTTCCATCCCTGCCTCCTCTCCTCCATGCCTGTGTGTGTGTGTTTGTGTGTGAACTCTTGAACCATTTCCAAAAACAGGTGAGGGCTTTCTCTCTGTTATTATTTAAGTGCTTTTACCATATGCTTTAAATCAAGAGTCATTTATTTCTCTGTTTCTCTCTTTCCTGTCATTCTCTGCCTCAATCATTGTCTCATTTCTCTTTCTTTTCTTCCCTTTTTTCTATCATTTCTCTCTCTCTCTTCCTTCCACTCCTCTCTCTCTCTTGCTTTCTCTCTCTCTCGCTTTTTTCCTCTCTCACTCTCACTCTCTTCCTTCCTCTCTCCTCTCTCTCTCTCTTGCTTTCTTTCTCTCTTTTTCTTTCTGTCTCTCCCCCCTTGCTCTCTCTCTTTTTCTCACTTTCTCTCTCCCTCTCTCCTTTCTATCGCTCTGTCTGTTGCTCTCTCTCCCTCTCTCTTGTTCTCTTTCTCTCTTTCTTTCTCTCACACACTTTCTCTCTCTTGTTCTCTCTCTCTCTCTCACTTTCTCTCTCTTTCTCCCCCTCTCTCCTTCTCTCTTTCTCTCTATCTCACTGTCTGTTGCTCTCTCTCTCTTTCTCGCTTGTTTTCTCTTTCTTTCTGTTCCTTTCTTCTTTGCAGAGGCCGGCGAAGGTTTTTCTTATTTTGAATGTGCCAGGCGGGCTGGCAGGGGGATGGAAAGCACGTGCGCATGTGCAATATTCTAAATCATCTTCGCGGGCCTCCGCTGTGAGAAGAACGCCCGCCCCGCTTGTCCTGCAGCCCCCTCGCTGATAGTCTAGGATGAAAGCGCTCTCAGCGAACGGAGGGGTGGGGTGAGGTGGGCATTCCCAAAGCGCTCGGAGTGGCTAGCAGCCAGACGAGGAGGACGAGAAGCCACAGCCACCACTGCCACTGTGGGAGCTTCATCGCTGGAAGCTTTCAAGAAGTGTTGGTGTAAGGCACAGATGGCGACCCTATGGCACATGTGCTGCAGATGGCATGCAGAGCGAGGGCAGGTGAAGCATTGCCCTATGTCAGCTCCAACATACATGTGCACGCACGCCAGCAGATTTCCGTCCTTTTCTGCTGTTTTTGCTCTCCGCAGGCTTCGGGAAGTCCTGAACTCTGGGGACGGCAAAAAACGGGCCAACGGGAAGTCCGGAGACTTCAGTGTGTCCTGTGTGCATGAAAGATGTTGTACGCATGTGCAGGAGGCAGTGTGGGGGTTGTGTCCATACATTGGGGGGCGCATTGCATTGTGTGTATGGGCACGAGTGCGCACACAATCACACGCAGCCACATGTTTTTTGGCACCAGAGGCAGAGAAGGTTCACCATCACTGGTGTAAGGTCTCCTGCTTCGGTGGCGGTCTGGGGGATGGACTAGATGGTCTTCCCACTCTTATTCTGTTATTTTCACTTGCCAGGTACCAGGCTAAGGAAACGTATGAGAATCCAGTGGATTTACTTCTAGAGCCGAAGTGGGCAATCTGGGATTACAGTGATGACCTTGCACTTCTGAAAAGGACCAAGAAAAAATTGAGAGGTAAAAAAGAGCCGCTGGGGTTTTTCCCTGGATGACATTTTGAGCATCCAAGAGAGATTCTGGCTCAGTCTGATTGTAAAACAAGACTTACCTGTATTCTTTGTAGCCAAAATCCATATGCACTGATCAGTGGGAAAGCAGAATAAACTACCACCAGGTATAATGTATACATATATACAGGTAGTTCTTGACTTATGACTTATGATAGTTGAGCTGTAAATTTCTGTTGCTAAGCAAGTCAGTTACTAAGTGAGCAGTGGCCCATTTTACGGACTCTTGTCACAGTTATTCAGAAAATCCTGGCAGTGAAGTGAATTGGGGTTGATAAATGATTCTGGCTTCCCACATTGACTTTGCTTGTCAGAAACTCCCCAGGAAGGTCGAAGAGGACAATTCCAGATGCTGCAACCATGGTAAATATAAGCTGGTTCCCAGTGCTCGAATTTGGGTCACGTGACTGGAGAGGCTCCAGCACTCGTAAGTGTGAGAATTGGTCATAAATCACTTTTTTCGGTGCCGCTGTAACTCCACTACACATATAGTTGCAAGTTGAGAACTACCTGCCTATGGAATATATAGTAGAATATATTTATACCTGATGGACTATGTATAGCCACCAATGACATTTTGGCTTCTGGTTTTCCATATTCCTTATTTCCTGATTTGAGTCCAAGGAAATCAAACCAGGATATCTGTAGGGAGGCCCTTCTGTTGCTTGAATTCTAGTGCTGAGATGATGAATCCCTCCCTCTTCTTCCCCAGATACTCTGGAAAGTGGACTTCAACTACAGGAAGGTAAATATTATTAGAATTTTAAGCTCTGATGCCAGTAATTTAAGACACATGACAATTAACAAAAAAGAAAAATATAAGATTAGTTACCCTTGAGACTATGATGATCCAGTAAACTTTAATGGTTTTATGATTTTTGAACTACAGTGGTACCTCATGATACGAACCCCTCGTCATACGAACTTTTCGAGATACGAACCCAGGGTTCGGAATTTTTTTGCCTCTTCTTACGGACTTTTTTCACCTTACGAACCTGCCGCCGGCCACTGGGATGCCCCACCTCCAGACTTGAGTCCCTCCCGTTTTTTCCCACCCTGCCCTGCACCTTTCTCCTCTCTTGATCTCCATGGGTTCCTCCTGTTTTTTCCCACCCTGTCTTGCACCTTTCTCCCCTCTTGATCTCCATGGGTTCCTCCCATTTTTTCCCCACCCTGTCCTGCACCTTTCTCCCCTCTTGATCTGCATGGGTTCCTCCCGTTTTTCCCACCCTATCCTGCACCTTTCTCCCCTCTTGATCTCCATGGGTTCCTCCCGTTTTTCCCACCCTGTCCTGCACCTTTCTCCCCTCTTGATCTCCATGGGTTCCTCCCGTTTTTCCCACTCTGTCCTGCACCTTTCTCCCCTCTTGATCTCCATGGGTTCCTCCCATTTTTTCCCACCCTGTCCTTCACCTTCTCCCCTCTTGATGAAGGTATTTGGCATCTCGTTGCAAGCGTGAAGGAGAAGCTGTCTCGCTGCGGCACTGACCACGCCCTTCTCCTCTGTTTTGTTTTTTTCTTGTCCTCCCCTTTTCTCCATGCCTGTGATACCCTGAAGCTCATAGAGAAAAGGGCGGAGCTTCCTCACATCCCATCCTGTGTCCCAAGTTATCTCTGGGGGATCCTTCCGACTCTGCCAGTTCAGAATTGAAACATGGCCGCCTCTTCTCTGCCTGATCTTCTGAATTAATGCTCCAGGCAGAGTCCCTGTTCAACCTTGTCTGCCTCATCAAATTAGTGAAGGTAAAGCCAACCACTCTTCATTCCCAATCCCATTAATCTCATCTGCAAGATGGAAGCTGAAGAGAATTGTGAAGGGAGGTTAGAAGAGGTGGAGCACTATGAAGGATTTGAAGGACTTGGCCACAAGTCTTCAACCTTGGCCACTGTAAGACGTATGGACTTCACTTCCCTGAAAAAAAATAAAATAAATAATAATAATAATAATAATAATAATAATAATAATAATAATAATTTATTAGATTTGTATGCCACCCCTCTCCGAAGACATCCAGCATGGCAGATCTGAAGGGTAATCAGCAGAGTAGTGGCCACATGTGAGACTAGAGACTAGGGGATTTGACCAGTGGAGGCAAAAGATGAACCAGTGAGCCTTGGAGCCAAGAGCAGGACAAATAATTGATGGATCCTGAGGGTGTGCAGCTGAGTGGCAGCTGAACTGGCAGGTGGCAAAGGCAACCTAACTGAATGGAATGAGAAAGCCAGATGTCAGAGGCATAGTTCCCTGTAAGCTGCGTAGTGCGCTATAGCGCAGAGGTTTCTACTTGTCGGCCTGGGAATTTCAAATTTAGCGCGGAGGGCCAACCTCCGAGCTGGAATTTGAAATCAGAACTGTTGCTGCTCTACAACATAGGGCAGCAACAGTTCCTTAAGGAAAGACTGGAAAGAAAGGGGCGAATCGCAGGCCCGCTTTCTTCCCCGTCCCTTAAATCCCAGAGTTTCTCCTCCCCGCTCCCCCGGTAGCCAAATGGTTGTTTAGCTGCCACCGGGTAAGGTAAGAAAATCTGGCCTCTCCTCTAAGCAGAAAGCTAAGAGGCTTAGCTAGGCCTCTAAGCCTCAGTGGGGGGGGGGGGGGGTGCCACCGACCGGGTGCCGCAGCCAGGTAAGAGGCCTGGAGGTGTGGCCTGCTGCTAGGCCTCTAAGCCTCGGTGGGAGGGGGGTGCTGCCGACTGGGTGGCGCAGTCAGGTAAGAGGCCTGGTGGCACGGCCTGCTGCTAGGCCTCCAAGCCTCAGGGGGGATGCCAACCGGTCCTCTTACCTTTCCGCGGGCCCTCTTCTTTGGGCCTTCCAAGTTTTCCAGCAGCTGCAGCGCCCCGCCCGCCTGGAGATTCCCTGGCGGTGGTAGCGTGTGAGCTTTGGGGCCCGGAGGGAGGACGGCGGCAGCGGGAGGGTGGAGGCAGCAGCGGCACCGGGCAGTAGCCACTGTGTGGTGGCAGGGTGGTCAGCTGTGAGCCAGAACACCAGGACAGAGGCACCGATGGCGGTGTTTGGACGTGTTGCCCGGTGTTGCTGCTGCCTCCGCCCTCCCGCTGCCTCCGCCCTCCCGCCACTCCCCAAAGCTCACACGCTACCACCGCCAGGGAAGCTCCAGCCGGGCAGGGCGCTGCAGCTACCGGAAAACTTGGAAGGCACAAAGAAGGCCTCCGGTGAGTACTCTATTTCCTCCGTCGTAATTTCCTTTAACCATTTGTAAATTGTTTCCCAAATTTTTTGAATTTTAGAGCAGGACCACCACATATGGAAGAAAGTTCCTTTTTCTTTATTGCATTTCCAGCATACGTTTTGTAGTGCTGGGTAAATTTTGGCAAGTCTTGCCGGTGGTAGATACCACCTGTAAAATAATTTGTAATAGTTTTCTTTATAGGCTGATGATAGGGTGATTTTAGTTATTGTATTCCATGTTTTCTCCCATTCTGCTATATGGATTTCCCTTTGTATATTTTTCTCCCAGGCTACCATTGGATTTTTAATCATCTCTTTTTCTTTCTCCTGTTCTAATAAAATCTGGTACAGTTTGGTTATCTGTTTTTCCACATTTCCTGTTAAGATCTTGTCCAGAGTTTGGGTGGAATTTGCTATACCTGGTGTTTGTTTATCCTTATTATATCTGGATTTTATTTGTATATATGTCCACTCGTCCAACCTATAGTTTTGTAATTCCAATTCTTATTTAGTTTTAAGTTCTCCATTTGGGTGTAAGATATCTTTATATTTTATGGTCTTGGTTGGGTCTATCAAATACGGATATACTATGGCTTCCATAGTAGATAGCCATCTAGGAATTTTGTTATAAAATTTTCTTTTAGTCTCATACCAGGTTTTAAGGAGAGATTTTCTTATCATGTGTTTATTAAAGGCAGTTTGTTTTTGTTTATCATCTCTCCATAAATAGGCGTGCCACCCCATCTGTAGATCATGGCCCTCAAGTACCAGTATTCTTTTATTAGTGAGATTAATCCACTCTTTTAGCCATGTTAGGCACGCTGTGGTGTAATACTGTTTCAAATCGGGGAGTCCTAATCCTGCTCTGTTTTTGGTGTCTTGGGGGTATCTGAATTGAATTCTGGGTTTTTTATTTTGCCAAATGAATTTTGAAAAAGTTTTATTAATGTCTTTGAAAATTTTTTGTTCGATATTAATAGGGGCAGTTTGAAAAAGGTAGAGGAATTTGGGTAAAATGTCCATTTTTATCACAGCGATTCTACCTAACATGGATAGTTGCAAATCCTTCCATTTTTCTAAGTTTTTATTAGTTTCTTGTATGAGTTTGTTATAGTTATCTTTTTTGAGAGATGAAATTTTATTTGATAATATTAGTCCTAAGTATTTAATTTTTTTTGTAGTTTGTAGATTTGTAATTTCTTCCAATTTTTAAATTTGTTTTGTAGTCATATTTTTTGTCATAAGCATCGTTTTTTGCTTATTAATTTTTAGTCCTAAGAGTTCCCCACAAATTTCTATTTCTCTAATTAGTTCTGGGCCAGAACTTATAGGATCTTCTAAGAAAAGTACAATATCGTCTGTGTATGCCTGTAATTTGTACTCTTCGTCTTTTATCTTAATTCCTTTTATTTCATTATTTAGTCGAATTTTGTTTAGTAGTATTTCCTGGGTTAGTATGTATAACAAAGGGGACATTGGGCATCCCTGTCTTACCCCTTTTTCTATTGAAATTAGTTCGGTCATGCCACAAGTCTTACAATTGCCAGAGTTGGAGAACTCTTAACAAGACAAAGCTTAGGTGATGTTTAAAAAAAAACAATGAGTCTTCCAGTCCTGGACGGGGTGTTTGGAAGCTGAACTCCCTTCACACAAGAGGGTTAAATTCTTGGAGGAGAAGACACACGCAAGGTCTCTAACTGAAGCTCTTCTTCTTCTCCATCCTTCCTTCCCTTCCCCCTTACAGAGAATGTAACTCTGGATCCATGTGCAGCCGATCCTAACAGCCTTGAAATCTCCAGAGATCGAAAAAGCATCCTAAACTTTCTGCTAGGTAGAGCAGTGTATCCTCCTAATTATCCATACATCCAAAGATATGAATATAACCCTTTTGTCCTTGGCTGCCAGATGTTCTCAACTGGGAGACATTTCTGGGAAGTAATTGTAGGGGATGGAACAAGATGGGGTGTAGGGGTTGCCAAAAAGCCAGAGATTGTAACAAATGTTTATCGGCCGACCAGCTGCTGGCTGATTGGGGAATGGACACGGAAATGGAAATACATGGCCAAGTCTCCATCAGGATGCTCTGATCTGGTCCTGACTGAGAGGCCCACGAGGATCCGGGTCTCTCTCAACTGCGAAGGGGGACAAGTGAGCTTTTTTGATGCTAGGACATTAACTCTGCTCCATACATTCTCTGACGCTTCCTTGGCTGGAGAGACCCTTTGGCCCTGTTTCTATTTTACCGAGGATTCCCGCATGATCCTCCCCTAAAAAAGGGGACCTCCATAAGCAAAACTTTGGAAAAATTCCTTTTGTCAAGCAGGGATCTCTGAAAGCCTTTAAAGCAGAGGTTCCTTAGCTTTTCACTACTTCAGCTTCCTTTATTGTCTATTCTGTGCCACACCAAATTGCTTGGAGTTGTGTAGCTTTGGAAATTTAAGGAATGGGTCAGTCAATCAATCTAAGAAGTGGGGTGCGCACCAGACCAGATTATCTCCGGGACCGCCTTCTGCCACACGAATCCCAGCGACCAGTTAGGTCTCACAGAGTGGGCCTTCTCCGGGTCCCATCAACTAAACAATATCATTTGGTGGGACCCAGAGGAAGAGCCTTCTCTGTGGCGGCCCCGGCCCTCTGGAACCAACTCCCCCCAGAGATTAGAATAGCCCCCACCCTCCTTGCCTTTTGTAAGCTCCTTAAAACCCACCTCTGCCATTAGGCATGGGGGACCTGAGATATTCTTTCCCCCTGGGCTGCTACAATTTATGCATGGTATGTTTGTATGTATGATTGGTTTTTATAATAAGGGTTTTTAGCTGTTTTAGTACTGGATTGTCGCATGTTGTTTTTACCACTGTTGTTAGCCGCCCCGAGTCTATGGAGAGGGGCGGCATACAAATCCAATTAATAATAATAATAGTAATAATAATAATAATAATATAATCTTCATAAGATGTAATGTCATATGTTTATGTGTATCAGTATTAAAGGTAGCTCATGTTACAGCCAAACCCATAAATCATGGACTTTCGATGTCCATCACAGTTCTCCTGCCCATTTATGTACCTTGCTTGTTTGTTTAATGTTTAGTTGCAACCAGTGATTGTAATTTTATGATTGTCTCCTGGGTTATAGTTCATTCCTTTGCAATTTTATGTTAATAAATGTATTTCTATCTCATTTTTGCCAATATCAGATTTTATTTCTACTTTAGAGTGGCGTTGTTACTTTGATGTTTTGTGAAATCAAACAAATCAGTGATTATTCACTGTAATACTCTACGTACATAGAAAGCGAAGACACACAGAAGACAAAAAGAAAACATACCATCTGTTATAAACATAGGAGAAGTGAGTGCTATATGAACTAATTATTTCACCTGGTCAAGCCAAAATTCAAATAGAATTGTTAATGGAATTGTAAAAATGAAATTCATTATGAAATAAATACATTACTTGACAAGATGCCAGATAACATCCTTCTTGCTTTAAGCCCCACTCTGCCTTATATTGAGTAGCTGTAAAAGAAGCCAATCTAGTGTGGTAGTTAAGAAATCAAGCTAGAAGCCATGAGTTCTAATCCTGCCTTTGGCACAAAGCCTGCTAGTCGACCTTGGACCAGTCACTCTCACTCAGCCCTAGGAAGCGGGCAATGGCAAGCCACTGCTGAACCTTGACCAAGAGAAGTGGAGGGAGATTCCTCCAGGTGGTCACCAGGGGTCAAACAATCTGAGACAGATGTAATGTACAATTAATACAATATGATAATATAGAAGGAACAGTTAACATGCTTCCTGGATGAAAAACTTTGGATACTCGATACATTAGACGACTGGGACAAACTCTGGAAAGAAAACTATAAATTAACACTATTGGTTCCTTACAAGGAAAATCTATATAAGATGTATTATCAATGGCATTTCACTCCCGCCAGACTCACCAAAATTTATCCCAACATAGGTCCCCTATTTTGGAAATGTAAAAAAGAACACAGAATATACTATCATATACA
The DNA here is from genome assembly GCF_031021105.1 of Erythrolamprus reginae. NCBI lineage: Eukaryota > Metazoa > Chordata > Lepidosauria > Squamata > Dipsadidae > Erythrolamprus > Erythrolamprus reginae. The sequence continues at coordinate 32,078,518 of NC_091951.1, read as the reverse complement.
ATGGTCATGACAAATGGCATGAAATAGTTGGATAAAAATTAAGACTTGGCTAAAAGAAATGACCCAATGTGACAGTGTAATAAGACTTGAGACCTATTTATTAGGAATTATGAGAGGACAATATATACTAAACCAAATTATTATCTAATTATTCATATATTAACTGCCGCAAGATTGGCCTATGCACAAATTGGAAAGACAAAAATTTCCTGTCAGATGACATGATAGTTAATGAAGTAATGGACTGTGCTGAAATGACCAGGCTTACATATGAATTACAAAACAAACAAGAGAATGGGACTGTATGGGAAAACCTCTACAAGTGGCTAGATATCAGAAGAGATAATATAAACAAATAAATAAATATGAAATAAAGGGAAAATTGTAAACAATAAATCTAATGAAAACAGCTGGAAATATAGTTGATAGATAGGGAAAGCACAGAGATTAATATTTTCTTTTTTCCGAATTTACTAGAAATGTAAAATAAGGAAATAAGGGTGTGTTATGTAACTGACTTGTATATGTATGTATATACAATGGTGTTTTTGTACTGTTTTTAATGTTTTTGTTTAAATGTAATGTTTTTTCTTTGCATTTTTTTCTTTGTTCTCTGGGGTTTGTTTAAATAGCGAGAGCTATCATAGGGCTACCTAGATTTGCCCATGTTTCTCCAACACTCCGCAGCCTGCATTGGCTCCCGATCAGTTTCCTGTCACAATTAAAGTGTTGGTAATGACCTATAAAGGCCTAAATGGCCTCTGGAACCATCTTCTGCTGCATGAATCCCAGCAACCAATTAGGTCCCACAGAGTTGGCCTTCTTCGGGTCGCGTCAACTAAACAATGTTGGTTGGCGGGCCCCAGCGGAAGAGCCTTCTCTGTGGCGGCCCCAGCCCTTTGGAATCAACTCCCCCCGGAGATTAGAACTGCCCCCACCCTCCTTGCCTTTCGTAAATTGCTAAAGACCCACCTATGTTGCCAGGCATGGGGGAATTAAGATATCCCCAGGCATATATAGTTTATACATGGAATGATTGTGTTGCATGGTTTTAATGTTGAGGTTTAAAATGTTTTTTTTTAATATTAGATTTGTTACACTGTGTTATTTTGTTGTGAGCCACTCCGAGACCACGGAAATGGGTGGCATACAAATCTAATAAATAATAATAATAATAATAATAATAATAATTATTATTATTATAATAATAATAATAATAATAATTATTATTATTTTCAATAAAACATTTATTTAATTTTTTTAAAAAAAAACCAATCTGGGGCAGCCCAAAACTGGTTTCGATATTGAGATGGGTGTCAGATCCAGTTTGATCTAGTGGTTAAGGCGTCAGGTTAGAAAGAGGAAAACTCGGATGCCTACCATAGCCCTGAAAGACAGCTGAGTGACTGAGTCATTTATTCTAAGGATTGTTGTGAGGAAAATAGGAGGAAAATAATAATTATAATAATAACTTATTAGATTTGTATGCCACCCCTCTCCGAAGACTCGGGGCGGCATACAAATCTAATAAATTATATTTTCTTCTTTTTTGAATTTTATTTATTAATTAATTTATGATTGATTGATTGATTGATTGAAGAGAATTTCTGTCTGGTAATACCCAGAAGGAAAAGTTCAGGTTTTAGAAGCATTGTTTGTAATATAATTTGCTCTAGGTAATTTTAAATTTTTTGTGAGAAGTTTTTTGAACCTGGACAAATCCACCGCATGTGATAATATGTCCCAATTTCTTTTTTGCATTTCCATCATAATGGTGAAAGGTTTGGATACATTTTGGCAAGTTGTGCTGGGGGGAGGTGCCAATGGTAATACATTTTATATATCTTTTCCTTGTAGGATGTTGCCTGCGTTAATTTGTAATTTATGTTCCAAAATTTTTCCCATTCTGTTAAATTTATGGAATATCCAAAATTTTGGGCCCAGGCTATCATTGTTCCTTTTATTTCTTCATCAGCTGTGTCATAGCTGAGAAGGAAATTGTATATTCTGTCCGGGCCTAGAATAATCTTGTCTAGATTGCTATTATTTTGGAAGCCATATCAAGTTTTTTCTTCTTTAAATTTTGATTGAATTTGTAAATAAAACCACCAGTCCAAATTAATTCCTTTTTCCATGAGGGTTAGTTTAGGTATCAGTTTTTCTTGTTTGTCCAGTATTTGTTTGTAAATTACGATTTTGTCAGAGTCTAATAGATTCAGGGGACACCATCACAAATATGAGTCAATTGCCAAGCAACCTGAATTTTAATTATATAATCACGGGGCTGTTGCAATGGTCATAAGTTTGAAAAACTGTCATAGGGCAATTTTTAATATCTATATACATTAAAAATGAGGAATGTTAAAATGCTTATTTATTTGACTTCACAAACGAACAAATTGAGAGCCACTGTTCTATTAATTAAAATTAAATTAAAAACGTAATTAGCTGCATTTGATATGGTGAATTATTAACGTCCGTCACGCACTCAGTCTGGTGATTAGACTGAATTTGGCATTTTTCTTCACCTGTTGAGTCCTTCCCAAGAAGAGACAGATATTTGATGGCTTTACAGGTATCATTGTAGGATGTAAGCTGTCCCAAGTACAGTGTAATGCAATTATCATAAATCCATGCCAGTTTTGAAGCTCCCAAATTGTGATTAAAATTTAATGTTAAGTGTGAAAATGCTTTTAAGTCAGTTTTTTAAGATCCGTTGTAACTGGTTGCTAACAAATAGTCATAAACTGAAGGTTACTTGTAACCCCATTTGTCCTTATTAATTTTTTTTAATGGTTTTTATTGATTATATAAATTTTAAAAAACAAGACAAATAGACCATAACAAGAAAGGGGAAAAAGGAAAGAAAACAACAAAAACAAAACATTAAATGGACATTTTTGTAATGTGAATTATACATGGTACACATCAGAAAAGTGAAAAAATAATATTATGACTATAAGAAATTATTTTTACGATACATCGAGTTTGTTTATAGTAACGTATCACTAAGTGCACAATATATTTATGGATAGATATATAGATATGGATTAATATAGTTTACATTTTCACTCTTTATTTCTTTATGTTTAAGCCTCGTACAGTCTAGTTAAACTCCATAAATTTATGATGTTACTATCCGAACCTTTTATAAGTACTGCTAGTTTGTCAACTGTGTTGTTGACTGCTAGCTTGCAACTTTTAAAATTTAAATCAAATTATTTTAAGCCATTTTGATTCTATTCATTATTTGTGCCGCTTGGATAGCTATCTGTTGATAGGGTATCTTTTAAGAAGATATTGGACAACCATTTGTATGAAGTAGTGTAGGGTTTCCTACCTAAGCAGAAGGTTGGACTAGAAGATCTCCAAGGTCCCTTCCAACTCTATTCTATTCCTTTAAGATCAATTTGAATGTTATATCCATCTCCCAATTCATTACTGAATGTGCGGAAAAATAGGGAAAAATATTGTTGTGGTTGGCTCTGGCCCAGCTCCTGCCCCAAGGAATGTGGAGGTGGATGTGGGGGAAACATCTGTTTTGCTCCCGATAGAATCTCCCAATGAAGGCTCCTCTGACGAAGGAAGCGTGAATAGCAGGGAGGGGGGAGTTTGGCAGACAGCCCAGAAGGAGATCAATCATCCTTATCATCCCTGGATTCTGAACAAGAACTTATGAGAGATCCACGCATGCGTAGAGAACAACTGATAGGAGAGAACAACTGAAGGATTATTACAGGAGATAAGTGAGGCCACCTGTGGTTGGGTGGGGCTGCTGTAATTAGTGCTACAGATAAAAAGAACAGCGTGCTGGTTTAGCCTTGTGGAAGTTTATCTGATTCATAGTTCGTCAAGATTGTGGTTTTGCTGTTTCCCTGTTAAAGACTGTGTGTGGACTTTCTGGACTTTGGAATTTGGACTCAATTTCCCAGTTACTGGGTGAGAAATTGGCTTGCATTTAACCTGTACTTTGTGTGTACCAGAAAATCCCTTTGACATTTAAAAAGGGAGTTTTTTCTGCTTTTCTGTTGATAAAAACTTTTGGTTTTCCTTCTATTGTGTGGTGTGTGTCTTTCTGGACTAATTACCCTGTAATTATGGGCAGTTGGGACACCCCGGCAGAACAAGTATGAGGAAAAGCTGAGAAAGGAGGAAGAGAAGGAATGGGAAAGGGATGGAGGGAAGGGAGACGGGCAGGGAAATCCGCTGCCGTTAATCAGAGGCAGTGGCAGGAGAGACCAGGCAAGCAGCAGGGGGAGAGAAGAGAGGAAGAAAGTGTGGCCGGCCAGCCACCTGATAAATCCACACTGTGTGACCCATTTGGGCAGACAAGACTGCAGAAGGGACGGTTGGGAGGACAAGACAGCAGAGTCCAGCTGAGCAGGGCAAGTTGAGGTGTCTGAGCAAAGGAGTGGGAGCCACAAGAAATGGACTGAAGCAGGGGAAGGTGTCTGGATGGTTGGAAAAGTAGGCCTAGAGCTAGAAGTGGCCTTGGAGGTCCCCTAGCCTAGCCCCCTGCTCAAACAGGAGACCCTATATACCATTTGAAATCCACAAGTCATAAAGGGGCCATGGTTCAATAATTGATGGGGATGGAGCATTCCGTGAATGTTGGCTACTCCCCAGTGGGTTTTTTTAAATTTCTCTTTAGCAGGATGCTTTCATCAGTTGTAATTGATCGGGGGTTGTCCCACGGATGTTTGTTTCTCTCCACTTTTTAAAACAGTTTTCCCGTTAAGAAGGTTGCTTGAGCCAAGAATAACTAATTAAAGGTCCCTTCCCTGAATTTTTGCTCCTTTCCAATTTGTCCTTTTAGAATAAAATAGAATAGAATTTTATTGGCCAAGTGTGATTGGACACACAGGGAATTTGTCTTGGTGCATATGCTCTCAACATACATAAAAGAAAAAGATACATTTGCCAAGAATCATGTGGTACAACACTTAATGATTGTCATAGGGCTCAAATAAGCAATGAGGAAACAATCAATATTAATAAAAATCTTAGGATACAAGCAACAAGTTACAGTCATACAGTCCTAAGTGGGAGGAAAAGAATGATAGGAATGATGAGAAAAACTAGTAGAATAGAAGTGCAGATTTAGTAAAAAGTCTGACAGTGTTGAGGGAATTATTTGTTTAGTAGAGTGATGGCGTTCAGGAAAAAACTGTTCTTGTGTCTAGTTGTCTTGGTGTGCAGTGCTCTGCAGTGATGTTTTGAGGGTAGGAGTTGAAACAGTTTGTGTCCAGGATGTGAGGGGTCAGTAAATATTTTCCCTGCCTCTTTTTGACTCCTGCAGTATACAGGTCCTCAATGGAAAGCAGGTTGGCAGCAATTGTTTTTTCTGCAGTTCTGATTATCCTCTGAAGTCTGTGTCGGTCCTGTTGGGTTGCAGCACCAAAATTTAAATTTTAAATTTAAAAATACAGTTAAAATTTTTTAAAAATACAGTTCTTCTTTAAGAAGCCAGCAAAGCAAGATAGGAGATGGGAGAGCTATGTGGATTAAATATGTCACCTGGCTCAGGCCAAAATTCAAATAGAAATGTTAATTGAGTTGAAATGAAATGATAATGAAATACATTATTAAATAAATACATTATCTGAGAAAATACCCAGTAACAGTCTTTTTTTCTTTGACCTTCCTCTGCATTTTATTGAGCAAATATAAAAGAAGAAGACAATCTAATAATGGGCTGTCTGCTAAAATAAACACAGTTCATGGCACACAATTGAAAGTAAATTGGGAAGCCTGTAATTGTGGAGTCTGTATGGCAAGAACAAAGAATGCCTATCCACAGGAAATATGCATGTGTAAAGCTTATTCTGGGTAGTTAAAAAGCTGATAAAAGTAACAAGAGTTAGGCAACTTGCAGACCTCAGCTAAAAGTGAGGAATAGAGATGGCTTGGAGCAAATAAAAGGTGTGTTAGATAACTCCTGGGGCATTCATTAGCCAAGGCTTAGGAATAGGGACATCGAGACCAATAGAACAAATTGTAGAACATGACTAAAATGTTTATTAGATTATCTCTCTTATAACCCCACCTTGCCCGGTCTTTAGTGAAAATGTGAAAACAGGTTATTTAATAACATTTTTAACTTTGATTACTTCACCTTCAACTGCAACAACAAATAAGCAAAAATACGATTTCAGCCAGAGTAATCAACATCTGGAAGGCATTACCTGACTCTGTGGTTTTTACTCCTAACTCCAAAACCTTTAACCATAAATTAATTACAATTGACCTCTGCCCCTTTCTAAGAGGTCTGTAAGGAGCGTGCATAAGTGCACCATTGTGCCAACCGTCCCTGTCCTACTGTTCTATTGTCTTCTATCATTAATTTTCTAATGTTTTATTTATACAATTTACCATCCTATAATTGTTTGACAGATATATATAAATAAATAAAATAAATAAATAAGATACAGTGTCTGATTTTGAGATATTACGAGGATTGGATACACTGGTGGGTTGCAACCAATTTTGCCACTGGTTCATGCATGACACTTCTATGCATGTGCAGAAGTATCCCGGGCAGGTGGGCGGAGCCTCCCAGTGTCAACACTACCGGGTTTAAGGACCTATCCAAACCTGGAGCAACCCACCACTGATTAGATATAGGGGTTAAAGGCAGCTTTTGAAATCATTATTGTATGTCTGTCTGGCCTCAACTTCCCTTGAACAATCCAAGTGATTTTTAGCTGCTGTGAGATCACATAGGATGGAATTTATTGAGCAACTGAAAGCAATATTGAAGAAACAAAAATGACAAAAATATTTTGGTTTATTTGTGAAACCTTTTAATAGTCCATTTCTGTTAGAGGAGTGTGAGGATAGTGTATATGTGTTTCTATGTTGTTTCATTTCCAAGACTTGGGAGAGGAGCACGGACCTCTGATAACAATAAAAAAAGGCATTATTATTATTTAAAATAAAATAAAAAGGATTTGGAAAAATGGAGCTCATTGGTTTGTGAAAGCTCCCTAAAATAATGATAGGTTTGCCTAGAGTAAGTATGAAAGAAAATATTTGTACAGTATGTGGATTTTTTTATGCAAGCCATTTGAATGGAGGATAAATGTGTAAGTATGCTGATGTGCAAGTATGCCTGTGTGATTTGACTCCCTTTCCCCAGACTGTGAAAGGGGTTAACTGTTTTGATCCCTTTTCTTATAAAGAAACTCAGTGCTCATCTGGTTATACTGGGGGACTCTAAGACTGGTGTGCCACCCCCTACTTAGACATGGAATGGGACGCCCCAGACATGGAGATCTCAGAGAATGCAGGAAGCAGAAGAACAATGTAATAAAACGGTGACTCTTGTGACATCAAATCTCCTTCAAAATTGAAACCGGAGATGCAGGCTCCACTCAGGGAAAATATAGTGATGGGTGGAGTAAATAGATTCCCTTGAGTGCTAGTTTACACACCATTTTCTACTTCAGATCCTTATAACAGGAAACAACAAAATGCCAGTTATAAGGAAGACCCAGAGAAAATGCACTCTCTGTTCTTATAAGGACACATATCCAGATTCCTAAGAGGTCAGTAAGGGGCGAGTACAAGTGCACTACAGTGCCTTCTGTCCCCTGTCCTATTGCTCTCCTATATAATAATAATAATAATAATAATAATTTATTAGATTTGTATGCCGCCCCTCTCCGGAGACTCGGGGCGGCTCACAACAATAATAATAACAATATGACAATGTAACAAATCTAATATTTAAAAAGAAAGCATCTCCTATACCTTTCTTCTATTCCTATATCTCTTCTTCTATTCTTTCATTGATATGTTCTATTCCTATAACTTCTATTCTTTCTTAGATATATTTTACTATGAGTATCTCCTCTATAGCCTTCATCATGTATTTTACTATGTGTATACCTACTAAAACCCTCATTTGGTATTGGACAAAATCAATCAATAAATAAACAATAAATAAACAATTCAGACAGAAATGGATGTCCTTTTAACCCCTGAGGAGCAGAGGCTGGTGAGGGGAGACAATTTGGTGGCAGTTAAACAAACAAACAAAAAAGCATGAGAATGGCAACCACTGGGATTGCCCCCCTCAGGGAGCCAGAATGGGATCTGGATAATGACGATGATTTATTAGACTTGTATGCAGACCTTCTCCGAAGACTCGAGGTGGCATACAAATCTAATAAATGATGGGGGGGACACTCCGAGGCTACAGAATTCTCAATCTTTCCTCTGGTATGGAATCCAAAATAGGGTTCCCTAAAGTAAGAATCTTGCAAAAGTATATGAAAGAAGGCAAAAGGAAGATGAGAGTCCTGAGGACTATTCTTGAAAGAATATATATCGGACTTTCAGGCAATACACCGATTTAGATCCTGAAGCCTCAGACGATCAGAAAATGATAAACAAGATTTTTGTAGGGCAGTCAGCAGAAGATATTAGAAGAAAAGTAGGGGTAGTAGGAAGAAGTCCAGGAAAGGCATTTCAGAATGAGATAGCTTAATGGAGGGTAAGGGGCAGTCCATGCTGTCTTCCTCTGCCAGATATTCATATTAGAAGTTGGAGAAAGGATTATACAGTGGTACCTCTACTTAAGAACTTAATTAGTTCCGTGACCAGGTTCTTAAGTAGAAACGTTTGTGAGTAGAAGCAATTTTTCCCATAGGAATCAATGTAAAAGCAAATGCGTAATGCGTGCAATTCTATTAGGAAAGAAATAAAAGCTCAGAATTTGGGTGGGAAGAGGAGGAAGGAGGAGGAGGACCGAAGAAGAAAGATGAGGGGAATAAAAAAAATCCAAAATTTTAAGGCTTAAAAAAAAGAGGAACTCTGAGGCGGCGAGGAGGAGCACGCGCCTCCCATGCATTCCGTGTGAGGCTGCAGCCTTGATTTTGGGTTTTTATCAAGGGTTTCTCCCAGTTTCTTTCATGGCAACTTTACTCCATTCCGTCCCATCAATGTTTTTCTTCTTCCCGTTGTTTAAAAAAGCATTATGCCCTTTAACTAAAGTGGCGGGCTGAATCAGTGAATCAGTTCCATGGATGTGTCTTTCTCCCCATGATGGTGTTTTCTGTAACTTTCCCTTTAGCAGGATACCTGATTGGGGGTCTGTCCAAGACTATTTGCTTCTCCCCAGATTTTAAAAATATTTTATCCCCAGATTTCTGAAAGCAGCACATTTTCGTGCCGCTGTTGATACTGACTGGAAGACCGAGAACAACTCCCCTCGGTTTCCCGCCTAGGCGGAGCCCAAAGACGGTCACCTGATTTGAAGGAAAGGAAACGAAACTTAACTTTAGAAGAAGACTTTCTCTTTCCTTTCCCGGCAGAGGCGGCGGCGATGGCGGGTGTAGCGTCTTTACAGGGTTTCCTGGAGGAAGCCACCTGCTCCATTTGCCTGGAGTATTTCCAAGACCCCGTGCTCATCCCGGAGTGCGGCCACAACTTCTGCCGGAGCTGCTTGACCCGCAGTTGGGGCACGTCGGAATCGGAGGCTTCCTGTCCCCAGTGCAGACAGACCTTCGCGCCCCGCAGCGTCCTCCCCAACCGGCCTTTGGCGCGGGTGGCTGAAGAGGCCAAGCGATGTGAAGGTTCTTGGGTCGAGGAAGGAGAGAGCTTCTGCCCGAAGCACCGGGAGCCCCTCAAGCTCTTTTGCAAGGACGACGAGACCCTCATCTGTGTGGACTGCATGTTCTCCAAAGAGCACAAGGGCCACTCGGTGATCCCTCCGGAGGAGGCTTTCCCGGAATACCAGGTAGGAGTCAGCCAGGAGGAATCGCTATGGAGGGACAGCTAGAATCCTTTGTCTTCCTGGCAATCTTTGAACCAATTTACTTGCTTCCTCTGTTGTCCACAAACTGGGTTTAGCCTGGTGCAGATGCCAATCAGAAGGAGACTTGAGAGGCTCATAGAGCTTTTATTGAAGTAATTCAGCAAAAGAGTCTCGGGCCTCGGCAGCTAAAGGAACCAAAACTCCTCCTGACTGATGGAAAAATTCAAATTTTATAGAATTAAGATTATGGTTCTTTGACACCTTTTTGTTTTGATTTCTTGTCCTGGCCTACTTTATTCACATTCCTCATACATTGCATATTTAATAAGCTTTCTTATCAAAAGGGCTGTGTGTTTTATTATTATAATGACTAAGAAGTTACACAAGTTGATGTCTAGGTGCCTTTAGCTAGCATCCTTTTAACTGGAGCCCTTCTAACTTTTTTTGTAATCTTGTTACTAACTGGAGTCTTAATTTTCTTGTAATTTTCTTACTGCTATGCGGCAGTGTCCAACCATTTGTTCCTTGTCTTATACTCATGTGCGACTTTCTTCCTCTGCCATTCCTTTTTAACAGACTTCCTTAATTCCAACCTCCATCTCCTGCTTTATTCTCTGAACCTGCAATTTTTTTGAAAACTTATTTATCATAGTCCTTGACTTAGAACCAATTTCTTACTTACTTACTTATAAAAAACAGTAGGTTGCAATAAAATTAAACCCAATTAAATTAAACTTACATAATTCTATTAAAATCAATTACACCCATTTGTACAGCAACCAGCTTAGTGAGTGTTCGAAGTTACATCTTTGAAAAAAGTGTCTTATGACCATTTTTAGGGCAATTGTAGCATCCCCGATCAAAATTCCAAAACTTGGCAACTGGCATGTATTTATGAAGAATGCAGAGTCCTGGGTCAGATGATCCCCTTTTGCCACCTACTGACAAGCGAAGTCAATTGGGAAGCCAGGATTCCTTCACAACCATGTTACTAAGTGAACAACTGCACTTAAATGTCTTGCTTTGCAACAGAAATTGCCTTTAGGGAGAAATAGGCTCCGTTTCCACATCTGCTCCAGAGTGAAATTGTTATGGAGTCCTCCAAAATCTTGAGTGCAGACCCCGAAAAACACTCCTGCTGGATCAGCCCATACTTTTATTTCTCAGTAATGCTTCTGGGAATACTGCAAGCAGGAGACTCAGGCAGCTCACTTTAGTGCCATTGCAGGTAGCCCTCAACTTAGAAGCATTTGTTTAGTGATTGTTCAACGTTACAACAACAATGAAAAATTAGATTAGATTAGATTTATTGGATTTATATGCCGCCCCTCTCCGCAAACTCGGGGCGGCTCACAACAAGGTAAAAACAATACATAATAACAAATCCAATACCCACCAATCCAATTACAATTTAAGCTAAAAATTTATAAAAAACAACCCCAGAATATTAAAAAAAAACCAAAAAAACCAACAACAAGCACACAATCAATCTAACACCAAAACAACATGGGCAAGGGGGAGATCTTTCAGTTCCCCCATGCCTGACGGCAGAGGTGAGTTTTAAGAAGTTTGCGAAAGGCAAGGAGGGTGGGGGCAATCCTAATCTCAGGGGGGAGCTGGTTCCAGAGGGTCGGAGCCACCATAGAGAAGGCTCTTCCCCTGGGTCCCGCCAGATGGCATTGTTTAGTCGACGGGATCCGGAGAAGGTCAACTCTGTGGGACCGAACCGGTCGCTGGGATTCGTGCGGCAGAAGGCGGTCCTGGAGATATTCTGGTCCGGTGCCATGAAGGGCTTTATAGGTCATAACCAACACTTTGAATTGTGACCGGAAACTGATCGGCAACCAATGCAGACTGCAGAGTGTTGGAGTGATATGGGCATATTTAGAGAAGCTCATAATTGCTCTCGCAGTTGCATTCTGCATGATCTGAAGTTTCCGAACACTTTTCAAAGGTAGCCCCATGTAGAGAGCGTTACAGTAGTCGAGCCTCGAGATGATGAGGGCATGAGTGACTGTGAGCAATGACTCCCGGTCCAAATAGGGCCGCAACTGGTGCACCAGGCGAACCTGGGCAAATGCCCTCCTCGCCACAGCTGAAAGATGTTTCTCTAATGTGAGCTGTTGGTCGAGGAGGACGGCCAAGTTGCGGACCCTCTCTGAGGGGGTCAATAATCCCCCCCCCCAGGGTAATGGATGTCCTTGGGAGGCAAGACCCACAGCCACTCCGTCTTGTCTGGATTGAGTTTGAGTTTGTTGACACCCATCCAGGCCCCAACAGCATCCAGGCACCGGCACATCACTTCCACTGCTTCGTTGACTGGACGAAAAATGTGACAATGTTTTTCGCCCTTATGATCATTGCAGGCATTCCGTGGTCACATGATCAAGATTTGGGTGCTTGCCAACTGCTATGTCTGGTGGCACATATCTTCTGTGTCTTCCCTCCAATGTAATCCTTTACAGAAAAGAAAGTCATAACTTGTATTTTCTCTTCAGATTGAGGTTGGGCATTGCCTGAAGGCACAAAAGGAGCAGAGAGAAAAAATAGCTACATACGAAGAAGACACAGAGCAAACAGTACCGAAGGTGCTTGTAAGTACTCACTCGATGGTGAGGAGCTTCTGAGCTAATAGGAAGGATGTCAGCATATAACCCTAAAGTCATATTTCCAGTAGAAGTAATGAAAATGCTGATTCATGGTATTTCAGCAGAATGATGCAATCTGTTCTATGATCTGATTGGTCAGTACATGTATATAATGTAATACAGTGATCCCCCGGTTATTGCATTCCCGACCATTGCGAACAGGCTAATTTGCGATTTTTCAACAGGGAAGTAAACAACACCATCTGCGCATGCGCGCCCTTTTCTTTCTAAGGCCACGCATGCGTAGATGGTGGAGTTTGCCGGGCAGATCAGCTGCTGGGCGGCTTCCCTGTGTCTTCCCCCTCTTGCCGGGGTTTCCCCTTTGCGTGGGCGGCGGGGAAACCCCAGCCCCGCTTCCCAGCTGAGTGGCGCGAGCAACGGCGTGGGAGGGCGAAGAGTTCTTGCGGGGGAAAAGCCGCTAGCCGGCTTTCGGAGCTCCTCCGGCGTCACCCGGCTTCTGGTAGAAGCCTTCTCTCTCTTTTTTCTTGCGGCGAGCCCGCTTCTCCGGCCGCCGCTCGTGCCGCCGCCGCTTGTCCGGCCACCGCTCGTGCCGCCGCCGCTCGTGCGGCCGCTGCTGGTGCGGCCGCCGCTTGTCCTTCTCTCTTTTTTTTCTTGCGGCGAGCCCGAGCCGTTCCTCTCTCGACCGCAGCCGAGCTTCCCTCAGCCCCCTTTGGCCCCGTCGCCTCCTCCCCGCCTGCGAGACTCTTCTTCTCCGGCTTTCGGAGCTCCTCCGCCGTCACCCGGCTTCTGGCAGAAGCCTTCTCTCTTTTTTTTCGTGCGCTTGGCGAGGAAAAGCAGGCGGGGAGGAGGCGACGGGGCCAAAGGGGGCCGAGGGAAGCTCGGCTGCGGTCGAGAGAGGAACGGCTTGGGCTCGCCGCAAGAAAAAAAAGAGAGAAGGACAAGCGGCGGCCGCATGAGCGGCGGCCGCACGAGCGGCGGCGGCACGAGTGGCGGCCGGAGAAGCGGCGGCCGCACCAGCAGCGGCGGCACGAGCAGCGACGGCACGAGCGGCGGCCGCACCAGCGGCGGCGGCACGAGCGGCGGCCGCACCAGCGGCGGCGGCACCAGCAGCGGCGGCACGAGCGGTGGCCGGACAAGCGGCGGCCGCACAAGCGCGGCCGGACAAGCGACGGCCGCACCAGCAGCGGCGGCACCAGCGGCGGCCGCACCAGCAGCGGCGGCCGCACCAGCAGCGGCGGCACCAGCGGCGGCGGCACCAGCGGTGGCCGGACAAGCGGCGGGCAGGCGGGCAGGCAGGCGGCTCCTCAGCTGTTGGGCGGGGGTCTTCCCAGGTGCGGAAGTAAAAAACACCATCTGCACATGCGCGGCCATGGAAAAAAGGGCGCGCATGCGCAGATGGTGTTTTTACTTCCGCAGCGCTACTTCGCGAAAACCCACTCGTTGCGGGGGGTCCTGGAACGGAACCCTCGCAATGATCGGGGGTTCACTGTACACCTTTTGTGTGAGTGTGGTTGGGTTTAGTGGTTTAGTATAGTGTAGTCTGATAATAGTTGGTTAGTGATTTGTTCTGTAATACAGAGGTCCCTCAATTTTTGCGGGTTCGAACTTCGCGAAACGGCTATACCACGGTTTTTCAAAAATATTAATTAAAAAATACTTTGCGTTTTTCCCCCTATATCATAGTTTTTCCCACCCAATGATGTCATACATCATGGCCAAACTTTCGTCCGTCTTTAATAAATATTTTTTTTAATAAACTTTAATAAATAAAATGGTGAGTAATAATCTAAATGGTTGCTAAGGGAATGAGAAATTGCAGTTTAGGGGTTTAAAGTGTTAAGGGATGGCTTGTGATACTGTTCATAGCCAAAAATAGTGTATTTACTTCTGCATCTCTACTTTGCGGAAATTCGACTTTCGTGGGCGGTCTCGGAACGAATCCCCCGCAAAAATCGAGGGAACACTGTATAGTGTAAAGGAAAGAGTTATATTTTGATACTACTGAAGAAGTAAAATAGCCTTCTGAAGGAACTTCTTATGTCATGTCTTTATTGACCAAACTGCCTTGTGCCTGGTATCAGCCACATTTCCAACGCAAATTAAAATAACTGACAAAGGACACACACATCCGCCATCTTTAATAATAGGCAGCCTGTTTGTAAGTACAAGGTCTTAAATGAAATTCAGATTAACGATTGTGTTAGGGCAGAGAACTTGTTCTTAACCTGGGGACTGAGATGTCCCTATTGGCTGAATGAATCTCAACACCTATCCCAAGAGCTGTGTTTTATACAGTGGGTTTGGCTTGCTTAATAAATTAATGCAAACAGTATTTCATCTTATTGAAAAAATTGTGAACTCAAACATTTTTCTCTCCTGTTTTGAAATCTCTGATCGCCAAGAAAATTTTCATGAGATCATTTAAATTGGAACCTTTTTTTTTAAAGAAAAAGGAAACCTCCCCTCCGATGCACTTTTTAATATCAAATGTTTTCTTTAAAATTTCTTAGGAAATTATCTCATCCCACTTTTGGATTCTTCAAGGAATCCATTAAATTATTATAACAATTGAAGTTAAAATAATTCATTAAAATAATAAAAATAAATGTATGCCCTTTGCTTTTTCTCTTCCTTGTTTCAGGACCTTATCAAAGAAGTGAAAAAAGATGTAGTGGCTGAATTCAAAGAGCTTCAACTCTGGTTAAAAGCACAGGAGAATCATCTATTGACTAAAATGGAAGAGACAGAGAAGGATATTATGGCAAGAAAGGAGAAGGGTTTGGCCCTGCACACAGAGAAATTGTGCTCTCTTGACAATCTCATCCTGGAGATAGAAGAGAAGCTTCAGCAGCCTGCCAGCAAACTGTTACAGGTCAGGCAGGAAGTTGAGATCATAGAATCCTAGGGCTGGAAGGGACCTTGGAGGTCTTCTAGTCCAATCCTCTGCCCAAGAAAGGAGCCCTTATACCAGGGGTGGGCAATTAATTTTTCCATGGGGCCGCATGAGAAATTGGGGTGGTTTTAGAGAGCTGGATTAATATAATTAACTCAGTTCTACCCAATACTGAATATTATTGGGTAGAACTGAGTTAATTATATTATAATTATAAATTATAATTATATATTATATTATATTATTATATATTATAATTATAAATTAATTGCCCACCTGTTCCTTCCTTCCTTGTTCCCTTCATTTCTCCTTCCTTCTCCAGATGGAGAGAAGCTTCTGTCTCTGATTTTCTCTGCCTTTTATTTCTGCTTTTGGGCAGTTCTTTACTTCTCTTTCAAAATATTCCTTTCAGGTGCCTCTCTTCAACTGACCTACATTATCAGTTGAGAAAACATAGTGGAGGCTTTGCCTGAAAGTAGCTTTGGATTCCTTTTCTTCCTCCTCCCTTCCCCCGCCCCTGAGAGGTGGGGTGGGGGGGGTCTGCTTTAAATTTCTTGCAAAGGCCAATGAAACCAATGAACAGTTAAAAAATGAGCATTTATTGGACTTTTGCAAAAGGGCATGGAAAGAGAATTTCTCCTCCCTCCCTCCCTACATTTCTCCTTCCTTCCTCCCTCCCTCCCTTCCTCCATTTCTCCTTCCTTCCCTTCCTTCCTTCCTTCCTTCTTTCCTTCCTCCATTTCTCCTTCCTTCCTTCATTCCTTCCCTCCCTCCCTCCCTCCCTTCCTTCCCGGCCCGCACTTTGCCCAGGTCTGCCTTATACGATCCTGAAAAAATGGTTGTCCAAATTATTATTGGAATCATCCAGTGATGGAGCACCCAGGACACTGTGAGGGAAGCTGTATTGCTGATAAATACTTTTCACTCTCAGGAAGTTCTTCCTTATTTTAGGTTGGATTTCTTTATGATGAGCTTCCACCCCTTGCCCTCAGGTGCTGTGGAGAGTAAATTGATGCCCTTTTCCCTATGAGAGCCTTTCAAGTGTTGTAAGATGGTGGTTGTGTCTCCCCTAAGCCTTTTCTTCATTAGGCTAAGCATACCAAGTGTAGGGTAAAGAAAAAATAAAAAGTCTCTCAACTTTTTTTCCTTCACAGTAAAATACAAAATAAAATTACCTCAGCTTTTTAATTTTGCAGTTCATTTTTTCTAGCTCAATCACAAAATTTAGAATTAGCTCCCAAGTAGAAACAACATGTCATATATTATTAAAGCAATCATTTTTTTTCATCTTTTCTAACTCCATCACTTTTTTCCATCCATTCTTCTCTTGTGGAGATTGATATATCTTTCCATGTCTGCATGTAAGGTTCTGGCTGCACTCCACCAAGATCAAAATCTTTTTTTCAACTCCTTATTTAGTACTGTAATCCTTTTGACTTTCTCTGGAAAGGAACGGTCACTAAATGAACTATTTAGTCAAGGATTACCTGTAATGGCTTACATTAGGCATACATAATGTAATTCAGATAAAGCAGATCGTGTGAAAAGCAAGAATTCAAAGTTCTGGTCACCAAATCCGTATATTCTTCACAGTTTGAGGTTCCTATCCCTAGGGGATGTGGTTGCGGATGTTATTTGTAGAGTCTTCTGCAAAGTATTATAACTGCTTGGATTCTCCCAAAGTGCTTTGATTCTGGAAGCATAAATTCAGGGCATTTTTCTAAACCATTGATGCACTATTTTATTTGTCAAATGGTCTTTTGTTTTTGCTATACAGTGATCCCCCAGTTATTGTGTTCCCGACCATTGCGAACAGGCTAATTTGCGATTTTTCAACCCGGAAGTAAACAACACCATCTGCGCATGCGCGCCCTTTTCTTTCTATGGCCACGCATGCGTAGATGGTGGAGTTTGCCGGGCAGATCAGCTGCTGGGCGGCTTCCCTGGGTCTTCCCCCTCTTGCCGGGGTTTCCCCTTTGCGTGGGCGGCGGGGAAACCCCAGCCCCGCTTCCCAGCTGAGTGGCGCGAGCAACGGCGTGGGCGGGCGAAGAGTTCTTGCGGGGGGGAAGCCGCTAGCCGGCTTTCGGAGCTCCTCCGGCGTCACCCGGCTTCTGGTAGAAGCCTTCTCTCTTTTTTTTCTTGCGGCGAGCCCGCTTCTCCAGCCGCCGCTCGTGCCGCCGCCGCTTGTCCGGCCACTGCTCGTGCCGCCGCCGCTCGTGCGGCCGCTGCTGGTGCGGCCGCCGCTTGTCCTTCTCTCTTTTTTTTCTTGCGGCGAGCCCGAGCCGTTCCTCTCTCGACCACAGCCGAGCTTCCCTCGGCCCCCTTTGGCCCCGTCGCCTCCTCCCCGCCTGCGAGACTCTTCTTCTCCGGCTTTCGGAGCTCCTCCGCCGTCACCCCGGCTTCTGGCAGAAGCCTTCTCTCTTTTTTTTCGTGCGCTTGGCGAGGAAAAGCAGGCGGGGAGGAGGCGATGGGGCCAAAGGGGGCCAAGGGAAGCTCGGCTGCACTCAAGAGAGGAACGGCTCGGGCTCGCCGCAAGAAAAAAAAGAGAGAAGGACAAGCGGCGGCGGCACAAGCGGCGGCCGGAGAAGCGGCGGCCGCACCAGCAGCGGCGGCACGAGCGGCGGCGGCATGAGCGGTGGCCGGACAAGTGGCGGCGGCACGAGTGGCGGCCGGAGAAGCGGCGGCCGCACCAGCAGCGGCGGCACGAGCGGCGGCCGCACGAGCGGCGGCGGCATGAGCGGTGGCCAGACAAGCGGCGGCGGCACGAGCGGCGGCCGGACAAGCGACGGCCGCACCAACAGCGGCAGCACGAGCGGCGGCGGCACCAGCGGTGGCCGGACAAGCGGCGGGCAGGCAGGCGGCTCCTCAGCTGTTGGGCGGGGGTCTTCCCAGGTGCGGAAGTAAAAAACACCATCTGCACATGCGCGGCCATGGAAAAAAGGGCGCGCATGCGCAGATGGTGTTTTTACTTCCGCAGCGCTACTTCGCGAAAACCCGCTCGTTGCGGGGGGTCCTGGAACGGAACCCTCGCAATGATCGGGGGTTCACTGTACACCTTTTGTGTGAGTGTGGTTTGGTTTAGTGGTTTAGTATAGTGTAGTCTGATAATAGTTGGTTAGTGATTTGTTCTGTAATACAGAGGTCCCTCAATTTTTGCGGGTTCGAACTTCGCGAAACGGCTATACCACGGTTTTTCAAAAATATTAATTAAAAAATACTTTGCGTTTTTCCCCCTATATCATAGTTTTTCCCACCCAATGATGTCATACATCATGGCCAAACTTTCGTCCGTCTTTAATAAATATTTTTTTTAATAAAGTTTAATAAATAAAATGGTGAGTAATAATCTAAATGGTTGCTAAGGGAATGAGAAATTGCAGTTTAGGGGTTTAAAGTGTTAAGGGATGGCTTGTGATACTGTTCATAGCCAAAAATAGTGTATTTACTTCTGCATCTCTACTTTGCGAAAATTCGACTTTCGTGGGCGGTCTCGGAACGAATCCCCCGCAAAAATCGAGGGAACACTGTAATTTATTGTTTTTGCTATTTATATGTATGTATGTATGTGTGTGTATATATAGAGATTTGTGAGCCGCCCCGAGTCTGCGGAGAGGGGTGGCCTTCAAATCTAATAAATAATAATTATTATTATTATTATCATTATCATTATACAGTATATATATACCGATGTATCACATGTTTTTACTGAATTTTTAAAATTAAGGGAGACTAGGATAGCACTATTTCGGCCTTGTTCTGGCCTCATCAGCTAGCCATACCTTACTGGGATTTGATATAAATATATATTTATTTATTAGATTTGTGTGCCGCCCCTCTCTGAGGACTCAGAGTGGCTCACAAGAAGCATTACACACCTGTAAGTGTGCTAGATTCAACCAGCATATCATTTTTCTTAGGCAAAAAAGTAAAAATACCTTGCTAAAAGAAATTGAACAACTGGGGGAGGAGAACAATGAGATTTTAAAAATTAAAACTACTCATTTATTATTATATAATAATAATAATAATAATAATAATAATAATAATAATAATAATAATAATATTTGTATGCCACCCTTCTCCGAAAACTCAGGGCGGCTCTTTATTTATTTTTTATTATTATATTTATTTTGTGAATGTAAGAATTTTCTGCATAGGAAATTGTTCCTTTCAGTGCTTTGTTTCTTTATTTTTAGGACATTGGAAGCATCTTGAGGAAGTAAGTAAATTCACCCTTTTCTTCACAGTCTCAGATCCTCCAGCAGTTTTACTATTTTGGAAACTTATGTTTATATTTAGCAGTATTTTAATGTAAAGACAACATACTTTTTCAGGGCTTTTTAGACATTTCCTCAAATTACTTCAACACAATATAATTGACAATATTTGATATTGGTTACAGTTGGTTTCACAGTTGGTTAGTTTCACAGTCAGTCACATGTTTAGAATTTTGTCATTTTATTCACCTATTGAGTCTAAGCTCTTCCAAGCAATGCAAGTATGATAAATACATGCCGGTTGCGAAGCAAACAAATTGTGATTACAGGGACACTGTGATAGATTGTAACTGCGAAAATGTAAGTCATTTTTTAAACAACTAAATTGAAGGTTATTGTAAGTGTGGTTTCATTGCATTACATTAATCCATCAAGATCAATTTGAGTATTATATCCATTGTCTAATTACATACATCACCCATATTAATCATTGGTCATCAGTCATTTGGTAAGATACAATCCATTTGTTTGGCCAAGAGATTCACAAGAATTTTCAAGATTAGAGAGCCCAAAACTGAAACCATCTGATGGTTTAGAAAGCTTCTATTGGCAGGTTGATAAGGGTTACAGGAACTGGGCATGGCTAGTCCATTGAAGAGAAGGACCAGGGGAGACGTGATAGCAGTGTTCCAAAACACCTGAAGGCCACACAAGGAATAATGGATGGAAGTGATCAAGGAGAGATTCAACCTAGAAATAAGGTGACATTTTCTGACTAATGAATCACTGGGACAGTTTGCCTTCAGACATTGTGGGAGCTTCATCACTGGAAGCTTTCAAGAAGAGATGGTGTAAGGCAGTGATGCGACACTATGGCACACGTGCCACAGGTAGTATGCATTGCTGACGGCATGTGAGGCATTGCCCTTTGTCAGCTCCAGCATGCACAGCAGTTTTTCGGCCTTCTTTTCTGTCATTTTTGCTCTTCCAAAATCCTCCTGAACTCTGGGGACGGCAAAAAATGGGCCAATTGGAAGACCAGAAGCTTCAGTGTGGCCTGTGCACACGCACAGGGGGAGGTTGTATGCATGTGTGGGAGGCAGCGTGGGGGTTGTGTGTCCATGTGTGTGGGAGAGGGCATTGCATGATGGGTTTGGGCAGGCGTGTGAATACTATCACATGGTCCTGCACTCTTGTCACCTGAGCCAAAAAAGGTTCACCATCGCTGATGCAAGGTCTCCTGCTTGGGTAATGGGGTGGTGATGGGTGGACTAGATCAGTGATTTTCAACCTTTTTTGAGCCGCGGCACATTTTTTTACATTTACAAAATCCTGGGGCACACCACCAACCAAAATGACACAAATCTAATAAATAAATAAATAAATACATACATACATACATACATACATACATACATACATACATACATACATAATAACCCCCTCATATATACAATCCCATGTAACATCCCCTTATAAATACAGTCAATCATCAATCATCCCTCCTCAAATTTATACCACTGTCTCATTTCTGGGTACTTCTCCTGTCTTTCCCCCTTTTCTCTCATGTTTCTCATTTCTCTCTCTTCCTCCCTTTTTCCCTCATTCCTTCTCCCTCTCACTTCTCCTCTTTTTCCATCCCTGTCTCTCTCCCCCCCTTATGTGTGTGTATACACTTGAACCATTTCCAAAACCAGTTGAGGGCTGGGTTTTTTTTCTCTAATTCTTTTCAAAAACAGGTGTGGGCTGGGGGGGGGTTTCTTATTATTTGGGTGCTTTTTACCATATGCTTCAAGAATCACCACTCTCTCTCTCTTTTGTTTCTCTCTCCTCTCATTCTCTGCCTCAATCATTTTCTCGTTTCCTTTTTTCTCCCTTTTTTGTTCTCATTTCTCTCTCTCTCCTTTCCTCTCCCTATCTGTCTCCCTTGCTCTCTCTTTTTCTCTCTTGCTTTCCTTCTCTCTCTCTTGTTCTCTTATTTTCCTTCTCTCTCTCTCTTGTTCTTTCTCTCATGCTTTCTCTCTCTTGTTCTTTCTCTCTCTCTCTCTGTTGCTCTCTCTCATTCTCTCCCTTTCTTCTCTGTGGAGGCCGGCGAAGGTTTTCCTTAGTTTGAATGTTCTGAGCAAGCTGGCAGGGGGATGGGAAGCAGCCCCTTTACTGACAGCCCGGGACGGGACTGTGAGAGGGGTGGGCGTTCCCACAGCGCTCGGAGCAGCTAGCGGCCGGATCGCCAGCACCGCTGCAGCTACCGCTGTGGGAGGAGCCACGCCCCAAGAAAGCCGGAGAGAAGGACGGATCGGGCGGGCGGCGACAGCCACAAATGGAACCCTGGAGCTCCCACTTGCAGAAGCCGCCCCTCCCCCAGCTATTGCCCGCCGCCATTAGCGACGAGAAGCCATGGGCGCGAGGGGGCCGACTTTCAAAGCAACCTTTGCCGGCCTCCCGCGGGAGGGTGCCAATAGCGGTGGCGGCGGGCAATAGCCGGGGGGCGTCTTCTGCAAGTGGGAGCTCCAGGGCTTGCAGGAGCCACCTCGCGGCACACCTGACCATGTCTCACGGCACACTAGTGTGCCGCGGCACACCGGTTGAAAAACACTGGACTAGATGACCTTCTCACTCTTATTCTGTTATTTTTACTTGCCAGGTACCAGGCTAAGGAAACGTATGAGAATCCAGTGGATTTATTTATAGAGCCGAAGTGGGCAATCTGGGATTACAGTAATCTCCCTGCGCTTCTGAAAAGTGCCAGGAAAAAAATGAGAGGTAAAAAAGAGCTGTTGAGGTTTAACCCTGGATGACATTTTAAGCATCCAAGAGAGATTCTGGTTCAGTGTCACATGGATCAAAGAGGGATTGATTTCAGGATCAGAGGCTCAGTTATGATTGGAAGACAGACTTGCCTGTATTCTTTGTAGCCCAAATCCATATGAACTGATCACTGGGGAAGCAGAATAAGCACCACTAAGTATAATAGAGTTTATACAGATAGTTCTTGACTTACGACTTCAGATGAGCTGAAAATTCCTGTTGTGAAGCAAGTCAGTTACTAAGTGAGCAGTGCCCCATTTTATGAACTTTTTGGCTTGTCAAAAGCTCCCCAGGAGGGTTGAAGAGGACAATTCCAGATGCCGCAACCATCGTAAATACAAGCTGGTTCCCAATGCCCAAATTTAGATCACATGACTGGGGAGGCTCCAGCAGTCATAAGTGTGAGAATTGGTCATAAGTCACTTTTTTCAGTGCCGCTGAAACTTCACTACCCAAATAGTTGTAAATTGAGAACTATCTGCATCTTGAATATATAGTAGAATATATTTATACCTGATGGAATATACAATATATAGCCACCAATGACATTCTGGCTTCTGGTTTTCCATATTCCTTATTTCCTGATTTGAGTCCAAGGAAATCAAACCAGGATATCTGTAGGGAGGCCCTTCTGTTGCTTGAATTCTAGTGATGAGATGCTGAATCCCTCCCTTTTCTTCCCCAGATATTCTGGAAAGTGGATTTCAACTACAAGAAGGTAAATATAAGAATTTGTAAGAATCTCAGTCGCTTGCTATTTTAAGCTCTGATGCCAGTAACTTTAAGAGAAACATGATAATTGACAAAAAAGAGGAAAATTTGGGTTAGATACCCTAAAGACTATGATAATCCAGTAAACTTTAATGGTTTTATAATTTATGAATTATTACTTGCCATTTATATATACAATATGAGCTTATGCAGCAGAGACAAATTCCTTGTGTGTCTGATCATACTTGGCCAAATAAAGCTGTTGTCCTGTTCTGTTCTATTCCTACTCCTACTCCTCTCCTCCATGCCAAGCCACTCAGCTTTACTCCATTCTGCTCTGTTCTGTACATAATCTAGAAAATTGAAGTCCTGGAGGCGTCTGTAATACGGCAAATGATTTAGCTTTAGTAGATAAGTGGTCAAAGCAATGGAAACAGCAGTTTAATGTTTCCAAATGTAAAATAATACACTTGGGAAAAAGGAATCCTCAATCTGAGTATTGTATTGGCAGTTCTGTGCTAGTAAAAACTTCAGAAGAGAAGGATTTAGGGGTAGTGATTTCTGACTGTCTCAAAATGGGTTAACAGTGCAGTCAGGCAGTAGGGAAAGCAAGTAGAATGCTTGGCAGCATAGCTAGAGGTATAACAAGCAGGAAGAGGGAGATTGTGATTTCTCTGTATAAACCACTGGGGAGACCACATTTAGAATACTGTGTTCAGTTCTGGAGACCTCATCTACAGGTCTTAATGTTTCACTCTTGGGGTAAAAAGAAAGATTTGGAGAAATGAGAAATTCTCCACTGTACTGCTACGGAGAGTTCAACATGGGTAATACTTCAGCCTTATTGGCAGGGACTGAGTTAAAACTTAGCATATAAAACAGGTCCCTTAGCTGCCCTAGTGGGCCAGTCTTAAAAACTCAGTGCTATTGTAGGGACGCTGAGTTCTTTCTCCTACCTTTTCAATAATAATAATAATAATAATAATAATCATCATCATCATAATAATAATAATAATTATTATTATTGTTTTGTTTTCTTTTTCTCTCCCTTTTTTATAGGAAGGATTGCCATGGAATAGAATGGGACTCTTCTGAGGCCTCTACCCTGTGGGGCATTGCCTCCCCCCCCATCCTTCTTTCCTGGATGCATCTTCACACTGCCCCGAAGCCAGGGAACCACGGTCTGGGGTCACTGCTCTGTGAAACACACCTCAAGAGACCAAAAAATAAGGGGATTTAGGAGTCTTCCTCAGGCCTCTGTGTTGCGACGCATGCCTTTTCGCTGCCCCCCCCCCTCCTTCCTGGAGCGCTCACAAAGACGCCACAAGGGACTTGCTGGAAGCTGCGATCGGAAAGCTGATAACGAAGCGCCGAACAGCTGAGAGTGTAAAATAGCAGGAAACAAGCCTAGCAGCTAATTTGAATGGTGGGGGCAGAGCGTAGGCTACAGAATTGGCTATAGGCCGTTCAGCCCCATAGTCTTTCCTCTCGTTCAGCTGTTTTTATGCCTAGAGAGTTGCGCCCACCATTTTGGAGCAGGAAGTGACCAAGCAGAATCGACCTGGGCCTTTCTGTTACCCGGCCAGTAGGGCAGCCACGCCCTGGAAGTCTTAGTTGAGAGCAAGCAGGTGCGCTCGTGGGTGCACTCACAACCACCATTTTCTAGCTTATTTTGCTGGTGTGTTTACCACAATCAGCTTCATATTACCATTTGTGTGAGTACTACAGCTTATTCATGGCTGATCAACCACAACAAACCTCAGGGGAGGGGACCCCTTCAAATACCACCCAATCAAAAGCTAAAGACAAAAATCAAGGGACAAAATGGACTCCTCTTCTTCAGCCCTCAAGGCAGAGAAACAAATCAAGGCCCTGGAGGGGCAGCTGGAGGCTGCACAAAGACAAGCCTCAGTCCCCTCCCCAGTCAATCTCCTCAGGTCAACAGTTGAGACAGGACATTCTGCCACCTAAAGTGGACCTGGGCCTACCTACCCAAACCTGGCTTTAACCCCAGGGTACTCCGAGGTCCCGTGCACCCTCTGCCACATTCACCCCTAGAGCAGCTGGCCTACAGGGCTCCCAAGAGGCCTGGCAGACTATGACTCCATCAGTTCAGGAGATGCTTGCTGCAGCCTATTCACAGGAAATTGCTGCGGGGGTACATCAGTATGCCATCCCCACCCTAGATTGAGCTGAATGCAGAGATGTGTGGGCAGCCCTGCCTACTACACAGTCACCCCAGGACTCTTTCAATGAGGACTCTGGGCTGCAAGAGATGGTTAGTGAACCAGAAGATGATCTCTCTGAAGATGAGGCCACCACCACAGAACAGCCAACCTTCACAGGTCTTTTCAATCTGTTGATCTGTTCCGGATCCTTTTGCATAAAGACGAGCAGACCCTGGCTCTGGACAGTGCCACCCAGCCAGCGCAGCCTTCAGTGGCATCCAGCCAGCCACACAGCTCCTCACAGAGCCTCAAAAGGAGTCAATCAATTTTCCTGCATGTGGACGACGTCAAACGTCCCTGGGAGCATCCAGCAGCGTCTCTGGGCCCAATAACCTCAGAGAAAAAATTCTACTCCTTTAATCCTGAAATGGAAACACTTCTCCAGTTTCCGAGTGTGGATTCCTCTGTGATAAGCCTGGTCTCCAATGCCTTGATGCCATTGGATATGGCAGATGGCCTTAAATCAGACAACAATAAGGTGGAAACCCTGATTAAAAAGTCCCATCAGACCTCCGCCTGGGCCTTCAGGGCAGCACCAGTAGCTTCCTTCTTCAATAGGGCATCCATCTTATGGCTTAAAGACATTCTAACTAAGTTATGGCTGGATGCGTACGCCAGGAAATCAATAAGCTCTTGGCGGCGGCTGAATTCTCTGCAGATGCCACCTTGACGGCAGCTAGGTTTTCAGCCCGATCCTTAGCAGTCAACCTGCTTTGGCTGCGCTCTTGGCAAGCAGATGCCAAGTCAAAGTGGTGCCTGGCCTCCGCCCCCTTCCAGGGGACAAAGCTGTTTGGGGAATCTTTAGACTCCGTCCTCATCGAGGATAAGGACAAAAAGAAGGTTCTCCCAAGATCAGCCCAGAGGCAGGACCGAAGCCAGGCCCCATACCAACGAACACAGCCCTTTCGGTCTGACTCTTCTCCGGCAACATCCCAGTCCTACAGGCCGTACCAATTGGGAACTTACAATCAGTCCACCTATAGAGCTGACAGAACCGCCTTTACAGATAGAAACAGACAGTTCCATCAGTCCAGACGCCCCTTCAAGATCAACAACAACAGGGGCTACCGTATGTCCAAGTGACTCACCAGGTCACTCACCCATCGGAGGTCGACTTCAGCATTTAATCGCCTCCTGGGAGTCCATCTCTTCAGACACCTGGACTTTGAACACCATAGACCAAGGCCTTTGATTAGAGTTCATTTGCCACCTTCTAACCAGATTACTGAACTGCCTGATAATATTCAATGCCCAGAAACATCATATGCTGACTCAGGAGGTCCTGCACCTGTTGGACATTGGGCCTATAGAACCATTGCCGACCAGTCAGGAGGGCCAGGACTATTACTCAATTGTGTTCATAGTGCCCAAGGCTTCAGGTGGTTGCCGACTAATCCTAAATATCAAACAACTGAACATTTACATCCGCTACCACCACTTCAAAATGCATTCACTGCAAACGATCCTAGCCTCCATCCACCGGCACGATTGGCTAACATCCATAGACCTCAAAGAGGCCTATTTGCACATTCCAGTTCATCCAGACCACAGAAAGTTTCTTCGTTTCTGTCTACAGGAATGACATTTCCAATACAAGGCAATGCTGTTCGGCCTCTCATCGGTGCCAAGGACCTTCACAAAGATCCTAGACGTGCTGTCAGCAGACCTCACAACAAGATTCATACGGCTGATGGTGTATCTCGACAACATCATTCTGTCCAGAAGTCCACAACAGGCAAGGACAGACTTCAAAGAGACCACCATGAATTACCAAAAAAACCATCTGACAACAACAATGCGCCTACCACACCTATGTGCGACTGTAGACACTCAAGACTGCAGGGTATACCTCTCTCCAGACTGCCAGGAGAGGATCAAAACCATGGTACTCCAGGCACAACAACACAGGAGAGTGTCACTAATTTTTCTATCCCAGCTGTTGGGGATGTTTGTTTCCTGTATCGGCATCATCCCCTGGGCTCGGTTACACACCAGACCACTACAGTGGTTTCTACTCCCGTTTCAAAGAGCAGGAAGCAGCCACTCCAAATGATCCGTCCTGATCAGCCCAAAGGTCCGGCATTCTCTTCCTTTGTTGAGATCTGGAATCCTACAGCAGAGCTCTCCTTTCCTGATAAACGAGGAAGTGATAATCAACACTGATGTAAGCCTCTTCGGCTGGGGAGCGCACACAGGCACTCAAGTGGCCCAAGGGCTCTGGACATCAGAGGATCTCTCAGAGGTCAACATCAACCTGGTATAACTGCAAGCAGTTTCCCTGGCCCTTTGCTGCTTCACCCACCTTGTGCAAGGCCACCATGTCCTTATCCTGACCAACAACGTCGCCAAACGTTCCCATATCAACCACCAAGGGGGAACGAGATCGGGCAGGCTCATGTAGGAGGCCCAGAGACTCTACAACTGGACAGAGCCATGTCTAATCTCCCTGTGAGCCGAGTACATCTCAGGTGTGTCCAATGTCCAAGCGGATTGGCTAAGCCGAAGTACTCTGGACCCAGCCGAGTGGAGCCTGAATCCTGACCTGTTTCAGGACATTGTCCACAAGTTCGGTGTTCCAGAGGTAGACCTGTTTGTGACGCACCTCAACAATCAACTACCAAGGTTCTTCTCCCGCTTCCCATCTCCGGGAGCAGAATGCATCAATACACTACACTCACCTTGACCAGAAGGCCTCCTGTATGCCTTCCCCCCAATTTGTCTCATTCCCAGAGTGGTGGCCAAGATTTGGAGGAACAAGCAGAGGTCTTACTAGTGGCCCCTTATTGACCCCGACGCCCTTGTTTCGCCGATCTCATGGATCTGCTGGTTTCAAATCCATAGTGGATTCCCAAGCCCCGAGTCCCTCAGCTAGGGGTCAATTTTTCATTCAGACCCTCAATGGTGGAAACTTGCCATGTGGCACTTGAGAGGGATCACATGAGAAGAGAACACTTACCTGATAAGGTCATTTCCACCATCCAAGCGGCACGCAGACCATCTACAATGTGCATCTATCAGGCCACCTGAGCAGCTTATTGCACTTTCTGCAAGACACAGAACATCAACCCTCAATCTTCATCAGTGGTCCACTTGCCGTTCTTCCTGCAAACCAGGTTAGACAGGGGATTGGTGCCGAACACGCTGCACAGACAGGTCACGGCCATAGCTACGGTGCTGAGACCCGACCACCTTTGGCCTATCTCTCACCACCCATGGCTCAAAAACTTTCTCAGAGGAGCATCCAACATCTGCCCTCCTACGATCCACCGCTTCCCTACCTGGGACCTGCCCTTAGTCCTACACGCACTTATGGACCCACCATTCAAACCGTTACACCCGATTTCACTGCGGCTCCTGTCCTTTAAGATGGCCTTCCTAGTGGCCATTACATTGGCCAAGAGAGTATCAGAGTTGTCTGCCCTGTCGGTGAGACCTGACTTGTGCATCTTTCACCCAGATAGGGTAGTTTTGCACCTAGATCCAACTTTTCTAACTAAGGTTAATACGGCCTTTCATTGCACCCAAGAAATAATCCTACCGGACTTTTGCACTCATGGGTCCCATCCTTTGGAGCTTAGATGGCGCAAGCTAGATGTTCACAGAGCCCTGAAGGTGAATATCCGCCGGACAAGACCGTTCAGAAATCCTTGTTCGTCTCTTTCCTCCCTTCGTTGATGTGATCCAGAGTGTCATCCAAGACCATCAGCAGGTGGGTTCGCTCTTGTATAATTTCAGCATACAAGTCCAAAGCTACCCCTCTGCCTGCAGGGGTCACAGTCCACTCTACCAGGAGTGCAGCTACCACGGCTGCATGAGCTACACATGTCGTGTGGCTAGCTGGGCTGCTCCTACTACCTTTATAAAACACTATCGTCTGGATGCTTTAGCTTCAGCGAAAGTGACCTTTGGACATAGAGTGCTGCAAAGGGTGTGCACTGCTTCTGCGCCCCTGCTCCAGCCGTCTCCCACCCTAGGTAAATGAGCTTGACTATATCCCATGTTGGACTCTCTGTAGCAGTGCATAGGAGAAGAACTGTTGAACTTACCTGAATGGTCTTCTCGATGCACTGCAAGGAGAGTCCAAACCCGCCCGGCTGTTTCTTGAGGCCCAGGGGCACAGAGTTTTTGGTTTGTTTGTTTTTTTCTAAAATTTCTATTTTCTATGTCTACAGTTAAAGTTTTGCCTTGCATACTTGTGGTTAATAAATTATTCTTTGTTCATTACACCACTCCATTTTTAATTGACTGGCCCATTGAGGCAGCTAAGGGGGCGGGACCTGTTTTATATGCTAATTTTTAACTCAGTCCCTGCCAATAAGGCTGAAGTATTACCCATGTTGGACTCTCAATGCAGTGCATTGAGAGTCCAACATTTGCTGCTGACTGGATCTATCTTAATCAACTGAATTGCTGCACTATTACCTATATTTTATATATTCTATATTTTTTATTCGTATCTATTATCTTTTTATTAATATTTTAATCTTTAGTATTTTTAATTATAAACTGATTTATATTTTAACTTAATTATTGGGGGGGTGTTTTAGTGATGGATAATTGGGGTAGGTGTAGTATGTATGGAGTGAATGATTGGGATGGGTGATGGGATGGGTGGGATGGGTGGGATGGATGGGGTCATAATATGGGTGAGATGAATGTGAACGATGTAAATAATATATTTGGCCTACCTGGCGCTGGAGAGGCAGGAGGGGGAGGGACACCTATCTCTGGGGTGACAGAGGGTCAGGATATTTCACTGTTGCTGGGGAGAGGCAGATATGGCGGGAGCCACGGAGCTAGCCATTCCAGGGGAAGGAGGGATCGTTGCTTAATAACGATCCCTTGTTCCGGCTCCGTGAGCTCAAGCCAGAATACTGGTGACGAGTGTAATTCTGGCCCTGGGCTCAGGTTGCTGATTCTCAATGCCAGTTCGGTGGTAAATAAAGCTCTCCTCATCTGGGATTTAATCCTGGATGAGGAGGCCGACCTAGCATGTGTAACTGAAACCTGGCTGGGCCCAGAGGGAGGAGTTCCTCTCTCTGAAATTTGCCCAGCCGGGTTTCAGATATGGCATCAACCTCAACCCCAGGGAAGTGGGGGAGGAGTGGCTATTATAGCCAGGGAGAGCCTTTGCCTACGTAGACTCGTTGCTCCGGAGATTGCGGGTTGTGAGTCCCTCCTGGTGAAGTTGGATTTAGGGGTTCAGGTGGGCTTGTTTCTCATGTACCTGCCACCCAGCTGCATGGCACAAACCCTGCCTGTGCTACTCGAGGAGGTAGCCAGGTTGGCGGTGGGGTTCCCTAGACTTATTGTCTTGGGGGACCTCAACCTGCCGTCGCTCAGCGAATCCCCTGGACTGGCACAGGAGATCATGACCACCATGGCAGCCATGGACCTGACCCAAGTAGTACAGGGTCGGACTCACGAGGGGGGGCATGCACCCGACATGGTATTCCTCTCTGAGCAACTGAGTAATGGTCTGAGACTAAGGGGCTTAGAAGTGTTGCCTTTGTCATGGTCAAACCATTTTCTACCGCGGCTTGATTCCTGGCTCCAATCCTCCCCCGCAGGGAGGCGGAACCGATTAAGTTGTTCCGCCCCAGGCACCTGATGGATCCAGAAGGTTTTCAGAAGGTGCTTGGGGTCCTTCCAGATACACTCGTCCACAGTTCGGCAGAGTCTCTGGCTGAGGCCTGGAACAAGGCTGCAACGGAGGCCCTTGACTGAATTGCGCCGCTGCGACCTCTCCATGGCGCTAGACCCCGTAGAGCTCCATGGTTCGACGAGGAGCTCCGGGAGTTGAAACACCAGAAGAGACGTCTAGAGAAGCGATGGAGGAAAAGTAAGTCCGAATCCGATCGAACACTTGTAAGAGCTCATATTAAGACTTACAAAGTGGTGCTCAAGGCGGCAAGATGTGCGTATCATGCCGCCTTGATTGCATGAGTGGAATCCCGCCTGGCCGCTCTGTTTAGGGTAACCCGCTCCCTTCTTAATCAGGGGGGAGTTGGGGAGCCCTTACAGAGTAGTGCCGAGGATTTCAACACGTTTTTCGCTGATAAAATCGCTCGGATCCGAGCAGACCTCGACTCCAATTGTAAAACGGAGTCGACTGACAACGAGTCAGTCGAGGTGACTGGGGCTAAACGTCTTTGCCCATCTGTCTGGGGGGACTTTGACTTGGTGACACCTGATGAAGTGGACAAGGCCATTGGAGCTGTGAGTTCCACCACCTGTCTACTGGATCCGTGCCGTCTTGGTTGGTTTCGGCCAGTCGAGAGGTGACACGGAGCTGGGCCCAGGAGATTGTCAACGCCTCCTTGGGGAGGGGGTCCTTTCCGGCCCTTTATAGGGAGGCACTTGTGCGCTCCCCCCTCAAGAAGCCTTCCCTGGACCCAGCCGTGCTAAATAACTACTGTCCAGTCTCCAACCTTCCCTTTATGGGGAAGGTTGTTGAGAAGGTGGTGGCACTCCAACTCCAGCGGTCCTTGAAAGAAGCCGATTATCTAGGTCCTCAGCAGTCTGGATTCAGGCCCGGCTACAGCACAGAAATTGCTTTGGTCACGTTGATGGATGATCTCTGGCGGGCCCGGGACAAGGGCTTGTCTTCTGTCCTGGTGCTTCTTGACCTCTCAGCGGCTTTCGATACCATCGACCATGGTATCCTTCTGCGCCGGCTGGAGGGGTTGGGAGTGGGAGGCACTGTTCTTCAGTGGTTCTCCTCCTACCTCTCCGGTCGGTCGCAGTCAGTGTTAGTGGGGGGGTCAGAGGTCAACCTCTAGGTCTCTCCCTTGTGGGGTGCCTCAGGGGTCGGTCCTCTCCCCCCTGCTATTTAATATCTACATGAAACCGCTGGGTGAGATCATCCAAGGACATGGGGTGAGGTATCATCAATATGCCGATGATACCCAGCTGTACATCTCCACCCCATGTCCAGTCAGCGAAGCAGTGGAAGTGATGTGCCGGTGCTTGGAGGCTGTTGGGGCCTGGATGGTGAGTCTTCGGAGAGGGGCGGCATACAAATCTAAGTAATAAATAAATAAACTCAAACTCAACCCAGACAAGACGGAGTGGCTGTGGGTCTTGCCTCCCAAGGACAATTCCATCTGTCCGTCCATTACCCTGGGGGGAGAATCACTGACCCCCTCAGAGAGGGTTCGCAACTTGGGCATCCTCCTCGATCCACAGCTCACATTAGAGAAACATGTTTCAGCTGTGGCGAGGGGGGCGTTCGCCCAGGTTCGCCTGGTGTACCAGTTGCGGCCCTATTTGGACCGGGAGTCACTGCTCACAGTCACTCATGCCCTCATCACCTCGAGGCTCGACTACTGTAATGCTCTCTACATGGGGCTACCTTTGAAAAGTGTTCGGAAACTTCAGATCGTGCAGAATGCAGCTGCGAGAGCAATCATGGGCTTCCCTAAATATGCCCATGTCACACCAACACTCAGTCTGCATTGGTTGCCGATCAGTTTCCGATCACAGTTCAAAGTGTTGGTTATGAACTATAAAGCCCTTCATGGCACTGGACCAGATTACCTCAGGGACCGCCTTCTGCCACACGAATCCCAGCGACCAGTTAGGTCCCACAGAGTGGGTCTTCTCCGGGTCCTGTCAACTAAACAATGTCGCTTGGCGGGACCCAGGGGAAGAACCGTCTCTGTGGTGGCCCCGGCCCTCTGGAACCAACTCCCCACAGAGATTAGAATTGCCCCCACCCTCCGTGCCTTTCGTAAGCTACTTAGAACTCACCTCTGCCGCCAGGCATGGGGGAATTTAGATACCCTTTCCCCCTAGACCTTTACAATTTTATGCATGGTATGTCTGCATGTATGTTTGGTTTTTTTATATTAAGAGGTTTTTAATTCGCTTTTGGTATTGGATTATTATTGTACACTGTTTATGATTGCTGTTAGCCGCCCCGAGTTTTCGGAGAGGGGTGGCATATAAATCCAATAAAAACAAAACAAACAAAGCATCGAGAAGACCGTTCAGGTAAGTTCAACAGTTCATTTGGCCTGGGACTGAAAGGAATATTGAATTTCTACCAAACTAATAACATCCTGTTGATTTTACTGCCTGATTGTAAGTTGGTGAGACATGCGGCCTTTGGAAGCAGAGAAATTAGGTCCTTTGGGTCAAATCATGTAGCAAAGTTGGAGCATCAGGGTTGCCTCCACCTTGTGGGCGATCAGACTAAGGAAAGCAGAGGTTTCCTGTGCAAGATCCTCCCCTTTTCTCCATGCCTGTGATACCCTGAAGCTCGTAGAGAAAAGGGTGGAGCTTCCTCAAATCCCATAATTTCTCCCAAGTTACCTCTGGGGGATCCTTCCTACTCTGCCAGTTGGAATTGAAACATGGCAGCCTCTTATTCTGCCTGATCTTCTGGATTAATGCTCTAGGAAGGGTCCCTGTTCAACCTTGGCTGTCTCAGCAACTCATTGAAGACAAAGCCAACCACTCTTCTCTCCCAATCCCATTAATCTCATCTGCAAGATGGAAACTAAAGTGAATTGTGAAGGAGGCTAGAAGAGGTAGAGCACTATGAAGGGTTTGAAGGACTTGGCCATAAGTCTTCAACCTTGGCCAATGTAAAACTTGTGGACTTGAGTTCCCTGAATTCCCCATCCAGCATGACTGACCTGAAGGGCAATCAGCAGAGTGGTGGCCACATAGGAGACTAGAGACTAAAGGAATTGACCAGTGCAGGCAAGAGATGAACAGGTGAGCCTTAGAGCCAAGAGCAGGACAAATAATTCGGGGATCCTGAGGGTGTGCAGCTGAGTGGCAGCAGGACTGGCAGGTGGCAAAGACAACCTAAATGAATGGAACGAGAAAGCCAGATGTTAGAAGGATGCCAAATAGGCCAGCAATTAACAGAGGATGCGACTGAAATCCCAGCAACGGGTCAGGTCCCACAAAGTCGGCCTTCTCCAGGTTCCGTCAACTAGACAATGTCATTTGGAAGGACCTAGGGGGAGAGCCTT
Organism: Erythrolamprus reginae; assembly: GCF_031021105.1. Classification (NCBI taxonomy): domain Eukaryota; kingdom Metazoa; phylum Chordata; class Lepidosauria; order Squamata; family Dipsadidae; genus Erythrolamprus; species Erythrolamprus reginae. The sequence continues at coordinate 32,044,305 of NC_091951.1, read as the reverse complement.
CTCTGTGGGGGCTCTGGTCCTCTGGAATCAGCTCCCCCTGAGATTCGTACTGCCCCTACCCTTCTCACCTTCCATAAGAGTCTTAAGACTCATTTATGCCTCCACGCCTGGGGCCATTAGATTCTTGCCCCCTGTCAAATGAATGTGTTGAGAGAATGTTGAGTGTATGGGATGATTTTTTAAATGCTTTTTTTGGAGTTTTAGATTTTTAACTAATTAATTGGATTCAAGATATTGTATATTGTTTATTATATGTTGTGAGCCACCTTGAGTCCTCGGAGAGGGGCGGTATAGAAATCCAATAAATAAGTAGATGAATAAAAGGAAGCAAGGAAGCAAGGAAGGAAGGAAGACAGATGGGAGAGAGCCTGATTGCTTGGAAAAAAGGAGTACAGGGGGTACCTGGCCCCATCAGGGAATTCCAAGTGTTGAAGTCCACAAATCTTACAGTTGCCAAAGTTGGAGAACTCTTAACAAGGCAATGCTTTTGAAAATAACAATGAGTTTTCTGCCCTGAAGGGATGTTTGGAAGCTGAAGTCCCTTCACAAAAGAGGGATGAACTCTTGGGGGTGAAGGCACACGCAAGGCCTGCAACTGAAACTCTTGTTCTTCTCCATCCTTCCTTCCCTTTCCCCTTACAGAGAATGTAACTCTGGACCCAGGCACAGCCGATCCTAACAACCTTCACATGTCTGGAGATCAAAAAAGCATCACAGGAGTTAAGACACTTAATGTAATGTATTTTGTCTCAAAAGGCCAAATATTTGAATTTAATCCTTATGTCCTTGGCTGTCAGAAGTTCTCAACTGGGAGACATTTCTGGGAAGTAATTGTAGGAGATGGAGCAGGATGGGGTGTAGGGATTGCCAAAAAACCAGAGAACGCAACAAATGTTGACGTGCAGACCAACCACTGGCAGATTGGGGAATGGAAAGGGAAATACATGGCCATTTCTCCATCAAAACGGTCTTATCTCGTCCTGACTGGGAGGCCAACAAGAATCCGCGTCTCTCTCAACTGCGAAGAGGGGAAACTGGACTTTTTTGATGGCAGGACTGCAGCTCTGCTCCATACGTTCTCCGATGCTTCCTTGGTCGGAGAGACCCTTTGGCCCTGTTTCTTTTTGCGTATTGGTGTCTGCATGACACTCCTCTGAGTTTTATGCTGTTTCAAATCAAACAAATAAGTGATTATTCAGCATGATACACAGAAAGAGAAGACGCACAGAAGACAGTAGACAGAAACAAAACATACCGTCTGTTATCAAGATAGGAGAGGTTTGTGGACTAAATACGACACCTGGCTCAAGCCAAAATTCAAATAGAATTGTTTTTTTTAAATTGACATACACAAAACAACAAAAACATAAAACATATACAAGGGCTTTTATCCGCCCCACTATTTTTAGAAGTTGTTCAGAGTAAAGTTTAATCGTACGTAAAATTTCTAAAAGTAAGATATACTGTTCCTTATACAGTATTTTACTTCATTTGCAAATTATTCAATTTATTTAAGTATTCTCTGTAATTGTATTTTAATTAACCACTAATTATTTTCCCTTAATTTTTTGTTCTAACCAATTGTAAACCTTGTCCCATACTTTGTAATATTCAGTTTCTTCTTGATCTTTTAACCTTATCATCATGTCCATTTCGGCACATTCTACTACTTTCTTAATTAAATCTTGTTCTTGTGGAATTTCTTCTCCTTTCCATCTTTGAGCAAAGTTTATTCCAGCCACCATTAAAATATGTATTATCAAATATCTAATTTCTTTTGTATAGTTTTTGGAGAGGATGCCTAATAAAAAAATTCTGGAGCATTTTTTATTTCACATTTTGTGATTTTGTTTAGTAATTTCTCAATCATATTCCAATATGTTTTAGCTTTAGGACATGTCCACCACCAGTGATAATATGAACCAATTTCTTTGCATTTCCAGCATTTTGGTTGAATAGTTGGGTACATTTTTGCTAATCTGTTGGGTGGTAAATGCCATCAATAAAACATTTTAAATTGATGTTCTTTAAAAGCTACTGATTTGGTTATCCTCCAATTGTAAGGCCAGAGCTTCTCCCATCTATTTAAATCTATGGTACGCCCAAAATTTCCACAACAACTAATCGTCCTGTCTTTAACAATGTCACCTTGCATTTTATATTTTATCATAAATTTGTAAATTTTACCAATTAGCTTTCCCTGACCTTTCATAATTAACTTAATCTAAGTCACTGTTGCCTTTTTGAAAAATGTAGCCTTTTTTATCCTGTAAAAATCTTGTCTGAGTCTGTGCATATGTCCACCAGTTCAATATTATAACTTCTGCACTGAGATCTTGTTTGGTTTTTAAATTTAGCTGTGAGCCTAAAAGATTTTTATATTTAATTATTTCTCCTATTTTAATTGAATTTGGATGACAAATTGCCTCTATTGGGGATACCCAATCTGGCATTGTGAGAAAATGGTTTTTCTTAATTTCTAACCATGTTTGTAGAAGTGAGTTCCTCGTTGTATCTTTTTAAAAAATATATATGTGCTTTATATTAGTCGTACCGTATGAAACCATGCCACCCCAACATTAAATCATGGCCCTCAAAGTTAAGATTCTCTTGTTGTCTAAAGTTAACCAGTCCTTGATCCATTTTAGAGTGGCTGCTTGATAATAAATCTTCCAATTGTGGAGGCCCAAACTTCCTCTTTTTTTACATCTTGAAGAGCTGTGATCTTTATTCTCGCTTTTTTACCCTGCCATATGAATTTTGAGACTACAACTGCACACAATTGAAAGTAAATTGGGAAGCCTGTCATTGTGGAGTCTGCCTGGCAACAACAAAGAATGCTTATCCACAGGAAATATGCATGTGTAAAGCTTGTAACAATTTGGGGTAGTTAGAAAGCTGATAAAAGTAACAAGAGTTAGGCAACTTGCAGACCTCAGCTAAAAGAGGAATATAGATGGCTTGGAGCAAATAAAAGGTGTTAGATAACTCCTGGGGCATCCATTGGCCAAGACCTAGGAATAGGGACAGCTAGAGACCAATAGATCAAATTGTAGAATATGACTAAAATGTTCATTAGATGATATCTCTTATAACCCCACCTTGTCCCGCCTTTAGTGAAAATGTGAAAACGGGTAATTTAATAACATTATTGACTTTGATAAAAATGCAAATTAGGATGAACATTTAAAATGCTAATATTTGGGAAGGGGGAATTTGAGAGATGTTTCCGGAAATGATGAAATATGGTAAATAACTGGTGTAACTGTAAAATAAAGGAGAAATATTGGGCATATAGTGATGCTCTTTATGTGTAAAGGTTGAGTAAGAGAAGATAAAGAATTATGGAAAGAATAATTTGGCTGAAGCTGGAATAATAAAGATATGGTGCAAAATGATTAATTTGCGATAAAGGATTATAGAAAAGAGACGGATGTTGAAAAAAATGGGAAGATTAGAATATATTAAAGTTATGAGTGTGTATATGATGTGGAAGATGTAACCTGGTCGAAACTGTGTACATAAAATATGTATGATGAAAAAGTTATAATAAAATAAAAAACTAAACAAAAGAAATAAATTAAGGAGCAGGAACAAGCCGTGGTGGAGGAAAAGAAAGAGGCAAAATGTGGAGAAAAGGTAAGGACAGGCCAGGAGACATCCCAGGGGATAAGGGGTGTCCACCTGAGATCCGGCTTGGAAATGGGAAACGCAGCAAAAAGGCATTGCTAATCCTAATACAGTGATACCTTGTCTTACAAACTTAATTGGTTCTGGGACGAGGTTCTTAAGATGAAAAGTTTGTAAGATGAAACAATGTTTCCCATAGGAATCAATGGAAAAGCGATTAATGCGTGCAAACCCAAAATTCACCCCTTTTGCCAGCCGAAGCGCCCGTTTTTGTGCTGCTGGGATTCCCCTGAGACTCCCCTCTGTGGGAAACCCCACCTCTGGACTTCTGTGTTTTTGCGATGCTGCAGGGGAATCCCAGCATCGCAAAAACAAGCTCACTGGCAACGGAAGTCCGGAGGTGGGGTTTCCCAGGGAAGGGAGCATCAGTGAAATTGCAGCATCGCAAAAACATTGAAGTCCTCGAAACCCCACCTCTGGACCTCTGTGCTTTTGCGATGCTGGGATTCCCCTGAGGCTCCCCTTGCTTGGAAACCCCACCTCCGGACTTCTGTTGCAGCATCACAAAAACACGGAACACAGAAGTCTGGAGGTGGAGTTTCCCATGGAGGGGAGCCTCGGGAATCCCAGCAGCACAAAAATGGGTGCTTTGGCTGGCAATGGAAGTCCGGAGGTGGAGCATCCCAGTGGCGGTGGTGGGTTTGTAAGGTGAAAATAGTTTGTAAGAAGAGGCAAAAAAATCTTAAACCCTGGGTTTGTATCTCGAAAAGTTTGTATGACGAGGCGTTTGTAAGACGAGGTATCACTGTATTTCAAAATCAGCTGCTAATCCTAATATTTCAAAATCAGCCAAAATATAACCCAATTCTCAATCTTTCCTCGTGTGGAATCTAAAATGGGGTTCCCTAAAGTAAGAATCTTGCAAAAAGGGCAAAAGAAAGATGGGAGTCCTGAGGACTTTTCTTGAAATAATATATACCGGGCTTTCAGGCAACACACTGATTTAGATCCAGAAGCCTCAGACAATCAGAAAATGATAAACAAGATTTTTATAAGGTAGTCAGCAGAAGATATTAGAACAAAGTTGCAGAAAGTGGGAAGAAGTCCAGGAAAAGGCATTACAGAATGAGATAGCTTAACGGATGGTAAGAAGAAATAAGATGTAAATTCAGAAGGCTGGCAGAAATGCAACCTTGCTAGCAGAGGCCCTTAGGCAGGAAAAGAAGGGAGGAAGGGATGTAATAAAGGAGGAAGAGGATGGGCTGGATGGAGTTCAGGGAATCTGAAGGAGTATGGGCATGGAAGAGCAAAGGTTCCCTTGGGACCCCACCAGTGTATTATGGGCAGGAAAGAAGGATATTGGAAGAGTGGATGCCTGGTGGCTATGGCCATGCAAGCAGAGAAAGAATAGTGAAGAGACCAGGGGCAGGGAGCCATTGCTCCCCCAACCCCTAGTGGAAATCCAAAGTGGGGGATCTAAACATAAGGTGTTAATCGATACTGAAACCAGGAGATCTCCTTAACTGACCTATTGCTCCTCAGAAGTAGCTGGCTGGAGAATTCTGGGAGTTGACGTCCACAAGTCTTGCCAAGTTTGGCGACCCCTGGTCCACAAGGTAGCCTTTGCCCAAATTTAAGGTCGTAAGAATATAAGAGCCATGCTGAATAAGGCCAAAGCCCATCAAGTCCAGAATTCTGTGTCACACAGTGACCCACCAATTGTATATGGGGATCTTGAGCAGAAAGAGAAGGCAAAACCTTCCCTTTCCCTTGACCCCCAACAAATGGGATTATGCCTGCCTCAACCAACATAGAGGCAGCACATGGACATCCGTTTCAATAACCACTGATACACTTGGCATCCATGAATCTGTCTAATCCTGCCTTGAAGCTATGAAGGCTGAAAGCTCTTGCAGCCTCTTCTGAAAGTGATTTCTATAAAACCAGGACCCTCTGGGTGAAGAAATTTCCTTTTATTTGTCCTCACTTTCTTACCTATGAGCTGTAGGGAGTGCCCCCTCGTCCTAGTATTGTGTGATAGAGTAAAGAATTTTTCTCTATCCACCTTTTCTATCCCATCCATGTATAATTTTATACACTTTGATGGCGTCTTTCAAGGCTGAAGAGACCAAGGTGTTGCAACCTGATTTCATAAGGGAAGTGTTCCATTTTCTTGATGATTTGTGTTGCCCTTTTTTGCACCTTTTCAAGTTCCATTATGAAGGCTGAAAGCTGTAGTAGCCTCTTCTGGAAGTGAATTCTATAAACCAAGGACCCTCTGGGTGAAGAAATATTTCCCTTTATGTGTCCTCACTTTCTTACCTATGAGCTTTATTTTATACACTTCGATCTAGTCACCCCTTATATGGAGTCTTTCAAGGCTGAAGAGACCAAGGTGTTGCAACCTGATTTCATAAGGGAAGTGCTCCATTCATCAATTCAAGGGAAGATTTGTGTTGCCCTTGTTTGCACCTTTTCAAGTTCCATTATATCTTTCTTGAGGTGCAGTGACCAGAATTGTACACACTACTCCAAGTACTCCATCGATTTATACAGAGGCAATACAACAGTCACTGACTTATTTTCGATTCACTTCCTAATCCTGCCAAGCATGAAATTTGTTTATTTTTTACTGATGCTTCGCACTGGGTTGAGCTGTCCACCAAAATCCCAAGATCCCTTTCTTGGGTTGTCTCAGAAAGCTTGGTCCCCATCAGTTGGTAGGTATAATTGGGATTCTTTGCCCCAATATACATAACTTTGCACTTGTTTAGGTTAAAATGCATTTGCCACTTTGTTGCCACTCATTCAATTTCGAGAGATCCTTCTGGAGCTCCCCACAATCAGTTTCACTTTTCACTACCCAGAACAATTTAGTGTCATCAGCAAACTTTGCTACCTCACTATTTACTTATACATCCAGATCATTAATGAATAAAATAAAAAGTAAAGATCCCCAAACTGAACCTTGGGGTACACCACTTCTCACTTCTTTCCATCCAGAGAATTGTGTCCATTTATTGCCACCCTTTGCTTCCTAGAATTTAGCCAGTTACCAATCCAGGACAAGACCTTTCCTAGGAGCCTTTGCTGAGGGACTTTGTCAAAAGCCTTTTGAAAGTCAAGATATACAATATCAACTGGGTCCCCTTTATCTATGTGTTTATTTACACCCTCAAAGAATTCTAACGTTAATAAGGCATGATTTGCCTTTGCAGAAACCATGCTGATTTTCTTTCAGCAATGCCTGTTTTTCTATGTGCCCAGTAATTTTACCCTTAATAATGATTTCAATCACTTGCCTGGATCTGAGGTTAAACTGACTGGTCTATAAGTTCCAGGATCACTTCTGGATCCTTTCTTGAAGATCAGGGTTACATTTGCCTCCCTCTAATCCTCAGGTACAGTGCCTGATCTTAGAGAAAGATTATATATTTTAGCTAGAAGTTCAACAATTTCACACTTGAGTTCCTTGAGAACTGTAGGGTGGATGCCATCTGGACCTAGCGATTTGTTGACATTTAGTTTAGAAAGGCATGCAAGAACATCTTTGTTTATGGTTTAATTCTTTCCTAAGTTTTAGAACTTTTCCTGACCTGTTTCCTGATTGGCTGGCTGGGAAAGGGACTGGCAAAGGGACAGTCCATGCAGGTCTTCCTACATTCTTTTTTTTAAATCTCCGAGACACCCCATCAATTGCAGTCTTGGCTTTGGGGTTTTATCAAGGATTTCTCCCAGTTTCTTTAATGGCAACTTTACTCCATTCGGTCCCTTCAATGTTTTTCTTCTTCCCGTTGTTTAAAAAGCATTATGCCCTTTAACTAAAGTGGCGAGTTGAATAATAATTCGTGATGAATCAGTCCCATGGATGTGTCTTTCTCCCCAGGGTGGTGTTTTCAGTATCTTTCGCTTTAGCAGGATACTTGGCTTAGTAATTGATTGGGGGTCTGTCCCAAGAATATTTGCTTCTCTCCAAATTGCAATTTTTCCTTAAAAGAAGCCAGCGAAGCTGTCCGGAAGACCAAGAACAACAATTCTCGGTTTCCCGCCTAGGCGCAGCCCAAAGACGGTCACCTGATTTGAAGGAAAGGAAAGGAAACTTTACTTTAGAAGAAGACTTTCTCTTTCCTTTCCCGGCAGAGGCGGCGGCGATGGCGGGTGCAATGTCTTTAAAGGGTTTGCTGGAAGAAGCCACCTGCTCCATCTGCCTGGAGTATTTCCAGGATCCCGTGCTCATCCCGGAGTGCGGCCACAATTTCTGCCGGGGCTGCCTGAGCAGCAGTTGGGGGACGTCGGAATCGGAGGCTTCCTGTCCCCAGTGCAGACAGACCTTCGCGCCCCGCAGCGTCCTCCCCAACAGGCAGCTGGCGCGGGTGCTGGAAGCGGCCAAGCCATGCGGAGGTCCTTGGGGCGAGGAAGGAGGGAGCTTCTGCCCGAAGCACCGGGAGCCCCTGAAGCTCTTTTGCAAGGACCACGAAATCCTCATCTGCTTGGTCTGCGACCGATCCAAAGAGCACAAGGGCCACTCGGTGAACCCTGCCGAGGAGGCTTTCCCGGAATACCAGGTAGGATTTCGCCGGGAGGAATCGCTGCGGAGGGGCATCCAGAATACTTTGACTTTACTTGAACAAACTTACTTGCTTCCTCTGTTGTCCACAAACTGGGCTTAGTCTGGGGCAGATGGAAGGAGACGGGGAGGCTCAAGGAACTTTTATTGAATTAATTCAGCGAAAGGATCTCAGTAGCTGAAGAAACCAAAGCCCTTGGACGATGTAAAAATTCAAATTTTATTGAATTAAGATTAAGGTTCCTTGACACCTGTTTCTTTCTTTTGATTTCTTGTCCCAGGCTACTTTACTCACACATTGCATATTTAATGCCAATAAGCTTTCTTATAAAAAGGGTTGTGTGTTTTATTATTATAATAACTAAGAAGTTCGTGCTTTAGCTAGCATCTTTTTAACTGGAACCTTTGTAACTTTTTTTGTAACCTTCTTGTTACTAACTGGAGTCTTAATTTTCTTGTAATTTTCTTGCTGCTAGGCAGCAATGTCCAACCATTTGTTCCTGGTCCTAGACTTCCTTAATTCCTACTTTCACCTCTTACTTTATATTGCAATTGAGCTTGCAATTTTTTTGATTTACCATAGTCCTCGACTTAGAACCAATCGTTTAGTGGGTGTTCATAGCTACATCTTTGAAAAAAGTATCTTATGACTGTTTTTCACACTTAGGACAATTGTAATTTTATGGTTGCTAGGCAGGAGTGTCCTGCAATTCGTTCCTGGTCTTATTACACTCATCTGCAACTTTCTGCCTCTGCCATTTTTTCCAGCAAAATTCCTTAATTCCAACCTGAGACCTTCACTTCCTGCTTTATCCCATGAGCCTGCAATTTTTTTGAAGACAGTTACCATAGTCTTTGAATTACAAGCAATTGTTTAGTGAGTGTTGACCTTACATAATTGAAAAAAGTGCCTTATGACAATTGTAGCATCCCCCATCAAAACTCCAAAACTTGATAACTAGCATGTATTTATGAGGATTGCAGAGTCCTGGGTCAGGTGATCCCCTTTTGCCACTTTTTGACAAGTGAAGTCAATTAGAAAGCCAGGAGTGCTTCACAACTGTGTTACTAAGTGAACAACTGCAGTGATTCTCTTAACACCTGCAGCAAAAAATCAATTAACTGTCTTGCTTAGCAAGGGAAATTGCCTGTAGGAAAAAATAGGCTCCCTTTGCTGGGTCCCTTTCCACATTTACTGCAAAAGAAGAAAATAATAATAATAATAATAATAATAATAATAATAATAATAATAATAATAATGCTGGATTTCATATTTCATCACCAGTCAGGTGCTTGGGAAGCACCCGACTGGTGATGAAATACGAAATCCACCATAGTGATCTTGTTTGCTGTGTTGTACTGACATAATAATAATAATAATAATAATAATAATAATAATAATAATTATTATTATTATTATTATTATTATTATTATTATTATTATTATTATTATTAATTAGATTTGTATGCCGCACCTCTCCGAAACCCCGGGGCAGCTCACAACAACAATAAAACAATGCAGATACAAATCTAATAATTAAAACTATAACTAAAACCCATTATCTTAAAAACAATCTATACTACACAATGATAACCACACATATCTTTTAGTGGTCAGAGGGGGAAATGTAATTCTTTACAGAAAAGAAACTCAACGCTTGTATTTTCTCTTCAGATCAAGGTTGGGGATTGCCTGAAGGCTCAGAGGGAGCAGAAAGAAAACATAGCTACATACGAAGGAGTCATAGAGCAAACTGTGCAGAAGATGCTTGTAAGTATTGATCCAACGGTGGAGAGCTTCTGAGCTAATACCGTTTCCCCCCGAAAGTAAGACAGTGTCTTACTTTCTTTTTATCCCCAAAAGCCCCACTATGTCTTACTTTCGGGGTATGTCTTATATTGGAAAAAAATTGTCGATTTTTTTGTTTTAGCCATAAAATTAACATTTATTAACAACCTGAACAGTATTGTATTCACCACAAAACAGCAGATGATACCCCAGTATGCCAGTGTGTATGTTTTACTGATGTATGATTAATACTGTGTGCATTACCGTATTTTAAGCAGGAGGCGGCAGTGACAAGTGCAGGGGACGGCGCGGTGACGTATGGAGAGGGGGACGGCGTGGTGACGTATGGAGAGGGGGGCGGCGCGGAAGTGGGCAGGAGGCGGCGCTCATTTGGATCAGACGGAGGCAGCAGACGCGGTGACGTATGGAGGGGGCGGCGTGGAAGTGGGCAGGAGGCGGCGCTCATTAAGATCAGAGGGAGGTGGCAGACGCGGTGACGTATGGAGGGGGGCGGCGCGGAAGTGGGCAGGAGGCGGCGCTCATTAAGATCAGAGGGAGGTGGCAGACGCGGCGATGTATGGACAGGGGGACGGTGCGGACGTGGGCAGGAGGCGGCGCGCAGCTAGATGAGAGGGAGGCGGCAATACCCCCGTGTTTCCCCGAAAGTAAGACATATGTCTTACTTTTGGGGTACGGCTTATATTAGCCGACCCCCCTGAAACCCCCGATACGTCTTACAATCGGGGGTGTCTTACTATCGGGGAAACAGGGTAGGAAGGAGTCCCCCATCTGCTATCTTTAATAATAGGCAGCCTGTTTGTAGGTTCAAGGTCTGACCTAAATGAAATTCAAGTTAAAGACTGTGTTAGGGCTGAAAACTTGCTCTTAACCTGAGGATTGAGATGTCCTCACTGGCCGAATGAATTACAGTTGGGTTAAGTAGTTGGGTTTATGTAGATTTCTAATACTGTATGTTGTAAACCACCCTGAGACTCAGGAGAAGGGCGGCATAGAAATCGAACAAAGAAACAAATTAGTGCACCTGTCCCATGAGCTGTGTTTTGTACAAAGGGTTTGGCTTGCTTAATAATTTAACACAAACCGTATTTCATCTTATTGAAAAAAAATTGAACTCAAGCATTTTTCTGTGTCCAGTTTTGGAATTCCTGATTGCCAAGAAATTTTTCTATGAAAGATTATTTAAATTCTAGCCTTTTTTTAACCCCACCCAGCTTTTTAAAAAACATCAAATGTTTTTTTAATATCAAATGTTGTTGTTTTTTTTAAAAAGAAAATTCTTACCTCTTTTCTGGGTTCTTCAAGGAATCCATTAAATTGTTATAACAATTAGAACAAAAATAATTCAGTAAAATAATTAAAATAAAAGTATATCTTTGCTTTTGCTTTTTCTTGTTTTAGGACCTCTTCAAAGAAGTGAAAAAAGATGTAGTGGCTGAATTCAGAGAGCTTCAACTCTGGTTAGAAGCACAGGAGAAGCTTCTATTGACTAGAATGGAAGAGACGGAGAAGGATATCGTGGCAAGAAAGAAGAAGGGTTTGGCCAAGCACACAGAGGAACTCTGCTCTCTTGACCATCTCATCCAAGAGATAGAAGACAAGCTTCAGCAGCCAGCCAGCAAACTGTTACAGGTCAGGCAGGAAGTTGAGATCATAGAATCCTAGGGCTGGAAGGGACCTTGGTGGTCTTCTAATCCAATCCTCTCTCCAAGGCACGAGACTTTATGCCAGTGATGGCGAACCTTTTATGGTTTGTGTGCCAAAAGGAGTGTGCGTGAGTATGCTAGTATACACGCAGGAAGGGATGGGACTTTTTGCCCCCACCCGTTGGATAAGCTCTTTCTTCCGCAGCAGCTGATAGGCCGCTGCATTATCTCCCTCGCCCAAAGGCCCCTAGCTCTTCGCCCCAGCCCTTTCATCACAAAAATCCACATTCAACCACAGCCTTTTGGCCACATGGGACACTTCGCCACCATCCAATCAGAACGGTCCTAACAATATCCTGATCCCCGTATCATTCAGTTACAGAATGATAGAGATGGAAGGGACCTCAATGGCCATCTAGTCTTACCCCCTTCTCATTCAGGAGACTGTTACAGAATAATAGAGATGGAAGGGACCTCAGTGGCCATCTAGTCTGACCCCCAGCTCAAGCAGGAGAATGGAGAAGACCTTAGAGGCCATCTAGTCTGACCCCCAGCTCAAGCAGGAAAATGATAGAGATGGAGGAGACCTCAGAGACCATCTAGTCCAACCCTCTTCGCAAGCAGGAGACTTGGTCTTCCGGTCAAATTCATGGGCTGTTAATTGGCTGGTGGAACTCACTGCCTCACAACAAGCTAATCCTGAAAAAGTTAATTTGGGAAGCCAATCAGAGCAGTCCTCTCAGAAGAGGGGTGGGGGAGAGAGCTAGGTAGCATTCTCTTAGCAAAGGACAGATATGAAGTTACTAGTTACTGTCTGGGGCCCCTTTATGACCTGCTCATCATGGTAATCTTTGGAATTTTTACGATGCGTGGAGCACTTATGACAAAAGAATGTGTCGGGAGAGGCCAAAAGTCTGAGGCCCCACCCATACACATTTAACAAGAGTTGGAAGGGACCTTGGAGGTCATCCAGTCCCACCCCATCCTTCCACCCATACACATTTGACAAATTCTGACCTGCTAAATTGGCCAGGGGAACACACTGCTAGATGGTCCTCTCTCAAATTCCCTTTGCATTTCTCTCTCTCTCTCTCTCTCTCCAAGGTCCCTTCCAACATTTGTTAATTTGTATGGGAATCTGTAGATGTCACCGACTTGAGAAGGGGGTTGGACTAGATGACCTCTGTGGTCCCTTCCATCTCTGATTCTGTAGAAATCTGCTTGAGAAAGGGGTTGGACTAGATTATCTCTATGATTGTAGATGACCTCATTAAAGTGCCATCCAATTCTGTAAGGGACACCTGCTTGAGAAGGGGGTTGGACTACATGACCTCTGTGGTCCCTTCCATCTCTCTGATTCTGTAGAAATCTGCTTGAGAAAGGGGTTGGACTAGATGATCTATATGATTCTAGATGACCTCCTTAAGGTCCCATCCAATTCTGTACGGGTCACTTACTTGAGAAGGGGTTTGGACTAGATGCCCTCTAGTTTGTTTTGTCATAACCGCTTGTTCCTTTTGCATCTGCCTCGAGGCATCATAAAAACTCCAAACATAATCATGATGAGCAGGTCATAATGGAGCCCCAGACAGCAACCAGCCTTCACTTCTGTCCTTTGCTAAGAGAATGCTACCTAGCTCTCTCTCCCACCCTTGGGCTGGAAGGGACCTTAGAGGTCTTCTAGTCCAATCCTCTGACCAAGGTAGGAGCCTTTATACGATCCCGAAAAGATGGTTGTCCAAATTATTATTGGAATCATCCAGTGATGGAGCACCCAAGACACTGTGAGGGAAGCTGTTTTGCTGATAAATACTTTTCACTCTCAGGAAGTTCTTCCTTACTTTAGGTTGGATCTCCTTGTGATTAGCTTCCACCCCTTGCCCTCAGGTGCTACGGAGAGTAAATTGATGCCCTTTTCCCTATGAGAGCCCTTCAAGTGTTGTAAGATGGCGGTTGTGTCTCCCTAAGCCTTTTCTTCCTTAGGCTAAGCATACCAAGTGTAGGATAAAGAAAAAATAGAAATAAGTCTCTCAAGTTTTTTCCTTCACAGTAAAATACAAAAATAAATTACCTCAGCATTTTAATTTTGCCGTTCATTTTTTCTAGCTTAATCAAAAAATTTAGAAGCAGCTCCCAAGAATCAACAGGTCATATCTTATTAAAGCAATCAATTGTTTTTCATCTTTTCTAACTCTATTACTTTTTCAATCCATTATTTTCTTGTGGAGTTTGGTATATCCTTCCATGTCTGCATGTAAGGTTCTGGCTACTCATTTAGTAATCCTTTTGACTTTTTCTATGGAAAGGAATGGTCACTAAATGAACTATTTAGTCAAGGACTACCTGTAAAGGCTTAAATTGGGGATACGTAATGTAATTCAGAAAAAACAGGTCATGCGAAAAGGAAGAATTCAAAGTGCTGGTCACCATCTCTGTATATTCCTCACAATTTGAGGTTCCAATCCCCTATTATGTGTTCTGCCTGACTGGCTCAGCAATGGGTAATAGTCCAATGAAAAAAATCAAACACACATGTGCTCTGCTAATCAGCAAACTTGTATTAGATAAACAAAAATAGCTTACTCAAAAAACAGTTCTTAATGTCCGAAAACAATGCAAGGGTTACTTCAGCCGCATACCAAAAACACAGGGAAAAACAAACAAAGACAACCAGTGTTCCCTCTAATTTTTTTGGGTGGTGGGTGGAAAAGTATAGTTTATGAGCGGCAGTCCCTTCGGGACTGGGAGGCACAGAAATAATAAACAAACAAACAAATAAATAAAAAACCCACCCTGTTTTGCCTCAGAGAATTTCAAAATAAAATACTGTACTGTGTGTCTATAACAGTGAGCTCATAATAGGGCAACTCTATCAATATCAAAATGCCACTTAAATAGTTGAGCTAGTTTCAAACTAGATTTTGATTTTCTTTCTCTCTTCCTTACTCCCATTCTTTTTCTTTCTCTTTTCCTTCCTCTCTTTTTTCTATCTGTTTCTCTCTCTTCCTCTCTCTCTCCTTCCCTCTCACTCTTTCCCTCTCGGCTTCTGGTCAGGTTTGGAAAACTCTGACTTGATGATGATTTTTAAGTGAGCGATTGCTCACTGCTCAGCTTAGAGGGAACTATGAAGACAACCTGAAATGAGCAAAGAAGTTTCAGGAGTCCTTTTGAATCTTTGAAGCAAACAGCAAGTCCCAGAGTTTTCACCTCCCACTTGTCTGAAAAAGCTGGGTTGAAAACTCCAACGGCACAGAAACTTCGAAGCAGGAACCACAAAACAACACAGATAAACAGCCACAGTTTGCCTTGGCCTTTGTTCCCTTTTTATCCCTTTAGCCCTCATTAAGGGAACCACACCCAACCCAGGTGCTCCTATAATGATTTGTAATACTCCTTAAAGCGATCCCTTCTTTGCATAGCTCTTTGGCTACGTAGATCAATATATTGATCTGCAGACGAACTGAGCGAGGAAAGACTGTCTGAGGGACTGCAGCCCAAATCCCCTGGGCTGTCTGCTGAATCCTCCTGGCTGTCTGCCACATTTTCCTGGCTGTCTGCCACATCTTCCTGGCTGTCAGCCAGGCTTTCACATTCACTTTGTGCCGTGTCTCTCCTATCTGTGGGAGCAACGGCTGGCCCAGGCCCAAACACAACATTAGGGGATGTGGTTGTGGGTGTTATTTATCCAGTCTCCCTCGCCCCTTAAATTTCCAAGGCAAGGAGAAAAGTACTGATCATCTTATGCAAAGTATTATAACTGCTTGGATTTCCAAAGTGCTTTGATTCTGGCAGCATAAATTCAGAGGATTTTTCTGTCCTGTTGATGCACTATTTTGTTTGTCATATAGTCTTCTTTTTTTTTGCTATTATGTTTATACATATAAACCTGTAATTGTGATGGATTCAACCAGCATATAATTTTTCGTAGGCAAAAAAGTAAAAACACCACATCTCTAAAAAAATTTGAACAGCTGGGGTGGGGGAAAGAACAATGATATTTAAAAAATAGAATTTAATTATCTGCATAGGAAATTGCTCCTTTCAGTGCTTTGTTTCTTTATTTTTAGGACATTGGAAGCATCTTGAAGAAGTAAGTAAATCCACCCTTTTCTTTAGAGTCTCAGATCCTACGGTAGTTTTACGATTTTGGAAACTTATGTTTTGTATTTAGCAGTATTTTAATGTAAAGACAACATACTATTTCAGGGCTTTTTAGACATTTACTCAGATTCCTTCAACACAATATAATTGACAATATTTGATATGATCAATTATTACAGTTGGTTTCACAGTTGGTTAGTTTCACAGTCAGTCACAAGTTTAGATTGAATTTTGTCATTTTATTCACCTATTGAGTCTAAGCTCTTCCAAGCAATGCAAGTATGATAAATACATGCCTGTTGCGAAGCAAACAAATTGTGATTACAGGGACACTGTGATAGATGATAATTGTGAAAATGTAAGTCATTTTTTTAACAACTGTTGTAAATTGAAGGTTACTTGTAAGTGCGATTTCATTGTATTCAAGATCAGTTGGAATATTATATCCATCGTCTAATTACATACGTCATCCATATTAATCATTGGTCATTAGTCATTTGGTAAGATACAATCCATTTCTTTGTCCAAGAGATTCACAGTAATTTTCAAGAGTAGGGAGCCCAAAACTGAAACTTAGTTGCCGTTATTAGATCTCTCGTTTAACTTGATGAAGGTGAATGAGCGCAGTTCTGGATCAGGATCCACTGAGTGGCCATAATGCCCATAGTGCCGCTCCGAGTCTCTGGAGAGGCTGACTTGGCTTCTGCTCATGCACACCAAACAAAATCTTGTGTGAGGACGCACGTGCAAAGATATTTCGGTAATTTCCCCCATTTTTGTGCTTCTGCGCATGTTGTGTGCACATCTCAGAATTTCCTACTGAGACGGAGCACCTGACCGTATCAGCTGACACCCACCACTGGTTGTATCCAGGCATGTGGGAGAGGGCATTGCATGATGGGTGTGGGCACGCATGTGAATGCTATAACACACGCCCGCACCCGTTTGGCACCCGAGCCAAAATAGGTTCACCATCACTGGTGTAAGGTCTCCTGCTTGGGTGGTGGTGGACTAGATGGCCTTCCCACTCTGTTATTTTGACTTCCCAGGTACCAGGCTAAGGAAACGTATGAGAAACCAGTGGATTTACTTCTAGAGCCGAAGTGGGCAATCTGGGATTACAGTGATCTCCCTGCGCTTCTGAAAGGGATCATGAAAAAATTGAGAGGTAAAAAAGAGCCCCTGGTTTTTTACCCTGAATGACATTTTGAGCATCCAAGAGAGATTCTGGGTCGGTGTCACATCGATCAAAGAGGGATCGATTTCAGGATCAGTGGTTCAGTTATGATTGTAAGACGAGACTTGCCTGTATTCTTTGTAGCCCAAATCCGTATGCACTGATCACTTGGGAAGCAGAATAAGCACCACTGAGTATAATGGAATATTTTTTATTTATTATTAGACTTGGAAGGGACATTGGAGGTCATCTAGTCCAACCCCCTGCTGGTGCAGTAGACCCTACATCATGCTAGTCCAATAGCAGTCCAATAGTTTCTTCAAGGTCCCAAGTGTTGGAGCATTCACCACCTCTGTGGGCAAGCTGTTCCACTGGTTGATCTCTCTGACAGTCAGAAAAATTCCTCCTTATTTCCAGGTTGAATCTCCCCTTGGACAGCCTCCAACTGTTGCTCCTTGTCTGGCTCTCTGGTGCTTTGGAAAATAATGTGTTCCCCTCCTCCCTGTGGTAACCACTCAAGTATTTGCAGACTGCTATCATGTCCCGCCTGGACCTCCTCTTTCCTGGATTATCCATGCCTCCTATGTTTTAGTTTCTAGGCCCTTTATCATTCTTCTGCACTTTTTCTAGAATATCAGTGTATCTTTTGTAGGGTGGTGAGTAAAACTGAATGCCGGTGGTATTAACACCTCTCTTGTCTTGGAGTGTGTTCTACTGTTGAGCTAAAAATTTCTGTTGCGAAGCAGGTCAGTTACTAAGTGAGCAGTGCCCCATTTTCCCAACTTTTTTGCCACAGTAATCCAGAAAATCCTGGCAGTTAAGTGAATTGTGGTTGATAAATGAATCTGGCTTCCCCCATTGACTTTGCTTGTCAGAAGCTCCCCAGGAAGGTTGAAGATGATAATCCCAGATGCTGCAACCATCGTAAATACAAGCTGGTTCCCAGTGCCCAACTTTTGATCACGTGACTGGGGAGGCTCCAGCTGTCAGAAATGTGAGAATTGGTCAGAAATCACTTTTTTCAGTGCCGCTGTAACTTCACTACACAAATAGTTGTAAGTTGAGAACTACCTGCATATGGAATATATAGTAGAATATATTTATACCTGATGGAATATATATAGCCACCAATGACATTTTGGCGTTAGGTTTTCCATATTCCTTATTTCCTGATTTGAGTCCAAGGAAAGTAAACCAGGTTATTTGTAGGGAGGCCCTTCTGTGGCTCCAGTTCCAGGGATGAGATATTGAATCCCTCCCTTTTCTTCCTCAGATACCCTGGAAAGTGGACTTCAACTGCAGGAAGGTAAATATAAGGATTTATAAGAATCTCAGTCGCTTGCTATTTTAAGCTCTGATGCCAGTAAAGAGAAACATGATAAGTAACAAAAAAGAAAAATATAGGATTAGATACCCTAAAGATTATGATGATCCAGTAAACTTTAATGATTTTATGATTTATGAATAATTACTTGCCATTCATATGTGCAATATGAGCTTATGCAGGACGGACAAATTCCTTGTGTGTTTGACCACACTTGGGCAAATAAAGCTGTTGTTCTGTTTTGTTTTTTGTTTTGTTCTGTCCTGTCCTCCAACTCCTCCTCCACTCCACACCACGCCAATCCGCTTCATTCTGTTCTGCTCTGTTCTTATACATTATCTAGAAAATGTAAAACTTGTGGACTTCAGTTCCCTGAATTCCCCATCCAGCCTGGTGGACCTGAAGAGCAAACAGCAGAGTGGTGGCCACATAGAAGACTGGAGATTAGGGAAATTGGTCATTGGAGCCAAGAGATGAACAGCTGAGCATTGGAGCCAACAGCAGGAAAAATATTTGAGGGATCCTGAGGGTGTGCAGCTGAGTGGCAGCTGGACTGGGAGGTGGCAAAGGCAACCTAAGTGAACGAGAAAGCGAGATATCAGAAGGATGCCAATGAGGACAGCAATTAACAAAGGATGGGACTAAGGCAGGGGGAGAGCCTGAGTGCTTGGAAAAAGGAGTACCTGGACACTGGCAGCCCCATCAGGGAATTCTGGGAGTTGAACTCCACAAGTCTTACATTTGCCAAAGTTGGAGAAACCTGGACCAGGCAATGCTTAGATGTTGTTTATAGAACACAATGAGTCTTCCAGTCCTGGAGCGGTTGTTTGGAAGCTGAACTCCCTTCACACAAGAGGGCAAAACTCTTGGAGGGGAAGACCCACACAAGGCCTGTAACTGAAGCTCTTATTCTTCTCTGTCCCTCCTTCCCTTCCCCCTTATAGAAAATATAATTCTGGATCGAGACAGATTTCATCCTGCCGGGCTTGACATCTCTGAAGATCAAAAAAGCATCACAGGAGTTATGAAAGTTGAAGCAATATGTAATGCCCCAAACTTCAGAAAGTTGGGATCTTATCCTTATGTCCTTGGCTGTCAGAAGTTCTCAACTGGGACACATTTCTGGGAAGTAATTGTAGGAGATGCAACAGGATGGGGTGTAGGTGTTGTTGATATGTGGACTGGTCGCTGGCATATTCGGGAACGTGAAGGGAAATACATGGCCATTTCTCAATCAGGATTTTCTAATGTGGTCGTGACTGAGAGGCCCACGAGGATCCGCCTCTCTCTCAACTGCGAAGAAGGAAAACTGAAATTTTTTGATGCTAGGACTGCAGCTCTACTCCATACATTCTCCAATGCTTCCTTGGTTGGCAAGATCCTTCAGCCCTGTTTCTATATGTGTCAGGGTGTCTGCAGAACACTCCCCTGAGTTTTATGCTGTTTGAAATCAAACAAATATGTGATTATTTAGTGTAATACATGGAAAGAGAGACCACCTTCTGCCGCACGAATCCCAGCGACTGGTGAGGTCCCACAGAGTTGGTCTCCTTAAGGCCTGTTGACCAAAGAAAAATAATCAGGAAAGCATCAATAGAAGTTTGGAATGAGATAAAAAAAAGAATCATTTTCTAGTAATGCCAGAATGGATTTCCCCGATAGAGGCTATCTCTCATGCTAACTTATTAAAAGAAGGTAAAATATGGAAATATAGAGATTTACTTGATAATCAACTAAATTTGAAAACAAGACAAGAATTACAGAAGTTCAGTGTAGAAATAGATTGGTGGCAATACGCCCAGATTAATTCTAGATATCAAAAAGATGTAAGAACATTTATATTTCAGAAGGATAATAATATAATTGGGAAATTACTAACCCCAAACCAGGGAAAATTGATCGGGAAGTTATATAAATATTTAATAAACTATAAGACAATAGGTTGGATATTAAAAGATAATATGATCAGTTGGTGTAAAAATTTTGGAAAAGAAATAGACTTAAGACACATGGGAAAAGGTTTGGACATATAACTGGAAAACATCCAGTCTCTTTTAAAGAAAATCAAATAAAGATGGTCTATAGATTGCATTTGCCACCCAATTGGATTTCAAAGATGTTTCCAAGTGCTTCACCTATTTGTTGGAAATGTAAAAAAGAAATCGGCACATACTTCCATGCATGGTGGATGTGCCCAAAAACCAAGATTTATTAGAACAAGGTAGAAAAATGGTTAAAAGAAATTACAAATAAAGAAATTAGGAAGACCCTGGAATTCTTCTTATTAGGTATTACGGATGGTAGATATAAAAAATAAATATATTATTTAATAATTCATATATTAGTAGCAGTTAGAATTACATTTGTACAAAAATGGAAAGAAAAATATCCCCCTGGATATTCACACTGCCCCCACCCTCCTTGCCTTCCAAAAGAGTCTACAACACATCTTTGCCATCAGGCCTGGGGACATTAGACCTTCTCCTGTCCAATGAATGTCGTTAGCGTGATTATTGTGTGAATGTGAATGAATGTTTTTAAATTAGAATTTTACGAATTCTTTTTTAGCATATTAATTGGACAAACTATTGTTATGTATGTCCCGCCCCTCTCGCAGTCCCTTAGCTGAGTGTGCTTTCCTCCCGGCTGTCAGCGAGGGGCTGCAGGAGAGGCCTTCTTCTCACAGCAGAGGCCAGCGAAGGTTAGTTTGAATGTCGGGCACGCTTGCACGCACACTTCCCATCCCCCTGCCAGCCCGCCCGGAACATTCAAAATAAGAAAAAGCTTTGTCGGCCTCTGCAGAGAAGAAAGGAAGAGAAAGAGACCGAGAGCAACAGAGCGAGATAGAAAGTGAGAAAGAGAGAGAAAGAGGGGACAGAAAGATATAGCAAGAGAGAGAAAAAGAGAAAAAGCGTGTGTGTGAGAGAGAAAGCAAGAGAAAGAAAGAGAGAGAGCAAGAGACAGTGAGATAGAAAGAGAGGGGGGAGAGAAAGATATAGGAAGAGAGAGGACAAGAGAGAAAGGTAGAAAAATGGTTAAAAGAAATTACAAATAAAGAAATTAGGAAGACCCTGGAAAAGAGAGAAAACAAGAGAAAGAGAGAGAGCAACAGACAGAGTGAGATAGAAAGAGAGAGAGAAAAGGGGGAAGAAAAAGAGATATAGCGAGAGAGAACAAGAGAGAAAGTGTGTGTGAGAGAAAACGAGAGAGAGAGCAACAGAGAGTGAGATAGAAAGGAGAGTGGTAGAAAGAGAGAGAGCAAGGAAGACAGAGAGAAGAGAGGGAGAGAGGAAGAAAGCAAGAGAGAGAGAAGGGTGGAAGGAAGAGTGTGTGAGAGACATGACAGGAAAAAGGTGAGGAAAAAAGAAATGAGAAAATGATTGAGGCAGAGAATGACAGGAAAGAAACAGAAGTTACTCTTGATTTAAAGCACTTAAATAATAAGAGGGGGGAAATCACCAACCCTCACATTTTTGGAAATGGTTCAAGAGTTCACACACACACACACAGGCAGGAGGGAGATTTATTTATTCATTAATTGATTCATTATTTATTTATTGTTCTTTGCCGCTCAGCCCCAAAGGGACTGCCGCTCAGACACTATACTTTTCCGCCCACACCGAAAAAAGATTAGAGCGAACGTTGGATCCGTCCCAAAAATATTTGCTTCGCTCTATATTGCAATTCTTCCTTAAAAGAAGCCAGCGAAGCTGCCCGGAAGACCAAGAACTACAATTCTCGGTTTCCCGCCTAGGCGCAGCCCAAAGACGGTCACCTGATTTGAAGGAAAGGAAACGAAACTTTACTTTAGAAGAAGACTTTCTCTTTCCTTTCCTTCTCTTTCCTTTCCCGGCAGAGGCGGCGGCGATGGCGGGTGCAACGTCTTTACAGGGTTTGCTGGAAGAAGCCACCTGCTCCATCTGCCGGGAGTATTTCCAGGACCCCGTGCTCATCCCGGAGTGCGGCCACAATTTCTGTCGGGGCTGCCTGAGCAGAAGTTGGGGGACGTCGGAATCGGAGGCTTCCTGTCCCCAGTGCAGACAGACCTTCGCGCCCCGCAGCGTCCTCCCCAACAGGCAGCTGGCGCGGGTGCTGGAAGCGGCCAAGCCATGCGGAGGTCCCTGGGGCGAGGAAGGAGGGAGCTTCTGCCCGAAGCACCGGGAGCCCCTCAAGCTCTTTTGCAAGGACCACGAAATCCTCATCTGCTTGGTCTGCGACCGATCCAAAGAGCACAAGGGCGACTCGGTGATCCCTGCCGAGGAGGCTTTCCCGGAATACCAGGTAGGATTTCGCCGGGAGGAATTGCTGCGGGGGGGGGGGGCATCCAGAATCCTTTGCCTTTACTTGAACAAACTTACTTGCTTCCTCTGTTGTCCACAAACTGGGTTTAGTCTGGGGCAGATGGAAGGAGACGGGGAGGCTCAAGGAACTTTTATTGAATTAATTCAGCGAAAGGATCTCAGTAGCTGAAGAAACCAAAACCCTTGGACGATGTAAAAATTCAAATTTTATTGGATTAAGATTAAGGTTCCTTGACACCTGTTTCTTTCTTTTGATTTCTTGTCCCAGGCTACTTTACTCACACATTGCATATTTAATGCCAATAAGCTTTCTTATCAAAAGGGCTGTGTGTTTTATTATTATAATAACTAAGATGTTCGTGCCTTAGCTAGCATCTTTTTAATTGGAGTCTTTGTAACTTGTTTTGTAACCTTCTTGTTACTAACTGGAGTCTTAATTTTCTTGTAATTTTCTTGCTGCTAGGCAGCAATGTCCAACCATTTGTTCCTGGTCTTAGACTTCCTTAATTCCAACTTTCACCTCTTGCTTTATATTGCAATTGAGCTTGCAATTTTTTTGATTTACCATAGTCCTCGACTTAGAACCAATCGTTCATTGAGTGTTCATAGCTACATCTTTGAAAAAAGTGTCCTATGACTGTTTTTCACACTTAGGACAATTGTAATTTTATGGTTGCTAGGCAGGAGTGTCCTTATTACACTCATCTGCAACTTTCTGCCTCTGGCATTTTTTTTTAAGCAAAATTCCTTAATTCCAACCTCAGACCTTCACTTCCTGCTTTATCCCATGAGCCTGCAATTTTTTTGAAGACATTTACCATAGTCTTTGAATTACAAGCAATTGTTTAATGAGTGTTGACCTTACATAATTGAAAAAAGTGCCTTATGACAATTGTAGCATCCCCCATCAAAACTCCAAAACTTGATAACTGGCATGTATTTATGTGGATTGCAGAGTCCTGGGTCAGGTGATCCCCTTTTGCCAGCTTCTGACAAGTGAAGTCAATTGGAAAGCCAGGAGTGTTACTAAGTGAACAACTGCAGTGATTATCTTAACACCTGCAGCAAAAAAAATCAATTAACTGTCTTGCTTAGCAAGGGAAATCGCCTGTAGGAAGAAATAGGCTCCCTTTGCTGGGTCCCTTTCCACATTTACTACTAAACAAGAAAATAATAATAATCATAATAATAATCATAATAATAATCATAATAATAATCATAATAATCATAATGCTGGATTTCGTATTTCATCACCAGTCAGGTGCTTGGGAAGCGCCCGACTGGTGATGAAATACGAAATCCAGCATAGTGATCTCGTTTGCTGTGTTGTACTGACATAATAATAATAATAATAATAATAATAATAATAATAATAATAATAATAATAATTATTATTATTTATTATTAATTATTATTAGTTATTGGATTTATATGCCGCCTCTCTCTGTAGACTCGGATGATCTCATGTAGATATTAAATACCGTCCTACAAAGAGTTCTACAACGTCTTGAGTGGCGACTCCGAAAAACACTCCTTCTGGATCAAACCCATAATTTTATGTCTCACTGTTGCTTCTGGGATGACTGAAACCAGGAGACTCAGCCTCTCACTTTAATGCCATTACAGGTAGTCCTTGACTTAAAATCATTTGTTTAGTGACGGTTCGATGTTATGACAATGAAAAAAGTGACAATGTTCTTCACCCTTATGATCATTGCAAGCATCCCGTGGCCACATGATCCAAATTTGGATGCTTGTCAACTGCCATGTATGGTGGCACATATCTTCTAATTGGGTCTTCCCTCCAATGCAATTTTTTATAGAAAAGAAACTCTAAACTTGTATTTTCTCTTCAGATCAAAGTTGGGGATTGCCTGAAGGCTCACAGGGAGCAGAAAGAAAAAATAGCTACATACGAAGGAGACATAGAGCAAACAGTGCAGAAGATGCTTGTAAGTATTGATCCAACGGTGGGGAGCGTCTGAGCTAATAGGAAGGAGTCCCCCATCTGCTATATTTAATAATAGGCAGCCTGTTTGTAGGTACAAAGTCTGACCTAAATGAAATTCAAGTGAAAGACTGTGTTAGGGCTGAAAACTTGCTCTTAACCTGAGGATTGAGATGTCCTCACTGGCTGAATGAATTACAGTTGGGTTAAGTAGTTGGGTTTATGTAGATTTCTAATATGTTGTAAGCCACCCTGAGACTCAGGAGAAGGGCGGCATAGAAATCGAACAAAGAAACAAATAAGTGCACCTGTCCAATGAGCTGTGTTTTGTACAAAGGGTTTGGCTTGCTTAATAATTTAACGCAAACCGTATTTCATCTTATTGAAAATATTTTGAACTTAAGCATTTTTCTGTCTCCAGTTTTGGAATCCCTGATTGTCAAGAAATTTTTCTATGAAAATTTATTTAAATTCTAGCCTTTTTTTTAAACCCCCCCCCAGCTTTTTAAAAAATATCAAATGTTTTTAAATATCAAATGTTATTGGGTTTTTAAAAAAATTCTTACCTCTTTTCTGGGTTCTTCAAGGAATCCATTAAATTATTATAACAATTAGAATAAAAATAATTCAGTAAAATAATTAAAATAAAAGTATATCTTTGCTTTTGCTTTTTCTTGTTTTAGGACCTCTTCAAAGAAGTGAAAAAAGATGTAGTGGCTGAATTCAGAGAGCTTCAACTCTGGTTAGAAGTACAGGAGAAGCTTCTATTGACTAGAATGGAAGAGACGGAGAAGGATATCGTGGCAAGAAAGAAGAAGGGTTTGGCCAAGCACACAGAGGAACTCTGCTCTCTTGACCATCTCATCCAAGAGATAGAAGACAAGCTTCAGCAGCCAGCCAGCAAACTGTTACAGGTCAGGCAGGAAGTTGAGATCATAGAATCCTAGGGCTGGAAGGGACCTTGGAGGTCTTCTAATCCAATCCTCTCTCCAAGGCAGGAGCCTTTATACCAGTGATGGCGAACCTTTTATGGTTTGTGTGCCAAAAGGAGTGTGTGTGAGTGTGCTAGTATACACGCAGGAAGGGATGGGACTTTTTGCCCCCACCTGTTGGATAAGCTCTTTCTTCCGCAGCAGCTAATAGGCCACTGCATTATCTCCCTCGCCCAAAGGCCCCTAGCTCTTCGCCCCAGCCCTTTCATCACAAAAATCCACATTCAGCCACAGCCTTTTGGCCACATGGGACACTTCGCCACCATCCAATCAGAACGGTCCTAACAAAATCCTACTTTTGGAAGGAAAGAATGGGACAGTTTGCTCTTTCATACACACACACACACACCAGTTGAATCAGGGGTCCCCAAACTTTTTACACAGGGGGCCAGTTCACTGTCCCTCAGACTGTTGGAGGGCCGGACTATTAAAAAACCTATGAACAAATCCCTATGCACACTGCACATACCTTATTTTAAGGTAAAAAACAAAATGGGAATGTACTATTTAGAGGGGGGGAAGAAGTCTGAAATTCATATATGTTTATGTTTTGTTTTTAATTTTCTTTTGTTAACATCTGATTTACAAGGTTTTCTTGGTTTATAGAAAATTGTATTAAAATGTTTATAGAAAAATATATAAAGAAAGAAGGAAGCACTTTGGCATAATGGTTAATAAGTTAGAAATATAATTGGTGTACTTTTTGAAGGAACATGAAAGAGGGAATTTAATTAAAAGAAAAGTATGTACCTGGAGGACAACATTAGAAAAAATACTTTTGCAACTTTTTTGATGATTGATATTAGTTACTGACAAAATACCGCATTTTATTCAGGGAAAATTAGATGGTACATTGTATTGTTTGAATGTATGTTGAGAGAAAAATTTAAAAAAATTTACATCCCCCCCAAAAAAGGCCTTTCTTCCTCCGCCCCTCCATTCATTTCATTCTTCCTTCCTTGTTCCCTCCATTTCTCCTTCCTTCTCTCCCTCCCTCCTTCCCTCTTTTCTCTCTTCCCTCTCCCTTTCTTTCCTTCTCATTTGTTTCATTTCCTTCTTCCCCGTTCTTTCCCTCCATCATTTTCTCATTTTTCTCTTTTTCTCTCTCACATTCCCTCCCCCTCTCACTTTGGCTTCCTTTTAGGCAGCAAGTGAGCTTTGAAGCTTTGCCTCAAAGGAAGTCAAAGGAAGCTTGGCTCGGGGCAGGCCTGGAGCAGCAGCTGCCGCCGCTTACTCCACCCTGCGCTTCGGCCGCACCAGGGCCAAGTAAGTCGAGGGTAGGCCCGTCATCCCCAGCTCCAAGTGGGGGCCTGGGCGATGGGCGAGCATTGGGAGGGCCTCGCCGTCGCCTGGCCGGGAAGAGCTCCGCTCCCAGCATGGCCGTCAACAAGTAAATGCACGGGGGGAGGGTCCTGATGGCTTTCTTACGGCACCCTCCAGCCGCTCTTGCAGGGCAGAGGCCAGCGCCCTCCCCGCGGGTCGGCGCAGAAGCAAAAAAGCAACAAACTCCCTCTCTTTCTTCCTTTATTTCTCTCTCTCTCACTCACTCCCTTTCTATCTCTCCCTCTTTCTCTCTCTCCCTCTCTGCAGCAGACCCCTCCCCCCAATGCCAAAAGTGCCCAAACACGTGCAAACCTCACCGGTGCAAAATCCCTGAAGAAAAAAAAAAGCAAAAAAGCGGCACTGGAGGGACCAAGACAGTCTGCAGCTGAGCATCTGGAGGAGGAGGAGGAAAGCCAGGGTGCGGGGAGGAAAGTGGGCCTGCAATTGTCCCCTTTCTTTCTTCCCTTTAAGGAGAGGAACTGTTGCTGCTCTGCCATAGGGCAGCAACAGTTTCTCTCCCTAAAGGCGGCAAAGAAAGGGGCCAATTGCAGACCCACTTTCCTCCCCACCCCCTGGCGTTCCTCATCCTCCTTGCCACCGCCAGACGCTCAGCAGCAGAGTGGATGGGAGATTCGGGAGCTTAGTACATAGATGGCAAAATCTCATACGCTGCCACGGGCCTGATAAATAACCCCAGCGGGCCGCATCCGGCCCACGGGCCGTAGTTTGGGCACCGCTGAGCTGAATGATAGAGATGGAAGGGATCTCAGTGGCCATGTAGTCTGACCCGCTTCTCATTCAGGAGACTGTTACAGAATGATAGAGATAGAAGTGGCCATCTAGTCTGATCCCTGTATCATTTATTTACAAAATGATAGAGATGGAAGGGACCTCAATGGCCATCTAGTCTGACCCCCTTCTCATTCAGGAGACTGTTACAGAATGATAGAGATGGAAGGGACCTCAGTGGCCAGCTAGTCTGACACCCAGCTCAAGCAGGAGAATGGAGGGGACCTCAGAGGCCATCTAGTCTGACTCCCAGCTCAAGCAGGAGAATGAAACAGAATGATAGAGATGGAGGGGACCTCAGAGTTCATCTAGTCTAATCCCCAGCTCAAGCAGGAGAATGATAGAGATGGAGGAGACCTCAGTGACCATTTAGTCCAATCCTCTTTGCAAGCAGGAAAATTGGTCTTCCGGTCAAATTCATGGGCTGTTAATTGGCTGGTGGAACTCACTGCCTCACAACAAGCTAATCCTGAAAAAGCTAATTTGGGAAGCCAATCATAGCAGTCCTCTCAAAACAAGGGTGGGGGAGAGAGCTAGGTAGCATTCTCTTAGCAAAGGACAGAGATTAAGTTACTAGTTAATGTCTAGGGCCCCTTTATGACCTGCTCATCATGGTAATCTTTGGAATTTTTACGATGCGTGGAGCACTTATGACAAAAGAAAGTGTCAAGAGAGGCAAAAAGTCTGGGGCCCCAACCATACACATTTAACAAGAGTTGGAAGGGACCTTGGAGGTCATCCAGTCCCACCCATCCTTCCACCCATACAAATTTGACAAATTCTGACCTGCTAAATTGGCCAGGGAAACACACTGCTACATGGTCCTCTCTCAAATTCCCTTTGCATTTCTCTATCTCTCTCTCTCCCCAGGGTCCCTTCCAACACTTGTTAATTTGTATGGGAATCTGTAGATGTCACCGACTGGAGAAGGGGGTTGGACTAGATGACCTCTGTGGTCCCTTCCATCTCTGATTCTGTAGAAATCTGCTTGAGAAAGGGGTTGGACTAGATTATCTCTATGATTCTAGATGACCTCATTAAGGTGCCATCCAATTCTGTAAGTGTCACCTGCTTGAGAATGGGGTTAGACTAGATGCCCTCTAGTTTGTTTTGTCATAACCGCTTGTTCCTTTTGCATCTGCCTCGAGGCATTGTTAAAATTCCACAGATAATCATGATGAGCAGGTCATAAAAGGGCCCCAGACAGCAACCAGCCTTCACTTCTATCATTTGCTAAGAGAATGCTACCTAGCTCTCTCTCCCACCCTAGGGCTGGAAGGGTCCAATCCTCTGATCAAGGTAGGAGCCCTTGTACGATCCCGAAAAGATGGTTGTCCAAATTATTATTGGAATCATCCAGTGATGGAGCACCGTAGACACTACGAGGGAAGCTGTTTTGCTGATAAATACTTTTCACTCTCAGGAAGTTCTTCCTTACTTTAGGTTGGATCTCCTTGTGATGAGCTTCCATCACTTGCCCTCAGGTGGTACGGAGAGTAAATTGGTGCCCTTTTCCCTATGAGAGCCCTTCAAGTGTTGTAAGATGGCGGTTGTGTCTCCCTAAGCGTTTTCTTCCTTAGGCTAAGCATACCAAGTGTAGGATAAAGAAAAAATAAAAATAAGTCTGTCAAATTTTTTCCTTCACAGTAAAATACAAAAATAAATTACCTCAGCTTTTCAATTTTGCAGTTCATTTTTTCTAGCTTAATCGAAAATTTTAGGAGCAGCTCCCAAGAAACAGCAGGTCATATCTTATTAAAGCAATGAATTGTTTTTCATCTTTTCTAACTCTATTACTTTTTCAATCCATTATTTTCTTGTGGAGATTGATATATCCTTCCATATCTGCATGTAAGGTTCTGGCTACTCATTTAGTAATCCTTTTGACTCTTTCTATGGAAAGGAATGGTCACTAAATGAACTATTTAGTCAAGGACTACCTGTAAAGGCTTAAATTGGGGATACATAATGTAATTCAGAAAAAACAGGTCATGCGAAAAGCAAGAATTCAAAGTGCTGGTCACCATCTCTCTATATTCTTCACAATTTGAGGTTCCAGTCCCCTATTAGGGGATGTGGTTGTGGGTGTTATTTATCCAGTCTCCCCCGCCCCTTAAATTTCCAAGGCAAGGAGAAAAGTACTGATCATCTTATGCAAAGTATTATAACTGCTTGGATTTCCAAAGTGCTTTGAATCTGGAAGCATAAATTCAGAGGATTTTTCTGTCCTGTTGATGCACTATTTTGTTTGCCATATAGTCTTTTTTTTTGCTATTATGTTTATACATATAAACCTGTAATTGTGATGGATTCAACCCAGCATATAATTTTTCATAGGCAAAAAAGTAAAAACACCACATCTCTAAAAAAAATTGAACAGCAGGGGTGGGGGGGAAGAACAATGATATTTTTAGAATAGAATTTAATTATCTGCATAGGAAATTGTTCCTTTCAGTGCTTTGTTTCTTTATTTTTAGGACATTGGAAGCATCTTGAAGAAGTAAGTAAATCCACCCTTTTCTTTAGAGTCTCAGATCCTCCAGTAGTTTTACTATTTTGGAAACTTTTGTTTATATTTAGTAGTATTTTAATATAAACAGAACATACTATTTCAGGGCTTTTTAGACATTTCCTCAGATTACTTCAACACAATATAATTGACAATATTTGATATGATCAATTATTACAGTTGGTTTCACAGTTGGTTAGTTTCACAGTCAGTCACATGTTTAGATTGAATTTTGTCATTTTATTCACCTATTGAGTCTAAGCTCTTCCAAGCAATGCAAGTATGATAAATACATGCCGGTTGCGAAGCAAACAAATTGTGATTACAAGAACACCGTGATAGATGCTAATTGTGAAAATGTAAGTCATTTTTTAACAACTGTTGTAAATTGAAGGTTACTTGTAAGTGCGATTTCATTGTATTCAAGATCAGTTGGAATATTATATCCATCATCTAATTACATACGTCATCCATATTAATCATTGGTCATTAGTCATTTGGTAAGATACAATCCATTTCTTTGGCCAAGAGATTCACAATAATTTTCAAGAGTAGGGAGCCCAAAACTGAAACTTAGTTGCCGTTATTAGATCTCTCGTTTAACTTGATGAAGGTGAATGAGCGCAGTTCTGGATCAGGATCCACTGAGTGGCCATAATGCCCATAGTGCCGCTCCGAGTCTCTGGAGAGGCTGACTTGGCTTCTGCTCATGCACACCAAACAAAATCTTGTGTGAGGACATACGTGCAAACATATTTCGGTAATTTTCCCCATATTTGTGCTTCTGCGCATGTTGTGTGCACACCTCAGAATTTCCTACTGAGACGGAGCACCTGATGTATCAGCTGATACCCACCACTGGTTGTATCCAGGCATGTGGGAGAGGGCATTGCATGATGGGTGTGGGCACGCATGTGAACGCTATAACACGCACCCGCACCCTTTTGGCACCCAAGCCAAAATAGGTTCATCATCACTGGTGTAAGGTCTCCTGCTTGGGTGGCGGTGTGGTGGTGGACTAGATGGCCTTCCCACTCTCTTATTCTGTTATTTTGACTTCCCAGGTACCAGGCTAAGGAAACGTATGAGAAACCAGTGGATTTACTTCTAGAGCCGAAGTGGGCAATCTGGGATTACAGTGATCTCCCTGCGCTTCTGAAAGGGATCATGAAAAAATTGAGAGGTAAAAAAGAGCCCCTGGTTTTTTACCCTGGATGACATTTTGAGCATCCAAGAGAGATTCAGGGTCGGTGTCACATGGATCAAAGAGGAATTGGTTTCAGGATCAGTGGTTCAGTTATGATTGTAAGACGAGACTTGCCTGTATTCTTTGTAGCCCAAATCCGTATGCATTGATCACTTCTGGCAGTTAAGTGAATTGTGGTTGATAAATGAATCTGGCTTCCCCCATTGACTTTGCTTGTGAGAAGTTCCCCAGGAAGGTTGAAGAGGATAATCCCAGATGCTGCAACCATCGTAAATACAAGCTGGTTCCCAGTGCCCAACTTTTGATCACGTGACTGGGGAGGCTCCAGCTGTCAGAAATGTGAGAATTGGTCAAAAATCACTTTTTTTCGGTGCCGCTGTAACTTCACTACACAAATATTTGTAAGTTGAGAACTACCTGCATATGGAATATATAGTAGAATATATTTATACCTGATGGAATATATATATATACCATATAGCCTCCAATGACATTCTGGCGTTAGGTTTTCCATATTCCTTATTTGAGTCCAAGGAAAGCAAACCAGGATATTTGTAGGGAGGCCCTTCTGTGGCTCTAGTTCCAGGAATGAGATATTGAATCCCTCCCTTTTCATCCTCAGATACCCTGGAAAATGGACTTCAACTGCAGGAAGGTAAATATAAGGATTTATAAGAATCTCAGTCGCTTGCTATTTTAAGCTCTGATGCCAGTAAAGAGAAACATGATAAGTAACAAAAAAGAAAAATATAGGATTAGATACCCTAAAGATTATGATGATCCAGTAAACTTTAATGATTTTATGATTTATTAATAATTACTTGCCATTTATATATACAATATGAGCTTATGCAGCAGGGACAAATTCCTTGTGTGTTTGACCACACTTGGGCAAATAAAGCTGTTGCTCTGTTTTGTTTTTTGTTCTGTCCTGTCCTGTCCTCCAACTCCTCCTCCACTCCACACCACTCCACTTCATTCTGTTCTGCTCTGTTCTTATACATTATCTAGAAAATGTAAAACTTCTGGACTTCAGTTCCCTGAATTCCCCATCCAGCATGGCGGACCTGAAGGGCAATCAGCAGAGTGGTGGCCACATAGGAGACTGGAGATTAGGGAAATTGGTCATTGGAGCCAAGAGATGAACAGCTGAGCATTGGAGCCAACAGCAGGAAAAATATTTGAGGGATCCTGAGGATGTGCAGCTGAGTAGCAGCTGGACTGGGAGGTGGCAAAGGCAACCTAAGTGAAGGAGAAAGCGAGATATCAGAGGGATGCCAACCAGGACAGCAATTAACAGAGTATGAGATTAAGGCAGGGGCAGAGCCTGAGTGCTTGGAAAAAAGAGTAGCTGGACACTGGCAGCCCCATCAGGGAATTCTGGGAGTTGAAGTCCACAAGTCTTACAATGACCAAAGTTGGAGAAACCTGGACCAGGCAATACTTAGATGTTGTTTAAAAAAACACAATGAGTCTTCCAGTCCTGGATGGGGTGTTTGGAAGCTGAACTCCCTTCACACAAGAGGGCAAAACTCTTGGAGGTGAAGACCCACACAAGGCCTGTAACTGAAGCTCTTATTTTTCTCCGTCCCTCCTTCCCTTCCCCCTTATAGAAAATATAATTCTGGATCGAGACACAATTGATTCTGCCATGTTTGACATCTCTGAAGACCGAAAAAGCATCACAAGAGTTACGAAAGTTGAAGCAATATGTCATTCCCCAAAGTTTGAATTTTATCCTTATGTCCGTGGCTGTCAGAAGTTCTCAACTGGGAGACATTTCTGGGAAGTAATTGTAGGAGATGCA
The DNA here is from genome assembly GCF_031021105.1 of Erythrolamprus reginae. Taxonomy (NCBI): domain Eukaryota; kingdom Metazoa; phylum Chordata; class Lepidosauria; order Squamata; family Dipsadidae; genus Erythrolamprus; species Erythrolamprus reginae. The sequence continues at coordinate 32,011,177 of NC_091951.1, read as the reverse complement.
ACAGGATGGAATGTAGGGGTTGTTGAAATGTGGACCGGTCGCTGGCATATTCTGGAACGCGAAGGGAAATACATGGCCAAGTCTCCATCAGAATGGTCCAATCTGGTCCTGACTGAGAGGCCTACGAGGATCCGCCTCTCTCTCAACTGTGAAGAAGGGAAACTGAAATTTTTTGATGCTAGGACTGCAGCTCTACTCCATACCTTCTCCAATGCTTCCTTAGTTGGAAAGATCCTTCAGCCCTGTTTCTATATGTGTCAGGGTGTCTGCATGACACTCCCCTGAGTTTTATGCTGTTTGTGGTATAATTTTTTTATTTTTCTCCACCATAAAATAAAACAATATATGGTTATAAACACAACAACAATATTTAATATCAATCGTGTACAAACTTTTCTCATTACTCACACCATGGAAGATCTTATCTCTCTTCCTGTATAAAATTTTCTGCTAATTTTATACAATATTTGCAATTCTTAAATTCTAAATTAAAAAATTTCAATCACAATCTTACTACTAAAGGTTACAACAATGTGAAGAATAATAAAATCTCTTATCTAAATTTAATCTTATATCATATAGTTGATTAAAAATTCTCTATATATCTTTAGTAAAAGAAACTGTTCATAAAATGTAACCTACATCATAAAATAAAGTTCTATATGTTTAAATCTAAACAATAGATAAATTTTGTCTTATATCATATAGTGCTACCACCATTTCTCATCTTTGCCATCTGGTTTGCAAAGCTTAGATCAAATTCACTTGTTTCTATTTTTCCAAAATTAACCAATTACTAATAATACATAATGTATCTCTTAATTTTCTATCCAATCATAAAACTTCCCCCAAATTTTATAATAATCAGAGTCTTGTTTATCTTTAAGTTTTATGCTGTTTGAAATCAAACAAATAAGTGATTATTCAGTGTAATACATGGAAGGAGAGACCACCTTCTGCCGCACAAATCCCAGTGACTTGTGAGGTCCCACAGAGTTGGTCTCCTTAAGGCCTGTCGACCAAACAATGTCACCTGGTGGGGCCTAAGGGAAGAGCCTTCTCTATGCCCCCCCACCCTCTGGAATCAGCTCCCCCTGGATATTTGCACTGTCCCCACCCTCCTTGCCTTCTAAAAGAGTCTACAACACATCTTTGCCATCAGGCCTGGGGACATTAGACCTTATCCTGTCCAACGAATGTCTTTGGTGTGATTATTGTGTGAATGCGAATGAATGTTTTTAAATTAGAATTTTACGAATTTTTTTTAGAATATTAATTGGACAAACTACATTGTTATGTATTTTGGTATATGTTGTGAGCCGCACTGAGTCCACGGAGAGGGGCGGCATACAAGTCCAATTAAATAAATAAATAAAATAAGTAAGTAAATAAAACAAACAAACAAACAAATAGAAGACCCACAGTAGAAGATAGTAGACAAAAACAGAACAGACCGTCTGTTATTAAGATAGGCGATGGGAGAGCTATGTGGACCAAATACGTCACCTGGCTCAAGCCAAAATTCAAATAGAATTATTAATTGAATTGAATTGAAACGATAATGAAATGCATTATTAAATAAATACATTATTATTTAACACACTATTTTTTTGACCCTCCTCTGCTGTTTATTGAGCAACTTTAAAAGAAGAAGCCAATCTAATAATGATGGGCTGTCTGCCAAAATAACCCCAGGTCATGGCACCCACTTGAAAGTAAATGAGGAAGCCTGTCATTGTGGAGTCTCTTTGGCAAGAACAAAGAATGCCTATCCACAGGAAATATGCATGTGTAAAGCTTGTAACAATTCTGGGTAGTTAGAAAGCTGATAAAAGTAACAAGAGTTAGGCAACTTGCAGACCTCAGCTAAAAGTCAGGAATAGAGATTGGCTTGGAGCAAATAAAGGTGTGTTAGATAACTCCTGGGGCATTCATTAGCCAAGGCTTAGGAATAGGAACAGCTAGAGACCAATAGAACAAACTGTAGAATTGTGACTAAAATGTTTATTAGATGTTATCTCTTATAATCCCACCTTGTCCCGCCTTTAGTAAAAATGTGGAAACGGGTAATTTAATAACATTAACTTTGATAAAAATGCAATTTAGGATGAACATTTCAAATGCTAATGATTGGAAAGGGAGAATTTGAGAGATGTTTCTGGGAATGATGAAATATGGCAAATAACTGGTGTAACTGTAAGAGAGGAGAAATATAGGATAACAGGAGGAAAGAAACAAAGTAAAATAAAAGGAATTGTTTTTATCAAGGATAAAGTAAAAAGGATTAGGAAAAAATGAACTCATTGGCTTGTGAAAGCTCCCTAAAATAATGATTGGTTTGCCTGGAGTAAGTATGAGAGGAAATATTTGTTTGTGGATTTTTTTATGCAAGCAGTTTGAATGGAGGATTAAAAGTGAAAGTAGCTGATGTGTAGATGCCTGTGTGAGTTGACTCCCTATCCCCAGACTGTAAAAGGGATTAATTGTTTTGATCCCCTTTCTTATAAAGAAATCCAGTGCTCCTCTGGTTATACTGGGGGACTCTAAGACTGGTCTGCCAACCCCTACTTATTCATGGAATGGGACGCCCCAAAAATGGAGATCTCAGAGAATGGAGGAGGCTAAGGAACAATGTAGGGTAAAAAAAAATTTTTTTTTTTCTCCTCCATCACAAAACATACAATACAAAGTAGTTTTTTAGTACAATAAAAGGTGATTTAATTAGTACATCATATATAATCACAAAAAATCATTAACTCCATTTAATGTCAGTATATGTAACTTTTTTTTTGGCGCCATCTAATTTTGTCATCCGGATTAACCAATTGTCTTCTAATTTATTTCACCATTACGACCCTTGTCTTATAATTACATTTCATTTTTAATATATCTTCAAATATTTAATACTTAATACATATTTAATACAAATCAAAATCTTTCTAGCTTATTAAACATTAAGCCATAGAGCCTTCTCCAGCTGAGGAACAATTTAATCAAATAGTGAATGATTCTTGTGACATCGAATCTCCTTTAAAATTGAAACCAGAGATGCAGACCGTACTCAGAGAAAATATAGTGTTGGGAGGAGTGAATAGATTCCCTCTAATGCTAGTTTACACACCATTTTCTACTTCAGACTTTTGTAACTGGAAGCAACAAATTCCCAGTTATAGGGAAGACCCAGAGAAAAGGCACTCTCTGTTCTTATCTATTATAAGGACCCATAACCCCACTTGGGCAGACATGTTCTTCAGTGGTTCTCTTCCTACCTCTCCGGTCAGTCACAGTCGGTGTTAGTGGGGGGTCAGAGGTCGACCTCTAGGTCGCTCCCTTGTGGGGTACCTCAGGGGTCGGTCCTCTCTTCCCTGCTGTTTAATATCTACATGAAACCGCTGGGTGAGATCATCCAAGGGCATGGGGTGAGGTATCATCAGTATGCGGATGATACCCAGTTGTACATCTCCCACCCCATGTCCAGTCAACGAAGCAGTGGAAGTGATGTGCCGGTGCCTGGAGTCTGTTGGGGACTGGATGGGTGTCAACAAACTCAAACTCAACCCAGACAAGACGGAGTGGCTGTGGGTATTGCCTCCCAAGGACAATTCCATCTGTCCGTCCATCACCCTGGGGGGGGGAGTTATTGACCCCCTCAGAGAGAGTCCGCAACTTGGGCGTCCTCCTCGATCCACAGCTCACATTAGAGAAACATCTTTCAGCTGTGGCGAGGGGGGCATTTGCCCAGGTTCACCTGGTGCACCAGTTGCAGCCCTATTTGGATCGGGAGTCACTGCTCACAGTCACTCATGCCCTCATCACCTCAAGGTTTGACTACTGTAACGCTCTCTACATGGGGCTACCTTTGAAAAGTGTTCGGAAACTTCAGATCGTGCAGAATACAGCTGCGAGAGCAGTCATGGGCTTTCCCAAATATGCCCATGTTACACCAACACTCCGCAGTCTGCATTTCAATTCAAAGTGTTGGTTATGACCTATAAAGCCCTTCATGGCACCGGACCAGATTATCTCAGGGACCACCTTCTGCTGCACAAATCCTAGCGACCAGTTAGGTCCCACAGAGTGGGCCTTCTCCGGGTCCCGTCAACTAAACAATGGCGTTTGGTGGGACCCAGGGGAAGAGCCTTCTCTGTGGTGGCCCCGGCCCTTTGGAACCAACTCCCCCCAGAGATTAGAATTGCCCCCACCCTCCTTGGCTTTTGTAAGCTTCTTAAAACCCACCTCTGCCATCAGGCATGGGGGAACTGAGATATTCTTTCCCCCTAGGCCTTACAATTTACGCATGGTATGTTTGTATGTATGTATTTTTGGTTTTATAATAAGGTTTTTTTTAGTTGTTTAGTATTGGATTGTTACATGCTGTTTTTTATCACTGTTGTTAGCTGCCCTGAGTCTGCAGAGAGGGGTGGCATACAAATCCAATAAATAAATAAAATAAATAAATAAATAAATTCAGACACAGATGGATGTCCTTTTAACACCAGAGGAGCAGAAGCGGGTGAGGGGAGACAATTTGGCCAAAGTTAGAGAAACAAACAAACAAATATGAGAATGACAACCCCTGTGAATGTCCCCTCAGGGAGCCAGAATGGGATCTGGATGATGATGGGGACAGTATGTAGCTACAGAATTCTCAATCTTTCCTCTGTTATGGAATCCAAAATGGGGTTCCCTAAAGAAAGAATCTTGCAAAAGTATATGAAAGAAGGCAAAAGAAAGATGGGAGTCCTGAGGACTTTTCTTGAAAGAATATATACCGGGCTTTCAGTCAACCCACTGATTTAGATCCAGAATCCTCAGACAATCAGAAAATGATAAACAAGATTTTTATAAGGTAGTCAGCAGAAGATATTAGAAGAAAGTTACAGAAAGTGGGAAGAAGTCCAGGAAAAGGCATTTCAGAATGAGATAGACAGAATGAGAAGAAATAAGAAGTAAATTCAGAAGGCTGGCAGAAATGCAACCTTGCTAGCAGAGGCCCTTAGGCAGGAAAAGAGGGGAGGAAGGAATGTAATAAAGGAAGAAGAGGATGGGCTGGATGGAGTTCAGGGAAGGCCCTCATAAGAACATAAGAAGAGCCATGCTGAAATCGGGCCACAGCCCATTGAGTCCAGAATTCTGTGTCACACAGTGGCCCACCAATTGTATATGGGGGTCTTGAGCAGAAAGAAAAGGCAAAACCTTCCCTTTCCCTTGACCCCCAACAAATGTAATTATTATTATTATTATTATTATTATTATTATTAATATTATTAATATTATTAATATTATTTACTAGATTTGTATGCCGCTCCTCTCCGCAGACTTGGGGCGGCTCACAACAGTGATAAAAACAATATATAATGACAAATCTAATAATTAGAATCTAAAATAACAATAGTACATTTAAAAAATCTAAAAAGCAAGGAACCCCAATATAAAAAACATACATACAGTCATATCATGCACAAAAACTACATAGGCCGGGGGAGATGTCTCATTTCCCCCAAGCTTGACGACAGAGATGGGTTTTAAGGAGTTTACAAAAGGCAAGGAGGGTAGGGGCAGTTCTAATCTCTGGAGGGAGCTGATTCCAGAGGGTTGGAGCTGTCACAGAAAAGGCTCTTCCCCTGGGTCCCGCCAGAAGACATTGTTTAGTCAACGGGACACAGAGAAGACCAACTCTATGGGACATAACCGGTCGTATGGCAGAAGGCGGTCTTGCAGATATCCTAGTCCGGTGCCATGAAGGGCTTTATAGGTGATGACCAACACCTTGAATTGTGACCGGAAACTGATCGGCAACCAATGCAGACTGCGGAGAGTTCGAATAACATGGGCATATTTGGGAAAGCCCATGATTGCTCTCGCAGCTGCATTCTATGTGCCCAGTAATTTTACCTTAAATAATATTTCAATCACTTGTCTGGACCTGAGGTTAAACTGACTGGTCTATAATTTCCTAGATCACTTCTGGATCCTTTCTTGAAGATCAGGGTTACATTTGCCTCCCTCCAATCCTCAGGTACAGTGCCTGATCTTAGAGAAATATTATATATTTTAGCTAGAAGTTCAGCAATTTCACACTTGTGTTCCTTGAGAACTCTAGGGTGGATGCCATCTGGACCCTGCAATTTGTTGACATTTAGTTTAGAAAGGCATGCAAGAACATCTTCTTTGTTTATGGTTTAATTCTTTCCTAAGTTTTAGAACTTTTCCTGACCTGTTTCCTGATTGGCTGGCTGGGAAAGGGACTGGCAAAGGGACAGTCCATGCAGGTCTTCCTACATTCTTTTTTTTTAATCTCCGAGACACCCCATCAATTGCAGCCTTGGCTTTGGGGTTTTATCAAGGATTTCTCCCAGTTTCTTTAATGGCAACTTTACTCCATTCGGTCCCTTCAATGTTTTTCTTCTTCCCGTTGTTTAAAAAGCATTATGCCCTTTAACTAAAGTGGCGAGTTGAATTCATGATGAATCAGTCCAATGGATGTGTCTTTCTCCCCAGGGTGGTGTTTTCAGTATCTTTCCCTTTAGCAGGATACTTGGCTTAGTAATTGTTTGGGCGTCTGTCCCAAGAATATTTGTTTCTCTCCAAATTGCAATTCTTCCTTAAAAGAAGCCAGCGAAGCTGCCCGGAAGACCAAGAACAACAATTCTCGGGTTCCCGCCTAGGCGCAGCCCAAAGACGGTCACGTGATTTGAAGGAAAGGAAACGAAACTTAACTTTAGAAGAAGACTTTGTCTTTCCTTTCCCGGCAGAGGCTGCGGCGATGGCGAATGCAACGTCTTTACAGGGTTTGCTTGAAGAAGCCACCTGCTCCATCTGCCTGGAGTATTTCCAGGACCCCGTGCTCATCCCGAAGTGTGGCCACAATTTCTGCCGCGGCTGCCTGAGCAGCAGTTGGGGGACGTCGGAATCGGAGGCTTCCTGTCCCCAATGCAGACAGACCTTCGCGCCCCTCAAAATTCTCCCCAACCGGCAGCTGGAGCGGATGGTGGAAGAGGCCAAGCGATGCGGAGGTCCTTGGGGCGAGGAAGGAGGGAACCTCTGCCCGAAGCACCGGGAGCCCCTCAAGCTCTTTTGCAAGGACGACGAGACCCTCATCTGTGTGGACTGCATGTTCTCCAAAGAGCACAAGGGCCACTCGGTGATCCCTCCGGAGGAGGCTTTCCCGGAATACCAGGTAGGAATCAGCCAGGAGGAATCGCTGCGGAGGGACAGCTAGAATCCTTTGCCTTTATTTGAACAAACTTACTTGCTTCCTCTGTTGTCCATAAACTGGGTTTAGTCTGGGGCAGATGGAAGGAGACGGGGAGGCTCAAGGAACTTTTATTGAATTAATTCAGCGAAAAGATCTCAGTAGCTGAAAAAAACAAAGCCCTTGGATGATGTAAAAATTCAAATTTTATTGAATTAAGATTAAGGTTCCTTGACACCTGTTTAGTTTAGTTTAGTTTTATTGGATTTATATGCCGCCCCACTCCGAAAACTCGCAATCATAAACAATACTGTATACAGTAATCGCTAACAGCAATCGCTAACAGCAATCATAACAATATACAGTAATAATCCAATACTAAAAGCAAGTTAAAAAAACCCTTAATATAAAAAAACCAAACATACATACAAACATACCATACATACAATTGTAAAGGCCTAGGGGGAGAAGGAATCTTAATTCCCCCATGCCTGGCGACAGAGGTGGGTTTCTTTCTTTTGATTTCTTGTCCCAGGCTCCTTTACTCATACATTGCATATTTAATGCTAATAAGCTTTCTTATCAAAAGGGCTGTGTGTTTTATTATTATAATAACAAAGAGGTTCATGCCTTACCTAGCATCTTTTTAACTGGAGTCCTTGTAACTTTTTGGTAATCTTGTTACTAACTGGAGTCTTAATTTTCTTGTAATTTTCTTGCTGCTAGGCAGCAGTGTCCAACCATTTGTTCCTGGTCTTAGACTTCCTTAATTCCAACTTTCACCTCTTGCTTTATCTTTTGAGCTTGCAATTTTTTTAATTTACCATAGTCCTGGACTTAGAACCAATCGTTTAGTGAGTGTTCCTAGCTACATCTTTGAAAAAAGTGTCTTATGACTGTTTTTCACACTTAGGGCAGCTCACAACAATAAAACAATGCAGATACAAATCTAATAATTAAAACTATAACTAAAACCCATTATCTTAAAAACAATTGGTATTATACAATCATAACCACACATATCTTTTAATAGTCAGAGGGGGGAATGTAGGGCTTTACAGGTCATCACAAACTCTTTGAATTGTGTCCAGAAACCAGTAGGCAACCAATGCAGGCTGCCGAGTGTTGACGAAATATGGGTATATCTGGGAAGACCCATGACTGCTCGTGCAGCCGCATTCTGCATGATCTGTAGTTTCTGAACACTCTTCAGAGGTAGCCCCATGTAGAGAACATGGCAGTAGTCGAACCTCGAGGTGATACGGGCATGAGTGATTGTGAGCAAGGTCCAAATAGGGCCGCAACTGGTGCACCAGGCGAACCTGGGCAAGCGTCCTTCTCGCCACAGGGGAAAGGTGATGTTCTAATGTCAGCTGTGGATCGAGGAGGACACCCAACTTGTGTACCCATCCACCCCTCCAGGGTAAATGGATGGACAGGTCCTTGGGAGGCAAAACTCATAGCCACTCCATCTTGTCAGGGTTGAGTTTGAGCCTGTTGATACCCATCCAGACCTTAGCAGCCTCCAGGCACCGGCACCTCACTTCCACCGCTTCATCGAGTGGACACAGGGTGGATATGTACAACTGAGTGTCATCAGTGTACTGATGACACCTCACCCCATGTCCTTGGATGATGATGATGATGATATAATAATAATAATAATAATAATAATAATAATTTATTAATTATTATTACTTATTGGATTTATATGCCGCCCCTCTCGGTAGACTCAGAGGATCTCACCCAATGGTTTCATGTATTAAATACTGTCCTACAAAGAGTCCTACAAAGTCTTGAGTGGCGACTCCGAAAAACACTCCTGGATCAGCCCATAATTTTATTTCTCACTGATGCTTCTGGGATGACTGAAACCAGGAGACTCAGCCTCTCACTTTAATGCCATTACAGGTAGTCCTTGAGTTAAACTCATTTGTTTAGTGACCGTTTGATGTTGCGACAATGAAAAAAGTGATAATGTTCTTCGCCCTTATGATCACTGCAAGCATCCCGTGGCCACCAGTGTTCGCTGTAAGCTGCGCCTGTGCGCACGCGCGCATGTGTGTGCCCCAAAATACCCCCCCACATGCACCCTTTTCCACGGGCGTGCGCTCCCCATCCCCCTGCCAGCCCACAGGGGGGTTTGCGGGGGCGGGGAGGTGCCAGCAGTAGAAGTAAAGGGAGCCGCAGCCATCCCTGCCTCCCCACGGTGCCTCTTGGCCCTGCCCGCCCGCCCGCCCGATCCGCCCCCTCTCCTCCTCCGCCACCTCCTGCCTTGGGGCGCGACTTCTCCCACAGCAGTGGCTGCGGCTTCTCCTCCTCCTCCACTTCTGCGCTCCCAGCCAGGGGTCTGCGAGAGGGTTTTCATCGCGTGCTTCGGGAATGCCTGCCTTTGGGAATCCCCGCCCCTCTCTCAGCCCCTTCGCTGGGAACGCTTTCATCCTGGACTTTCAGCAAGGGGGCTGCAGTAGAGGCAGGGCAGGCGTTCCCGAAGCGCTCGGAGAAAGCGCTCTTGCAGCCCCCTCGCTGACAGAGAGAGAGGGAGAGGGAGAGAGAAAGTAAGTGAGAAAGAGAGAGAGAAAGGGGGGAGAGAGAGAGCAAGAGAGAGAAGAGAAAGAAAGCAAGAGAGATAGAAAGAGTGAGAGAGAGAGAAAGAAAACAAGAGGGAGAGGGAGCAAGAGGGGGGAGAGAGAAAGAGAGAGAAATGACTCTATTTAAAGCATATGGTAAAAAGCACCCAAATAATAACAGAGAAAAAAAACCCCAGCCATGTGTGTGTGTGTGTGTGTGTGTGTGTGAACTCTTGAACCATTTCCAATAGCTCACCTGTTATTGGAAATGGTTGAAGAGTTCACACACACACACACACATACAGATACACACACAAACAAGGGGGGAGGAGACAGGGATGGAAAAAGAGGAGAAGATAGTAATAATAGTAATACATTTTGGTTTTGTTTTATTATTAATTTCTTTTAATAAAAAAGAAGGGAATTTTTTTCTTATTTATTTGTTTATTTGTTTATTATTTATTTATTTGTTTGTTTGTTTGTTTATTTATACTTCTATGCCGCCCAGTTCCAAAGGGACTGCCGCTCAGACAATATACTTTTCCGCCCACACAGAAAAAAAATTAGAGGGAACATTGGATCTGTCCCAAGAATATTTGGATGCTTGTCAACTGCCATGTATGGTGGCACATATCTTCTAATTGGGTCTTCCCTACAATGCAATTTTTTACAGAAAAGAAACTCTAAACTTGTATTTTCTCTTCAGATCAAGGTTGGGGATTGCCTGAAGGCTCAGAGGGAGCAGAAAGAAAAAATAGCTACATACGAAGGAGACACAGAGCAAGCAGTGCAGAAGATGCTTGTAAGTATTGATCCAACAGTGGGGAGCTTCTGAGCTAATAGGAAGGAGTCCCCCATCTGCTATCTTTCATAATAGGCAGCCTGTTTGTAGGTACAAGGTCTGACTTAAATGAAATTCAAGTTAAAGACTGTGTTAGGGCTGAAAACTTGCTCTTAACCTGAGGATTGAGATGTCCTCACTGGCTGAATGAATTACAGTTGGGTTAAGTAGTTGGGTTTATGTAGATTTCTAATATGTTGTAAGCCACCCTGAGACTGAGGAGAAGGGCGGCATAGAAATCGAACAAAGAAACAAATAAGTGCACCTGTCCAATGAGCTGTGTTTTGTACAAAGGGTTTGGCTTTCTTAATAATTCAACGCAAACCGTATTTCATCTTATTGAAATTTTTTTGAACTCAAGCATTTTTCTGTCTCCAGTTTTGGAATTCCTGTTTGTCAAGAAATTTTTCATGAAAGATTATTTAAACTCTAGCCTTTTTTAACCCCCCCCCCAGCTTTTAAAAAAAAATCAAATGATTTTTTTAATATCAAATGTTTTTTTTAAAAAAGAATATTACCTCTTTTTTGGATTCTTCAAGGAATCCATTAAATTATTATAACAATTAGAATAAAAATAATTCAGTAAAATAATTAAAATAAAAGTATGCCTTTGCTTTTTATTGTTTTAGGACGACTTGAAAGAAGTGAAAAAGGATGTAGTGGCTGAATTCAGAGAGCTTCAACTCTGGTTAGAAACACAGGAGAAGCTTCTATTGACTAGAATGGAACAGACGGAGAAGGATATCGTGGCAAGAAAGAAGGGTTTGGCCAATCACACAGAGGAACTCTGCTCTCTTGACCATCTCATCGAAGAGATAGAAGACAAGCTTCAGCAGCCAGCCAGCAAACTGTTACAGGTCAGGCAGGAAGTTGAGATCATAGAATCCTAGGGCTGGAAGGGACCTTGGAGGTCTTCTAATCCAATCCTCTCTCCAAGGCAGGAGACTTTATACCAGTGATGGTGAACCTTTTATTGTTTGTGTGCCAAAAGGAGTGTGTGTGAGTGTGCTAGTATACACGCAGGAAGGGATGGGAATTTTTGCCCCCGCCCGTTGGATAAGCTCTTTCTTCCGCAGCAGCTGATAGACCGCTGCATTATCTCCCTCGCCCAAAGGCCCCTAGCTCTTCGCCCCAGCCTTTTCATCACAAAAATCCACATTCAGCCACAGCCTTTTGACCACATGTGACACTTCGCCACCATCCAATCAGAACGGTCCTAACAAAATCCTACTTTTGGAAGGAAAGAATGGGACAGTTTTCTCTTTCATACACACACACACCAGTTGAATGATAGAGATGGAAGGGACCTCAGTGGCCATCTAGTATGACCCGCTTCTCATTCAGGAGACTGTTACAGAATGATAGAGATGCAAGTGGCCATCTAGTATGATCCCTGTATCATTCTGTTACAGAATGATAGAGATGGAAGGGACCTCAGTGGCTATCTAGTCTGACCCCCTTCTCGTTCAGGAGACTGTTACAGAATGATAGAGGTGGAAGTGGCCATCTAGTCTGATCCCCGTATCATCCAGTTACAGAATGATAGAGATGGAAGGGACCTCAATGGCCATCTAGTCTTACCCCCTTCTCACTCAGGAGACAGTTACAGAATGATTTAGATGGAAGGGACCTCAGTGGCCATCTAGTCTGACTCCCAGCTCAAGCAGGAGAATGGAGGGGACCTCAGAGGCCATCTAGTCTGACCCCCAGCTCAAGCAGGAAAATGATAGAGATGGAGGAGACCTCAGAGACCATCTAGTCCAACCCTCTTCGCAAGCAGGAGAATTGGTCTTCTGGTCAAATTCATGGGCTGTTAATTGGCTGGTGGAACTCACTGCCTCACAACAAGCTAATCCTGAAAAAGTTAATTTGGGAAGCCAATCAGAGCAGTCCTCTAAAAAGAAGGGTGGGGGAGAGAGCTAGGTAGCATTCTCTTAGCAAAGGACAGATATGAAGTTACTAGTTACTTTCTGGGGCCCCTTTATGACCTGCTCATCATGGTAATCTTTGGAATTTTTATGATGCGTGGAGCACTTATGACAAAGGAAAGTGTCGTGAGAGGCAAAAAGTCTGGGGCCCCACCCATACACATTTAACAAGAGTTGGAAGGGACCTTGGAGGTCATCCAGTCCCACCCCGTCCTTCCACCCATACACATTTGACAAATTCTGACCTGCTAAATTGGCCAGGGGAACACACTGCTACATGGTCCTCTCTCAAATTCCCTTTGCATTTCTCTCTCTCTCTCTCTCTCTCTCTCTCTCCTCTCTCTCTCTCTCTCTCTCTCTCTCTCTCCAGGGTCCCTTCCAACACTTGTTAATTTGTATGGGAATCTGTAGATGTCACCGACTTGAGAAGGGGGTTGGACTAGATGACCTCTGTGGTCCCTTCCATCTCTGATTCTGTAGAAATCTGCTTGAGAAAGGGGTTGGACTAGATTATCTCTATGATTCTAGATGACCTCATTAAGGTGCCATCCAATTCTGTAAGGGTCACCTGCTTGAGAAGGGGGTTGGACTTCATGACCTCTGTGGTCCCTTCCATCTCTCTGATTCTGTAGAAATCTGCTTGAGAAAGGGGTTGGACTAGATGATCTAGATGATTCTAGATGACCTCCTTAAGGTCCCATCCAATTCTGTAAGGGTCACTTACTTGAGAAGGGGGCTGGACTAGATGCCCTCTAGTTTGTTTTGTCATAACCGCTTGTTCCTTTTGCATCTGCCTCGAGGCATCGTAAAAATTCCACAGATAATCATGATGAGCAGGTCATAACAGAGCCCCAGACAGCAACCAGCCTTCACTTCTGTCCTTTGCTAAGAGAATCCTACCTAGCTCTCTCTCTCCCACCCTTGGGCTGGAAGGGACCTTAGAGGTCTTCTAGTCCAGAGGTCCCCAACCGCCGGTCCGCGGACCGGGACCGGGCCGTTGGAGCTTTTCAGCCGGTCCGCGGCGCCAGGGCCCCCTCGGCCTTTCCGCATCACCAGCGGCGCTCCCCCCGCCAGCCAGCCAAGCCCCGCGCCCGCCGGAACCGGCTCCTCGCTCTCCCCCCGCCGCCCGCCGCGTTTGCAGGAGGTGGGGAGGGTTGGGCGGCCCGCCAAGGCCAGGAGGGACGCCGCTGCCCCCCCCCCCTCCTTCCCTCTCTCCGCCCGCCGCTGCGCCTCCTTGACAACGAGAGGAAATGCCGGCAAAGGCTTTCCTCAGCGGAGGCCGGCGAAGGTGATATTGAATGTCGGGGGAGAACGGGCGGCTGCAAGCGCTCCCTATCTCCCTGCTAGCCCACTCGGAATATTCAAAATAAGAAAAACCTTTGCCGGCGAAGGCTTTTCTTATTTTGAATATTCCGAGTGGGCTAGCAGGGGGATAGGGAGCGCTTGCAGCCGCCCGTTCTCCCCCGACATTCAATATCACCTTCGCCGGCCCCGCCTCTCCTCCAAACCCCCTTGCTGAGAGCCCGGGGCGAAAGTGCTCTCGCAAAGGTGAGGCGGGCAGGGCGTGCGCGCGTCATCGCTGAGAAGAATGGAGAGAGAACGAGAGTGAGTGAGAGCAACAGACAGCAAGATAGAGAGAAAGTGAGAAAGAGAGAGTGAGAAAGGGGGGGGAGAGAAAGAGATAGCAAGAGAGAGAACAAGAGAGAGAAAGAGCGTGAGAAAGAAAACAAGAAAGAGTGAGAGAGAGAGAAAGCAAAAGAGACAGAAAGAAAACAAGAGAGAGAAAGTGAGAAGAAGAGAGAGAAAGAGGGGGAGAGAGAGAGAAAGAGAGAGGGGGGAGAGAGAGAAAGAGAGGGAGAGGGAGAAAGAGAGAGGGAGAGGGGGGAGAGATAGCAAGAGAGGGAGAGAGGGAAAGGGGGAGAGAGGGGGAGAGAAAGAGAGAGGGAGAGAGAGAGGAGATAAAGGAAGAGGAGAGAGAGAAAGGAAGAGAAAGAAAGAAAGAGGGATAGAAAGAGAGAGAGAGTGAGAGATGCTCAGTGAGCCTTTCTTTGAAGTTGCCTTTCTTTCTTTCTCTTTCTTGCTTTCTTTCTTGCTCTTTTTCTTTCTCTCTTTTACCTTCCCTTCCTCTATTTCTTCTTTTCTTTCTCCTTCCTACCTTCTTCCCTTACTCTCCCCTTTCATAAGTTTCCTTGCTTCCTTCCTCTGTTCCTGTCCCTTCCCCCTTTCTTGCTTTCTTTCTTTCTTTCTTTCCTTCCTTTCCTCCCTCCATTTCTTGCTTTCCTTTTCCTTCCTCCCTTCCTTCCTCCCTCATTCCCTTCTTTCACTCCTTCCTCTCTTACTCTCCCCTTTCACACCTTTCCTTGCTTCCTTTGCACCCTTCTTTTGTTCCTGTCCCTTCCCTCTTTCCTTCCTTCCTTCCCACCCTCCGTCCATTCATTCACCCATTCCTCTCTTGATCGCCCCTTTTACGGCGCCGCTGACAGCTAGCTCTCCCCCCCCCCTCCCCCCCCCCCCCCTCACCGGGCCATGGAAAACTGGTCTAGCTTAAAGCCGGTCCCTGGTGCAAAAAAGGTTGGGGACCTCTGTTCTAGTCCAATCCTCTGACCAAGGTAGGAGCCTTTATACGATCCCGAAAAGATGGTTGTCCAAATTATTATTGGAATCATGCAGTGATGGAGCACCCAGAACATTGTGAGGAAAGCTCTTTTGCTGATAAATACTTTTCACTCTCAGGAAGTTCTTCCTTATTTTAGGTTGGATCTCCTTGTGATGAGCTTCCACCCCTTGCCCTCAGGTGCTACGGAGAGTAAATTGGTGCCCTTTTCCCTATGAGAGCCCTTCAAGTGTTGTAAGATGGCGGTTGTGTCTCCCTAAGCGTTTTCTTCCTTAGGCTAAGCATACCAAGTGTAGGATAAAGAAAAAATAAAAATAAGTATCTCAACCTTTTTCCTTCACAGTAAAATACAAAAATAAATTACCTCAGCTTTTCAATTTTGCAGTTCATTTTTTCTAGCTTAATCAAAAAATTTAGAAGCAGCTCCCAAGAAACAACAGGTCATATCTTATTAAAGCAATCAATTGTGATGGATTCAACCCAGCATATAATTTTTCGTAGGCAAAAAAGTCAAAAGAACACATCTCTTAAAAAAATGAACAACTGGGGTGGGGGGAAGAACAATGATATTTTTAAAATAGAATTTAATTATCTGCATAGGAGATGGTTCTTTTCAGTGCTTTGTCTCTTTATTTTTAGGACATTGGAAGCATCTTGAAGAAGTAAGTAAATCCATCCTTTTCTTTAGAGTCTCATATCCTCCAGTAGTTTTACTATTTTGGAAACTTATGTTTACATTTAGCAGTATTTTAATGTAAAGACAACATACTATTTCAGGGCTTTTTAGACATTTCCTCAGATTCCTTCAACAGAATATAATTGACAATATTTGATATAATCAATTATTATAATTGGTTTCACAGTTGGTTAGTTTCAGTCAGTCACATGTTTAGATTGAATTTTGTCATTTTATTCACCTATTGAGTCTAAGCTCTTCCAGCCAATGCAAGTATGATAAATATATGCCGGTTGCGAAGCAAACAAATTGTGATCACAGGGACACTGTGATAGATGCTAATTGTGAAAATGTAAGTCATTTTTTTAACAACTGTTGTAAATTGAAGGTTACTTGTAAGTGCGATTTCATTGTATTACCTTAATCCATCAAGATCAGTTGGAATATTATATCCATCATCTAATTACATACGTCACCCATATTCATCATTGGTCATTAGTCATTTGGTAAGATAGAATCCATTTCTTTGGCCAAGAGATTCACAAGAATTTTCAAGAGAAGGGAGCCCAAAACTGAAACTTAGTTGCCGTTATTAGATCACTCGTTTAACTTGATGAAGGTGAATGAGCGCAGTTCTGGATCAGGATCCACTGTTGCCATAATGCCCATAGTGTCGCTCCGAGTCTCTGGAGAGAGGCGGCATATAAATCAATTAAATTAAATTAAATTAAATTAAATTAAATTAAATTAAATTAGTACAGTGGTACCTCATGATACGAACTCCTCATCATACAAACTTTTTGAGGTACAAACCCGGGGCTTAAGATTTCTTTGCTTCATCTTAAAACACTTTCCGTCTTCCGAACCTGAGCCCGGGTTCGTGGACTCTCTTACTGCGCATGCGCTCGTACTGACAGAGGGATTCCCCTGCCTTGTGACTGCCCCCGATTGGATTTTCCATTCGTTTCCCCGCCCGCCGGGATTCCCCGCCTCGCGACTCCAGCCGAAGCACCTGGTCCAGATGACCCCCTTCCTCATCCATCTGCATGGCGGGAGGTGAAGCGCTGGAGGGTGGTGTCAGGCCGGCCCACCTGTCTTCCCCAAGCCAAAACCCCAAAGCCTTGCTGCCGCAGCCGCCGCCAGAGGCTTAAGCCTCCGATCCTCCCTGCCCCTCATGCGTGGCCGGCAAAACTGCCTCCCGAGTGCTCTTGCCTGGTGGGAGGTGAAGCGCTGGGGTGGGGGGTGTCAGTCCGACCCTCCTGCCTCCCCCCAGAGCCAAAAGCCCAAAGGTCCTCACCACAGCACCCGCTGCAGGAGACTTAAGCCTCCCGATCCTCCTCGGCCATGGCCGGCAGAACTGCCTCCCGAGCGCTCTTGCCTGGCAGGAGGTGAAGAGCTGGGGTAGGGGGGTGTCCTGACACCCCCCACCCCAGTGCTTTGCCTCCTGCCGGGCAAGAGCGCTCTTCTGCCGGCCACGGGCGAGGGGTGGGGAAGCCTCTTGCAGTAGCTGCTGTGGCGAAGACATTTGGGTTTTTGGCTGGGGGGGGGAGGCAGGAGGTCCGGCCTGACACCCCCCACCCCAGTGCTTCACCTTCCCCCCCAGCCAAAAATCCAAAGGTCCACACCGCAGCAGCCGCTTCAGGAGACTTAGCCTCCCGATCCTCCTCGCCTCTCACCCGTGGCCTCCTGAGCGCTTTTGCCACAGGCAAGGGGCGGTGAAGCCTCCTGCAGTGGAGACATTTGGGTTTTTGGCTGGGGGGGGGAGGCAGGAGGTCCAGCCTGACATCCCCACCCCAGCGCTTCACTTCCCCTCCCAGCCAAAAAGGCAAAGCCGGGCAGCTCCCCAGCTGCCGAAGGAGGCTTAATGCCGCACCTCTGTCCGAAGTGCTGGAGGAAGGGAGTCAGGGAGGTCCCCCTGTGCTCCCCAGCCGAAAACACAACGGAGGTCTGCCGCTGGCTTGAGCCTCCAATTGCTCCACACCGCTTCACCCTGCCTGTAATCCTGGCTCAAGCGGGCAGCGGCGGACCTCCATTGTGTTTTCACGGGGGGGCTCCTCCATTGTGGGAGGGGGCAGAAGGACATTCCTGACTCCCTCCCCCAGCACTTCGCCCAGGATGACAGGCAGTCTCTGTGCTTTTCTTTCAGCGGAGGAGCTAAGTGGCCAGAGAAAGGGATCAATGTAAAAGCGCCGCTGGACTGGGAACGTCTTTGGCCAATTAGCTCCTCCTGTCCAGCCCGAAGCCGGAAGTTCCGCCCTTCCCCACACCTGGCTTTGGCTCCTCACGGGCTTCTGGCAGGAAGGGGCAGTGGGCGATGGACGACCGGGGCTCCCACAGACAAATTGTGCCACCGCTTCCTTGCCTCGCCTCTGTCCCCATTCTGTTCGCCTCCACTTCATCCGCCAGCCTTCGCGCATTTCTTTCGGCTTCGGGCTGGACAGGAAAAGCTAAGCAGCCAGAGACATTGCCAGCCCAGCGGCACTTTTATATTGATTCCTTTGTCGCCGGCCGCTTAGCTCCTCCGCCGAAAGAAAAGTGCGGAGGCTGCCTCCCTCCTCCTCTCGTATTCCGCCTCCCTCCCAGCCTCTGGGCTGCATTCGCCTTCCTCCGCCGCCACCAGCATCCAGCTCCTCCTCCTCTTCTCGCTTCTTTACAAAATGACAGCTGGGCGGCGGCGCAGAAGCTGGGGGCAGCTGGGGTGTGTGGAAGAGGTTCATGGGAGAACTGGGGGGAGCAAAGGCCACCGCCCCGTGGAAGGGACCTGACTGGGAAGCTCCCGAAGGTGATCTTTGCAGGGCCCCCCAGGTGTCTAGGCACCGCAGCTCCCTCCAGTTCTCCTGCGGACCTCTTCCACACACACACGCCGCCTCCAGCCTCCATGCTGCTGCCCAGCTCTCATCTTGTAAAAAAGCGAGAAGAGGAGGAGCTGGATGCCGCTGGAGGAAGGCGAATGTGGCTGGGAGGGAGACGGAATACAGGAGGAGGAGGAAGAGGAGGAGGTGGGAGGAAGGAGAGAGAGAGAGAGAGAGGTTTCTGCTTGAAGTTACAAATAGAGGTGGCGGCGCACCGCGAATCTGGCAAGGGCTTCCCCAACCTTTTCCCAACCACTGCCGATCTCTCCCAAGACGATCCTAGAACCCCAGTCGGGCCTCCCAGACACAAAAAATCAGAGAAGATGCACAAACGGCCTGTGCATTTCCCTCCCTTCCCTTCGAATAATTGCAGCCGGACAGTAACTGTCCAACCAATCCACCCACGAGGCTCCCTCCAGGCAGCCTGCCCTCTCTCTCCCCCCCGTCTCCCCTCTCCTCTACCCAGCCCCGAACAATCTGAATGCCGGCGATAATGAGGCAAAAAGGGTGAGTTTTCCGCTTGCACGCATTATTGGCTTTTCCATTGATTCCTATGGGAAACATTGTTTCATCTTATGAACTTTTCACTTTACGAACCTCATCCCAGAACCAATTAAGTTCGTAAGACGAGGTATCACTGTATTTGAATAGCTAATAGAGAAATGACTGAAGCCTGTATTTGAATAGCTAATAGAGAAATGACTGAAGCCTGGGAAAAGGGACCCTTGTCAATCAACAGAAGTGCTGATTTACTACCAGTTTACCAAGTACTTAGCCAAAGATGGGACAACACAAGAAAACAACAATCAATGATAATAGCTGGCCATCGACACCCCACTGAACAACAAAAAGCTACACACAACCAGACACCACATAAATACAATGTGTAGAACAGCCCAGTACACACATTCTAGTTTGTGTGAGAGAAATTCCGTGAGGAACCTGAAGTCTGAAAGCTCAGAAGGCAAAACCTCTGCTGACCGACCCAGATTGGATGGTGTAGCTGGCTAATCCTCAAGCACCATTCAATGGTTTAGAAAGCTTCTATTGGCAGGTTGATAAGTGTTACAGGAACTGGGCATGGCTAGTCCAATAAAGGGAAGGACCAGGGGAGACATGATAGCAGTGTTCCAGTATTTCAGGGGTTGTTACAGAGAGGAGGGGGGTCAACCTGTTTTCCAAAGCACCTGAAGGCCAGACAAGGAATAATGGATGGAAAGTGATCAAGGAGAAATTCAGCCTAGAAATAAGGATACATTTTCTGACTGAGGAGAATGAACCACTGGAACAGCTGGCCTTCAGACACTCTGGGAGCTTCATCAATGGATGTTTTCCAGAAGAGATGGTGTAAGGCACTGATGGTGACTCTGGCACACGTGTCACAGGTGGCGCGCAGAGCCATATTTGAGGGCAAGTGAGGTGTTGCACTATGTAAACTCCAGTCTGCACGCACACACTGGGCAATAGATTTTTGGCCCTCTTTCCTGCCTCAGAATTTCCTACTGGGACGGAGCACCTGACCGTATCAGCTGACACCCACCACTGGTTGTATCCAGGCATGTGGGAGAGGGCATTGTGTGAGGGGTGTGGGCACGCATGTGAATGCTATTACACGCGCCTGTGCCCTTTTGGCACCCAAGCCAAAATAGGTTCACCATCACTGGTGTAAGGTCTCCTGCTTAGGTGGGGGTGTGGTGGTGGACTAGATGGCCTTCCCACTCTTATTCTGTTATTTTGACTTCCCAGGTACCAGGCTAAGGAAACGTATGAGAAACCAGTGGATTTACTTCTAGAGCCGAAGTGGGCAATCTGGGATTACAGTGATCTCCCTGCGCTTCTGAAAAGGATCATGAATAAATTGAGAGGTAAAAAAGAGCCCCTGGTTTTTTTCCCTGGATGACATTTTGAGCATTCAAGAGAGATTCTGGGTCGGTGTCACATGGATCAAAGAGGGATCGATTTCAGGATCAGTGGCTCAGTTATGATTGTAAGACGAGACTTGCCTGTATTCTTTGTAGCCCAAATCCGTATGCACTGATCACTTGGGAAGCAGAATAAGCACCACTAAGTATAATAGAGTATATACAGACAGGAATATTTTTTATTATTAGAGTTGGGAGGGACATTCCAGGTCATCTAGTCCAACCCCCTGCTGGTGCAGTAGATCCTACATCATGCTAGTCCAATAGCAGTCCAATCGTTTCTTCAAGGTCCCAAGTGTTGGAGCATTCACCACCTCTGTGGGCAAGCTGTTCCACTGGTTGATCCCTCTGACAGTCAGAAAATTCCTCCTTATTTCCAGGTTGAATCTCCCCTTGGACAGCCTCCAACTGTTGCTCCTTGTCTGGCTCTCTGGTGCTTTGGAAAATAATGTGTTCCCCTCCTCTCTGTGACAACCACTCAAGTATTTGCAGACTGCTGTCATGTCCCTCCTGGACCTCCTCTTTTCTGGATTATCCATGCCTCCTATGTTTTAGTTTCTAGTCCCTTTATCATTCTTCTGCACTTTTTCTAGAGTATCAATGTATCTTTTGTAGGGTGGTGATTAAAACTGAATGCAGGTGGTATTAGCACCTCCCTTGTCTTGGAGTGTGTTCTTCTGTTGAGCTAAAAATTTCTGTTGCGAAGCAGGTCAGTTACTAAGTGAGCAGTGCCCCATTTTCCCAACTTTTTTGCCACAGTAATCCAGAAAATCCTGGCAGTTAAGTGAATTGTGGTTGATAAATGAATCTGGCTTCCCCCATTGACTTTGCTTGTGAGAAGTTCCCCAGGAAGGTTGAAGAGGAGAATCCCAGATGCTGCAACCATCGTAAATACAAGCTGGTTCCCAGTGCCCAACTTTTGATCACGTGACTGGGGAGGCTCCAGCTGTCAGAAATGTGAGAATTGGTCATAAATCACTTTTTTCAGTGCCACTATAACTTCACTACACAAATAGTTGTAAGTTGAGAACTACCTGCATATGGAATATATAGTAGAATATATTTATACCTGATGGAATATATATAGCCACCAATGACATTCTGGTGTTAGGTTTTCCATATTCCTTATTTTCTGATTTGAGTCCAAGGAAAGCAAACCAGGATATTTGTAGGGAGGCCCTTCTGGGGCTCCAATTCCAGTGATGAGATGCTGAATCCCTCCCTTTTCTTCCCAGATACCCTGGAAAGTGGACTTCAACTGCAGGAAGGTAAATATAAGGATTTATAAGAATCTCAGTCGCTTGCTATTTTAAGTTCTGATGCCAGTAAAGACAAAAATGATAAGTAACAAAAAAGAAAAATATAGGATTAGATACCCTAAAGATTATGATGATCCAGTAAACTTTAATGATTTTATGATTTATGAATAATTACTTGCCATTTATATGTACAATATGAGCTTATGCAGCAGGGACAAATTCCTTGTGTGTTTGACCACACTTGGGCAAATAAAGCTGTTGCTCTGTTTTGTTTTTTGTTTTGTTCTGTCCTGTCCTGTCCTCCAACTCCTCCTCCACTCCATACCACGCCACTCCGCTTCATTCTGTTCTGCTCTGTTCTTATACATCATCTAGAAAATGTAAAACTTGTGGACTTCAGTTCCCTGAATTCTCCATCCAGCATGGCGGACCTGAAGGGCAATCAGCAGAGTGGTGGCCACGTAGGAGACTAGAGATTAGGGAAATTGGTCATTGGAGCCAAGAGATGAACAGCTGAGCATTGGAGCCAACAGCAGGAAAAATATTTGAGGGATCCTGAGGGCGTGCAGCTGAGTGGCAGCTGGACTGGGAGGTGGCAAAGGCAACCTAAGTGAACGAGAAAGCGAGATATCAGAGGGATGTCAACCAGGACAGCAATTAACAGAGGATGGGACTAAGGCAGGGAGAGAGCCTGAGTGCTTGGAAAAAGGAATGCCTGGACACTGGCAGCCCCATCAGGGAATTCTGGGAGTTGAAGTCCACAAGTCTTACATTTGCCAAAGTTGGAGAAACCTGGACCAGGCAATGCTTAGATGTTGTTTAAAAAAACACAATGAGTCTTCCAGTCCTGGAGGGGTTGTTTGGAAGCTGAACTCTCTTCACACAAGAGGGCAAAACTCTTGGAGGTGAAGACCCACACAAGGCCTGCAACTGAAACACTTATTTTTTTCCATCTCTCCTTCCCTTCCCCTTTATAGAAAATATAATTCTGGATCGAGACACAATTGATCCTGCTATGTTTGACATCTCTGAAGACCGAAAAAGCGTCACAAGGGTTATGAAAGTTGAAGCAATATTTCATTCCCCAAAGTTTGAATTTTATCCTTATGTCCGTGGCTGTCAGAAGTTCTCAACTGGGAGACATTTCTGGGAATTAATTGTAGGAGATGCAACAGGATGGAGTATAGGGGTGTTTGGTATCGGTTCCTGGATGATTTACGAACATGAAGGGAAATACGTGGCGAAATCTCCATCACAACAGTCTAATCTGGTCCTGACTGAGAGGCTCACGAGGATCCGCCTCTCTCTCAACTGCGAAGAAGGGAAACTGAAATTTTTTGATGCTAGGACTGCAGCTCTACTCCATACGTTCTCCGATGCTTCCTTGGTTGGAATGATCCTTCAGCCCTATTTCTATATGCCTCAGGGTGTCTGCATAACACTCCCCTGAGTTTTATGCTGTTTGAAATCAAACAAATAAGTGATTATTTAGTGTAATACATGGAAAGAGAGACCACCTTCTGCCACACAAATCCCAGCGACTGGTGAAGTCCCACAGAGTTGGTCTCCTTAAGGCCTGTCGACCAAACAATGTCACTTGGTGGGACCTAGGGGAAGCATTGCCCCAACCCCTCCTTGCCTTCCAAAAGAGTCTAAAAACACATCTTTGCCATTAGGCCTGGGGACATTAGACCTTGTCCTGTCCAACAAATGTCGTTAGCGTGATTATTGTGTGAATGCGAATGAATGTTTTTAAATTAGAATTTTACCAATTCTTTTTTAGCATATTAATTGGACAAACTATTGTTATTTATTTATTGGATTTGTATGCCGCCCCTCTCTGTAGACTCGTAGACTATGTAATATATGGCAAGGCAAGAAACTAGAAGATCGGAAAGAAAGAGGAGGGCTTTCCCTCCCAAATTGGAAACTATATTACCAAGCGGCAGCACTATCTTGGATAAAAGAATGGCTAATTTTGGATAATAGAAGATTATTAAATTTAGAGGGCTGTGACTTAATGTTAGGTTGGCATGCCTTCATGTGGTATGAAAAGTTTAAAACTCATTCATATTTTAATAGAAACATAATCAGGAAAGCATTAATAGAAATTTGGAATGAGATAAAAAAGAATCATTTTCTAGTAATGCCAGAATGGATTTCCCCGATAGAAGCTATCTCTTATGCTAACTTATTAAAAGAAGGTAAAATATGGAGATTTACTTGATAATCAACTGAAACTGAAAACAAGACAAGAATTACAGAAGTTGAGTGTAGAAATAGATTGGTGGCAATACGCCCAGATTAACTCTAGATATCAAAAAGATGTAAGAACATTTATATTTCAGAAGGATAATAATATAATTGGGAAAATACTAACCGAAAACCAGGGAAAATTGATCGAGAAGTTATATAAATATTTAAGAAACTATAAGACAATAGGTTGGATATTAAAAGATAATATGATCAGTTGGTGTAAAATTTTGGAATAGAAATAGACAGACACATGGGAATAGGTTTGGACGTATAAGTGGAAAACATTCAGTCTCTTAAAGAAAATCAAATAAATATGTTCTATAGATGGCATTTGCCACCCAATAGGATTTCAAAGATGTTTCCAAGTGCTTCACCTATTTGTTGGAAATGTAAAAAAGAAATCGGCACATACTTCCATGCATGGTGGACGTGCCCAAAAACCAAGATTTATTGGAACAAGGTAGAAAAATAGTTAAAACAAATTACAAATAAAGAAATTAGGAAGACCCCAGAATTCTTCTTATTAGGTATTACAGATGGTAGATATAAAAAAGAAATATATTATTTAATAATTCATATATTAGTAGCAGTTAGAATTACATTTGCACAAAAATGGAAACAAAAAGGAACTTCCAAAAGATGAAGAGGTCTTTAGGAAAATTATGGGATGTGCAGAATTACGAGACGGTTAAATAACCAAGCTGAAACAGAATTTTAAAAAACTTGGCAGAAAGTTTATAATTAGTGGAATGCAAAAAAAGATTTTTAAAGATATTGAAATAAAATATTAAATTGTTTAACGTATTAGATTGAATAATATCATATAGTGATAATTGATAGATAAGTTTATTTTTGCTAATTGGTTTTAATTCTTTTAATTATAACTATATCAGTGTTAGAAAGTATTGAAAAGTTAAGATTTTTATACTATTATTGATTATATGAAGACATTACATTGATAAGTTTACCTTTCTGTATTGATCTAAACTAGAATTAGGTCTTTTTTTCTGTATTAAGAAGACTTCTATACTGTACTTAGCGGAGCAATTGTAGCTCCTTTCCATGTTAAATGTTGTTTGTCTTGTTTTGTCATACATTTTAAAAAAGAACTAATTAAAATATTTTTTAAAAAACAGAGGATGGGACTAAGGCAGAGGGAGAGCCTGAGTGCTTGGAAAAAGGAGTAGCTGGACACTGGCAGCCCCATCAGGGAATTCTGGGAGTTGAAGTCCACAAGTCTTACATTTGCCAAAGTTGGAGAAGCCTGGACCAGGCAATGCTTAGATGTTGTTTAAAAAAACAAAATGAGTCTTCCAGTCCTGGAGGGGTTGTTTGGAAGCTGAACTCCCTTCACACAAGAGGGCTAAACTCTTGGAGGTGAAGACCCACACAAGGCCTCCTTCACTTCCCCCTTATAGAAAATATAATTCTGGATCGAGACAGAATTCATCCTGCCGGGCTTGACATCTCTGAACATCGAAAAAGCATCACAGGAGTTATGAAACTTGAAGCAATATGTCATGCCCCAGATTTCAGAAATTTTGGATCTTATCCTTATATCCGTGGCTGTCAGATGTTCTCAACTGGGAGACATTTCTGGGAAGTAATTTTAGGAGATGGAACAGGATGGGGTGTAGGGGTTGTTGATAAGTGGATCAGGTCCTGGATTATTCTGGAACTGAAAGGGAAATACATGGCCATTTCTCAATCAGAACTCTCTAATGTGGTCGTGACCGAGAGGCTCACGAGGATCCACCTCTCAACTGCGAAGAAGGGAAACTGAAATTTTTTGATGCTAGAACTGCAGCTCTACTCCATACGTTCTCCAATGCTTCCTTGGTTGGAAAGATCCTTCAGCCCTGTTTCTATATGTATCAGGGTGTCTGCATGACACTCCTCGGAAATTTATGCTGTTTGTGGTATATAATTTTTATTTTTCTCCACCATAAAATAAAACAATATATGGTTATAAACACAACAACAATGTTTAAAATCAATCATACAAACTTTTCTTTTCTCATTACTCACTCCATGGAAGGTCTTATCTCTCTTCCTGTATAAAATTTTCTGTTAATTTTACACAATATTTGCAATTCTTAAAATTCTAAATTAAATTCTAAATTTTTCCCCCGAACGCCATCACTCTACTAAACAAATAATTCCCTCAAAACTGTCAGACTTTCTACTAAATCTGCACTTCTATTCTACTAGTTTTTCTCATCATTCCTATCACCCATTTCCTCCCATGTTGACTGTGTGACTAACTTCTTGTGTATATCCTAAGATTTTTATTAATATTGCTTCTTCATTGCTTATTTGACCCCTATGACAATCATTAAGTGTTGTATCACATGATTCTTGACAAATGTATATTTTATTTTATGTACGTTGAGAGCATATGCACCAAGATAAATTCCTTGTGTGTCCAATCACACTTGGCCAATAAAAATTCTATTCTATTCTAAAGATTTTCCCTCACAATCTTACTACAAAAGGTTACAAAACTGTAAAGAATAATAAAATCTCTTTTATCTAAATTTAATCTTATATCATATAGTTGATTAAAAATTCTATATATATATCTTCAGTAAAAGAAACTGTTCATAAAATGTAACCTACATCATAAAATAAAGTTCTATATGTTTAAATCTAAACAATAGATAAATTTTGTGTTATATAGTGCTACCACCATTTCTCATCTTTGCCATCTGGTTTGCAAAGCTTAAATCAAATTCACTTGTTTCTATTTTTCCAAAATTAACCAATTACTAGTAATACATAATGTATCTCTTAATTTTCTATCCAATCATCCCCCAAATTTTATAATAATCAGAGTCTTGTATATCTTTAAGTTTTATGCTGTTTGAAATCAAACAAATAAGTGATTATTCAGTGTAATCTTTCACTCATGCCCTCATCACCTCGAGGTTCGACTACTGTAATGCTCTCTACATGGGGCTACCTTTGAAAAGTGTTTGGAAACTTCAGACCGTGCAGAATGCAGCTGCGAGAGCAGTCATTGGCTTTCCCAAATATGCCCATGTTACACCAACACTCCGCAGTCTGCATTTCAATTCAAAGTGTTGGTTATGACCTATAAATCCCTTCATGGTACCGGACCAGATTATCTCAGGGACCGCCTTCTGTTGCATGAATCCCAGCGATCAGTTAGGTCCCACAGAGTGGGCCTTCTCAGGGTCCGGTCAACTAAACAATGTCGTATGTCGGGGCCCAGGGGAAAAACCTCTGTGGCGGCCCCCGATCTTTGGAACCAACTCCCCCCAGAGATTAGAATTGCTCCCACCCTCCTTGCCTTCTTAAAACCCACCTCTGCCATTAGGCATGGGGGAACTGAGATATTCTTTCCCCTAGGCCTTACAATTTACGCATGGTATGTTTGTATGTAGGTTTGGTTTTATAATAAGGTTTTTTTTAGTTGTTTAGTATTGGATTGTTACATGCTGTTTTTTATCACTGTTGTTAGCCACCCTGAGTCTAGGGAGGGGGGGGTGGCATACAAATCCAATAAATAAATAAATAAAATAAATAAATATATAAATTCAGACACAGATAAATGTCCTTTTAACACAAGAGGAGCAGAGGCTGGTGAGGGGAGACAATTTGGCCACAGTTAAACAAACAAACAAACAAATATGAGAATGACAACCCCTGTAAATGAGATAGTTTAACGGACGGTGAGAAGAAATAAGTAAATTCAGAAGGCTGGCAGAAATGCAACCTTGCTAGCAGAGGCCCTTAGGCAGGAAAAGAGGGGAGGAAGGAATGTAATAAAGGAGGAAGAGGATGGGCTGGATGGAGTTCAGGGAAGGCCCTCATAAGAACATAAGAAGAGCCATGCTGAAATCAGGCCAAAGCCCATTGAGTCCAGAATTCTGTGTCACAAAGTGGCCCACCAATTGTATATGGGGGTCTTGAGCAGAAAGAGAAGGCAAAACCTTCCCTTTCCCTTGACCCCCAACAAATGGAATTATGCCTGCCTCAACCAACATAAAGGCGGCACATGGACATCCGTTTCAATAACCACGCATGCACTTGGCATCGATGAATCTGTCTAATCCTGCCTTGAAGCTATCAAGGCTGAAAGCTGTAACAGCCTGTTCTGGAAGTGAATTCTATAAACCAAGGACCCTCTGGGTGAAGAAGTATTTCCCTTTATGTGTCCTCACTTTCTTACCTATGAGCTTTAGGGAGTGCCCCCTCGTCCTAGTATTGTGTGATAGAGAAAATAATTTTCTATCCCATGCATGATTTTATACACTTCAATCTAGTCACCCCTTAAATGGTGTCTTTCAAGGCTGAAGAGCCCAACCCTTTCTTGGGTTGTCTCAGAAAGCTTGGTCCCCATCAGTTGGTAGGTATAATTGGGATTCTTTGCCCCAATATGCATAACTTTGCACTTGTTCAGGTTAAAATGCATTTGCCACTTTGTTGCCCACTCACTCAATTTCGAGAGATCCTTCTGGAGCTCCCGACAATCAGTTTCACTTTTCACTACCCAGAACAATTTAGTGTCATCAGCAAACTTTGCTACCTCACTATTTACTTCTACATCCATATCACTAATGAATAAATTAAAAAGTAAAGATCCCAAAACTGAACCTTGGGGTACACCATATCTAACTTCTTTCCATCCAGAGAATTGTGTCCATTTATTGCCACCCTTTGCTTCCTAGAATTTAGCCAGTTACCAATCCAGGACAAGACCTTTCCTAGGAGCCTTTGCTGAGGGACTTTGTCAAAATCCTTTTGAAAGTCAAGATATACAATATCAACTGGGACCCCTTTATCTATGTGTTTATTTACATCCTCAAAGAATTCTAACGTTAATAAGGCATGATTTGCCTTTGCAGAAACCATGTTGATTTTCTTTCAGCAATGCCCGTTTTTCTATATGCCCAGTAATTTTACCTTTAATAATGATTTCAATCACTTGCATGGACCTGAGGTTAAACTGACTGGTCTATAATTTCCTGGATCACTTCTGGATCCTTTCTTGAAGATCAGGGTTACATTTGCCTCCCTCCGATCCTCAGGTACAGTGCCTGATCTTAGAGAAAGATTATATATTTTAGCTAGAAGTTCAGCAATTTCACATTTGAGTTCCTTGAGAACTCTAGGGTGGATGCCATTTGGACCCTGCGATTTGTTGACATTTAGTTTAGAAAGGCATGCAAGAACATCTTCTTTGTTTATGGTTTAATTCTTTAAATTTCCTAAGTTTTAGAACTTTTCCTGACCTGTTTCCTGATTGGCTGGCTGGGAAAGGGACTGGCAAAGGGACAGTCCCTGCAGGTCTTTTTCTAATGAACTGAATCTGTATAGTCTGGGGAGGACAGAAGGAAAAGGGGGGACATGATCGAAACATTTAAATATGTTAAAGGGTTAAATAAGGTCCAGGAGGGAAGTGTTTTTAATAGGAAAGTGAACAGAAGAACAAGGGCACACAATCTGAAGTTAGTTGGGAGAAAGATCAAAAGCAACATGAGAAAATGTTATTTTACTGAAAGAGTAGTATATATCCATCCTAAGATAAAATACAGAAAGTAGTATAAGGGCTAAATGGACCATGAGGTCTTTTTCTGCCGTCAGACTTATATGTTTCTATGTCTTCCTAAATTCTTTTTTAAAAAATCTCCGAGACACACCATCAATTGCCGCCTTGGCTTTGGGGTTTTATCAAGGATTTCTCCCAGTTTCTTTAATGGCAAATTTACTCCATTCGGTCCCTTCAATGTTTTTCTTCTTCCCGTTGTTTAAAAAGCATTATGCTCTTTAACTAAAGTGGCGAATTGAATAATTCATGATGAATCAGTCCCATGGATGTGTTTTTCTCCCCAGGGTGGTGTTTTCAGTATCTTTCCCTTTAGCAGGATACTTGGCTTAGTAATTGATTGGGGGTCTGTCCCAATAATATTTGCTTCTCTCCAAATTTCCATTTTTCCTTAAAAGAAGCCAGCGAAGCTGCCCGGAAGACCAAGAACAACAATTCTCGATTTCCCTCCTAGGCGCAGCCCAAAGGCGGTCACCTGATTTGAAGGAAAGGAAACGAAACTTAACTTTAGAAGAAGACTTTCTCTTTCCTTTCCCGGCAGAGGCGGCGGCGATGGCGGGTGCAGCGTCTTTACAGGGTTTGCTGGAAGAAGCCACCTGCTCCATCTGTCTGGAGTATTTCCAGGACCCCGTGCTCATCCCGGAGTGCGGCCACAATTTCTGTCGGGGCTGCCTAAGCAGCAGTTGGGGCACGTCGGAATCGGAGGCTTCCTGTCCCCAATGCAGACAGACCTTCGCGCCCCTCAAAATTCTCCCCAACCGGCAGCTGGAGCGGATGGTGGAAGAGGCCAAGCGATGTGGAGGTTCTTGGGGCGAGGAAGGAGGGAACTTCTGCCCGAAGCACCGGGAGCCCCTCAAGCTCTTTTGCAAGGACGACGAGACCCTCATCTGTGTGGACTGCATGTTCTCCAAAGAGCACAAGGGCTACTCGGTGATCCCTCCGGAGGAGGCTTTCTCGGAATACCAGGTAGGAATCAGCCAGGAGGAATCGCTGCGGAGGGACTTTGCCTTTATTTGAACAAACTTACTTGCTTCCTCTGTTGTCCTCTTTGCCTTTATTTGAACAAACTTACTTGCTTCCTCTGTTGTCCACAAACTGGGTTTAGTCTGGGGCAGATGGAATGAGACGGGGAGGCTCAAGGAACTTTTATTGAATTAATTCATCGAAAGGATCTCAGTAGCTGAAGAAAGCAAAACTCAATAAAATTCAAATTTTATTGAATTAAGATTAAGGTTCCTTGACATCTGTTTCCTTTGATTTCTTGTCCCGGGCTACTTTACGCATACATTGCATATTTAATGTCAATAAGCTTTCTTATCAAAAGGGCTGTGTGTTTTATTATTATAATAACTAAGAAGTTTGTGCCTTAGCTAGCATCTTTTTAACTGGAGTCCTTGTAACTTTTTTGTAATCTTGTTACTAACTGGAGTCTTAATTTTCTTGTAATTTTCTTGCTGCTAGGCAGCAGTGTCCAACCGTTTGTTCCTGGTCTTGTTATACTCACCTGCAACTTTCTGCCTCTGCCATTCCTTTAACACAGTGATTTTCAACCTTTTTTGAGCCGCGGCACATTTTTTACATTTACGAAACCCTGGGGCACATGGAGTGGGGGTGGTGGTAAAAAAAGTTTGGACAAAAAAATTCTCTCTCTTCCTCCCCTTCGCTCTATTTCTTTCTCCCTCCCTCTTTCTCTCCCTTCCTTCCTCTTTCTTTCTCTCTCTCCATCCCTTTCTTTCTCTTCCTTCCTTCCTCTCTGTTTTGCCCTCTTTCTCTCTCCCTCCCTACCTCCCTGTCTTTCTCTCTCTCTCTCCTTCCCTCCCTCTCTTTTTCTCTCTCTCTTGCTTTCTTTCTCTCTCTTTCTCTCTCTTGTTCTCTTTCTCTTGTTCTCTTTCTCTTTCTCTCTTTCTTTCTCTTGTTCTCTTTCTCTCTTGCTTTCTCTCTCTCTTGCTCTTTCTCTCTCTTGCTTTCTTTCTCTCTGAGCTTCGCGGCACACCTGACTATGTCTCGCGGCACACTAGTGTGCCGCGGCACACTGGTTGAAAAACACTGCTTTAACAGACTTCCTTAATTCCAACTTTCACCTCTTGCTTTATCTTTTGAGCTTGCAATTTTTTTTATTTATCATAGTCCTCGACATTGTCTGGTCGATGGGACCTGGAGAAGGCCAACTCTTTGGGACCTAATGGGCCGTTGGGATTTATGCAGCTGAAGACAGTCTTGTAAGTAATCTGGTCCATTGCCATGTAGGGCTTTATAGGTCATCACAAACTCTTTGAATTGTGTCCGGAAACCAATTGAGAACAAATGCAGGCCGCAGAGTGCTGATGAAACATGGGTATATCTGGGAAGACCCATGACTGCTTGTGCAGCCGCATTCTGCATGATCTGTAGTTTCTGAACAGTTTTCAGAGGTAGCCCCATGTAGAGAGCGTGGCAGTAGTTGAACCTCGAGGTGATAAGGGCATGAGTGATTGTGAGCAGGGTCCAAATAGGGCCGCAACTGGTGCACCAGACAAACCTGGGCAAGCACCCTTCTCGCCACAGCCGAAAGATGATGTTCTAATGTCAGCTGTGGATCGAGGAGGACGCCCAAGTTGTGTATCCATCCCCCCCCCAGGGTAATGAATGGACAGATGGGATTGTCCTTGGGAGGCAAAACTCACAGCCACTCCATCTTGTCAGGGTTGAGTTTGAGCCTGTTGACACCCATCCAGACCCTAGCAGCCTCCAGGCACTGGCACATCACTTCCACTGCTTCATCGAGTGGACACAGGGTGGATGTGTACAACTGAGTGTCATCAGTGTATTGATGACACCTCACCCCATGTCCTTGGATAATGATGATGATGATGATAATAATAATTTATTGGTATTAATTATTATTATTTATTGGATTTATATGCCGCCCCTCTCCGTAGACTCGGATGATCTCACCCAACGGTTTCAGGTAGATATTACATAGCGTCCTACAAAAAATGATTTCGGAGAACTGTAAGAATGGAAAACAAACCTATACATAACCTGGAATGACTACAATAAAGCCTTTGACTCATTGCCACACAGCTAGATCATAAAATGCCTGGAAGTCATTGGAGTCAATGAAAACATCAGGAAATTCATAGAAAAGGCGATGAAATATTGGAAGACTGAACTTTTTGTTGGGAATGAAAGCTATGGATTGATCAACATCAGAAGGGGGATCTTCCAGGGGGACTCTTTGTTCCCATTGCTATTCATTATCATTATAATCCCGCTGTCACTCATCCTACAGAAAACAAACCTAGGCTACCAAACTGCTAGGAATTCACCAAAAATTTCACACCTGCTATATATGGATGACCTGAAGTTATACAGAAAATCAGAAACTGAGATACAGTCATTAACCAGCATTGTGCGAATCTTCAGCAATGACATCAGCATGGAATTTGGCCTGGATAAATGTGCCACAGTGGCACTGAAAAAGGGGGAAATCACTGAAAGTGAGGGCATTGAAATGCCAAATGGTCAAGCCATCAAGTGCCACCGGCCAGAAGCCTACAGATACTCGGGCATCTTGCAACTGGATAATATCAAGCATTGTCATGTGAAAACTGTGATCAGCAAAGAGTACATTCAGAGGACCAGAAAAATTTTGAAGAGTAAACTGAATGGTGGCAACACTATTAAGGCTATAAATACTTGGGCCATACCTGTCATTAGATACACAGCTGGCATAGTGAACTGAAATCAAGCAGAGCTGGACAACTTGGACAGGAAAACCAGAAAATTAATGACGATCCATCATGCACTACACCCCCGCAGTGACGTTGACAGGCTGTATTTACCAACGAAAATAGGCGGCAGAGGATTTTTTGCAAGTGAAGCAGACAGTAGAAGAAGAGAAGCATGCATTAGCTGACTACATGAAGGGGAGCAAAGAGTCAGCGTTGATGAAGGTCAACAATAGGAAGCTTCTCAAGGTGAAGCAAACTAAGGACCAGTACAGAAAAAATGTAACTCAATGTCGTATGGACAGTTGGCGGAACAAAGCATTGCATGGACAGTTCTTGGAGAAGATTGAAGGCAAAGTGGATAAAGAAAAGACCTGGTCATGGCTTACAAATGGAACACTCAAAAAGGAGACAGAAGGACTAATACTGGTGGCAGCGTTCCCCGTAAGCTGCATGCGTGAGCACGCGCACGCCCCCAACTCCCCCCGCGCACCCTTTTTTACGGGCGTGCGCTCCCCATCCCCCTGCCAGCCCGTGGGGGGGAGGCACCAGCAGTAGAAGGGAAGGGAGCCGCGGCCGCCCCTGCCTCCCCACGGTGCCTCCAGCCCCCTCTGCCTTACGGCACTGCCCCCCGCCCGCCCGATCCGCCCCCTCTGCTCCTCCGCCGCCTCCTGCCTTTGGGCACGGCTCCTCCCGCACCAGGAATGCATGCCCTGCCCGTCTCACAGTCCCTTTGCCAAGAGCACTTTCATCCCGGGCTCTCAGCAAGGGGGTTGCAGGAGAGGCGGGGCAGGTGTTCTCACAGCGGAGGCCGGCGAAGGTGATATTCAATGTCGGGGGCGCACGGGCGGTTGCGCGCGCTCCCTATCTCCCTGCCAGCCTGCTCAGAACATTCAAAATAAGAAAAACCTTTACCAGCGAAGGCTTTTCTTATTTTGAATGTTCCGGGTGGGTTGGCAGGGGGATGGGAAGCACGCACAACCGCCCGCGCGCCCCCGACATTGAATATCACCTTCGTCGGCCTCCACTGTGAGAAGAACGGAGAGAGAATGAGAGAGAGTGAGAGCAACAGACAGCAAGATAGAAAGAAAGTGAGAAAGAGAGAGAGAGAAAGGGAGAGAAAGAGATAGCAAGAGAGAGAAAGAGTGTGAGAAAGAAAACAAGAGAGAAAGAGTGAGAGAGAGAAAGCAAGAGAGAGAGAAAGAAAACAAGAGAAAGTGAGAAAAAGAGAGCGAGCAAGAGGGGGAGAGACAGAGAAAGAGGGAGAAAGAAAGAGAGAGATGAGAGAGGAAGGAAGAGAGTGAGAGAGAGGAAGAAAGCAAGGTAGAGAGAGACAGAAAGCAAGAGAGAGAGAAGAGTGGAAGGAAGAGATAGAGAGAAATGATAGAAAAAAGGGGAGAAAAAAAGAGAAATGAGAAAATGATTGAGGCAGAGAATGACAGGAAAGAGAGAGAAACAGAGAGAGAAGTGACTCTTGATTTAAAGCATATGGTAAAAGCACTTAAATAATAACAGAGAAAAAACCCAGCCCTCACCTGTTTTTATTAATAGTTATGTTTTTGGTTTTGCTGGTTGATTTAGTTTTAATTGTAATGGATTTTGGTTTTTTTAAATTATTAATTTCTTTCAATAAAAAAGGGATTTTTTTCTTATTTATTTACTTACTTACTTACTTACTTACTTACTTACTTACTTACTTACTTACTTACTTATATGCTGCCCAGTCCCAAGGGGACTGCTGCTCAGACACTATACTTTTCCGCCCACACTGAAAAAAAATAGAGGGAACATTGACTGGCGGCACAAGAACTGGCCATTAGAACAAATGCTGTCAAAGCCAGAATTGAAAAATCAACAGACGATCCAAAGTGCAGACTCTGTAAAGAAACAGATGAAACAATCGATCACATTATCAGCTGCTGCAAAAAGATCGCACAGACTGACTACAAGCATAGACATGATACTGTGGCACAGATGATCCACTGGAACTTGTGCCGGAACTACCATCTACCAGTGGCAAAGAACTGGTGGGATCATAAGCCCGAAAAAGTGGTCGAAAATGAGCAAGCAAAACTATTGTGGGACTTCCAACTGACCAAATTCTGAAGCATAACACACCAGACATTGTGATCGTGGAGAAAAAGAAAGTATGGATCATCGACATTGCAATCCCAGGAGACAGCAGAATTGAGGAGAAGCAGCTAGAGAAATTAGTGAAATACGAAGATCTAAAAATCGAGCTGCAACGACTCTGGCATAAGCCAGTGAAAGTGGTCCCCAGTGGTACTTGGCACACAGGGCGCAGTGCCAAAGGATCTCAGCGGACATTTGAAAACCGTTGGAATTGACAAAATCTCCATCTGTCAATTGCAAAAGGCCGCTTTAGTGGGATCGGCAAACATAATTCGCCGCTACATCACGCAGTCCTAGGTGCTTGGGAAGCACCCAACTGGTGATGAAATACAAAATCCAGCATAGTGATCTCGTTTGCTGAGTTGTATTGACATAATAATAATAATAATAATAATAATAATAATAATAATAATAATTTATTATTAATTATTATTATTTATTGGATTTATATGCTGCTCCTCTCCGTAGACTCGGATGATCTCACCCAACGGTTTCATGTAGATATTAAATAGCGTCCTACAAAGGGTCCTACAAAGTCTTTATTGGCGACCCCGAAAAACACTCCTTCTGGATCAGCCCATAATTTTATTTCTCACTGATGCTTCTGGGATGACTGAAATGGCATTAAAGCCTCTCACTTTAATGCCATTACAGGTAGTCCTTGACTTAAAATCAGAAAAGAAACTCAAAACTTGTATTTTCTCTTCAGATCAAGGTTGGGGATTGCCTGAAGGCTCAGAGGGAGCAGAAAGAAAAAATAGCTACATACGAAGGAGACACAGAGCAAGCAGTGCAGAAGATGCTTGTAAGTATTGATCCAACGGTGAGGTGCTTCTGAGCTAATAGGAAGGAGTCCCCCATCTGCTATCTTTAATAATAGGCAGCCTGTTTGTAGGTACAAGGTCTGACCTAAATGAAATTCAAGTTAAAGACTGTGTTAGGGCTGAAAACTTGCTCTTAACCTGAGGATTGAGATGTCCTCACTGGCCGAATGAATTACAGTTGGGTTAAGTAGTTGGGTTTATGTAGATTTCTAATATGTTGTAAGCCACCCTGAGACTGAGGAGAAGGGCGGCATAGAAATCGAACAAAGAAACAAATAAGTGCACCTGTCCCATGAGCTATGTTTCGTACAAAGGGTTTGCCTTGCTTAATAATTGAACACAAACCATATTTCATCTTATAGAAATTTTTTTGAACTCAAGCATTTTTCTGTCTCCAGTTTTGGAATCCCTGATTGCCAAGAAATTTTTCATGAAAGATTATTTAAATTCTAGCCTTTTTAAAAAAATCCCATCCCCCAGCTTTTAAAAAAATATCAAATGTTTTTTTAATATCTTTTTTTTTTAAAAAAAAAAACTTTCCTCTTTTCTGGATTCTTCAAGGAATCCATTAAATTATTATAACAATTAGAAGAAAAATAATTCAGTAAAATAATTAAAATAAAAGTATGCCTTTGCTTTTGCTTTTTCTTGTTTTAGGACCTCTTGAAAGAAGTGAAAAATGATGTAGTGGCTGAATTCAGAGAGCTTCAACTCTGGTTAGAAGCACAGGAGAAGCTTCTATTGACTAGAATGGAACAGACAGAGAAGGATATCGTGGCAAGAAAGGAGAAGGGTTTGGCCAAGCACACAGAGGAACTCTGCTCTCTTGACGATCTCATCCTGGAGATAGAAGACAAGCTTCAGCAGCCAGCCAGCAAACTGTTACAGGTCAGGCAGGAAGCTGAGATCATAGAATCCTAGGGCTGGAAGGGACCTTGGAGGTCTTCTAATCCAATCCTCTCTCCAAGGCAGGAGCCTTTATACCAGTGCTGGCGAACCTTTTATGGTTTGTGTGCCAAAAGGAGTGTGTGTGAGTGTGCTAGCATGCATACACGTGCACACACCCCTTCCTTTCCCCTATCACCCTCCCACGCTGCCTCCCCGTGCATGCACACAGGCCTTTCTGAAGCCTGGTAGGTAGTAGTGGGTTACTACCGGTGTGGTCCAGAGTGCCACATCATTAGGAACCCATGGATGATGCAATTTTCAGTGATTCCCCCTCCCCCCGGCATCTTTGTGTTGGAAGAAGCCCTCCGCCTGCCATCGTCTTAATGCTGACCTTTATTCTTCATCTGAGGAACAGCTGAGAAGCTCCTTCACAGGAGACGCCAGGAAAAAATCTCACCAAAATTGCATCAGTGCGTTACTACTCTGGACCGCACCAGTAGGAACCCACCACTGCTGGTAGGTGAAAAAAATGCTCAAAGGGGCAAACCGGAAGTGGGTTTTCCGAACTTCCAGTTCGTCCAATGGGAGATTATTTTTTTTTGCCTCTGGGGCTTCAGAGAAGCTTCCCTGAATTGTCCAGAGGACAAAAAGGCCTTTCCCAAGGCTGAAAATCAGCTGGCCGGTGCGTACATGTGAGCTTGAGCTGAAACATGGAAAGGTCTTGCATGCCCTCCCATATGGCACCTGTGGCATGCATGATGTAGGTTTGCCATCACGGCTTTATACTATCCCAAAAAAATGATTGTTCAAATTATTACTGGCAGCCTCCAATGATGGTGCACCCAAAGCTCTGTGAGGGAAGCTGTTTCACTGATAAATACTTCTCGCTCTCAGGAAGTTTTTCCTTATTTTAGGTTGGATCTTTTTGTGAGGAGCTTCTACCCTTTGCCTCTTGTTGTGCCCTCGGGTGCAACAGAGACTAAATCAATGTCCTTTTTCCAATGAAAGCCCTTCAAGTATTGGAAGATGGCTGTTGTGTCTCCCCTAAGACGTCTTTGTTAGGCTGAGCATACCGTGTCAACCTAGCCTTTCATTGTACAGTTTGGCCTCCAGAGTCTGTACCATCTCTGTCTCAGCATTTGTTGTATGATTATTACTATTACTATTATTATTATTATTATTATTATTATTATTATTATTATTAATTAGATTTGTATGCTGCCCCTCTCCATAGCCTCTGACGATGAAATGGAACAGCCTGCTTTAACCACTCCACAGAATACTCCTTTTGACTCTTTCCTTTTTTTCTTTTTTATAAATTTAATCAAAATTATAATAGTGAAAAGTATAATAGTGAAAAGTGCAAATGCTCTCTACGTGGGGCTGCTTTGAAGAGCTTTTGGAACTGCAGATCATACAAAATGCAGCCGCGCGAGTGGTCATGGGCCTCCCTAGGTATGCCGTCTCTCCAGCGCTCCGTGGCCTGCATTGGCTGCCGATTGTTTCTGGACGCAATTCAAATTGTTGATTATTACCTATAAAGCCCTACATGGCAAGTGGTTGTGGGTGTTTGTAGGGTCTCCCCCTCCCCTTAATTTCCAGGGCAAGGAGAAATGCAATACTGATCACCTTGTGCAAAGTACAGTGGTACCTCTACCTAAGAATGCCTTTACTTAAGAACATTTGTAGATAAGAACTGGGTGTTCAAGATTTTTTTGCCTCTTCTCAAGAACCATTTTCTACTTAACCTGGAAATTTGAGAGCAGCACAAAGGCCTGGTCAGTTTCCTGCCATTCACCCTTTAATCCCGGCCATCTCAGGTTTTTCTGGGCTGCCAAAAGAACCTTTCGGTGGCGCTTAAGGAGGCTTTGGCAGTCCAGAGTGAACGAAGCATTTTCCTTTCTCAAGGCATTTGGAGAGGGAATAAATCTCTGTTAGTGCCCAGAGAAAAGAAATGCTCCCTTCACTCTGGGCAGCCCAGGGTTAACGGAGCATTTTCGTTTGTCTGGGCACTTCGCTGTGGTGACTCCCTCATGCTGCATCCCCAACACACAGAGAGAGGTTGCCTCCTGGAGCATCTGGGTGTGGAAAGGTAAAAGGGGAGTCACCAAAGTGAAGGAAGGCGCCAGATACAAAGCAAGCGAGCGAGAGGAGAGGGGAGTCCTTCAGCATGGGAAGGAAGAGGAAGCAGGTAGCAGCAGAAGCAGCAGCAGCCGCCTTTTGGTCAAAGGAGCGGGAGGTTCCACCCTCTCGCCCGGCTGGATTTCTCTCTGGCACATTGTATGGCAGCCTCGTGCTCCACCTTGCCGCTTCAGAGTCCCTCTTTTTTTTAAAAGCCTTAATGTTTTGGATTTTTTTGATTCCCCTCACCTCACCTTCTTCCTTCAGCAGCGACTGTCTTCTTCCTCTTCTTCCACCTCCTCCTCCCACCCAAATTCCAAGCTTTTATTTCTTTCCTAATGGGTTTGCACGCATTATTTGCTTTTATAATGATTCCTATGGCAAAACTTGCTTCTACCTATAAACTTTTCTACTTAAGAACCTGGTCATGGAACGAATTAAGTTCTTAAGTAGAGGTATCAATGTATTATAACTGCTTGGATTTCCAAAATGCTTTGATTCTGGAAGCATAAATGCAGGGGATTTTTCTACCCTGTTGATGCACTATTTTCTTTCCCAAATGGTCTTTTGTTTTTGCTATTATGTTCATACATACACACAAACACACACATCTGTAATTGTGCTGGAATCAACCAGTGTATATTTTTTCTTAGGCAAAAAAGTAAAAATAAGATATCTCTAAAAGACGTTGAACAACTGGGGCGGGGCGGGGGAGAACAATGAGATTTTTAAAATTAAAATTGAAAGTACATTATATGTCTGTTAGTTGTCCAGACATTTTGCTCATTTATTTTGTGAATGTAAGAATTTAATTTTCTGCATAGGAAATGGCTCCTTTCAGTGCTTTGTCTCTTTATTTTTAGGACGTTGGAAGCATCTTGAAGAAGTAAGTAAATCCACCCTTTTCTTTACAGTCTCAGATCCTCAGCAGATCCTCCAGCAGTTTTTCTCTTTTGGAAACTTCTCTTTGTATTTAGCTGTATTTTAATGTAAAGACAATATACTGTATTTCAGGGTTTTTTAGACATTTCCTCAGATAACTGCAACACAATATAATTAACAATATTTGATATGATCTATTATTACAGTTGGTTTCACTGCCAGTCAGATGTTTAGATTGAGTTTTCCATTTCATCCACACTTTGAGTCTAAACTCTTCCAAGTAATGCAAGTATCATAAATACATGCCGGTTACCACGCAAACAAATCGTGATTACAGGGACAATGTGATAGATGTTAAGAAAATGTTGTAAGTCATTGATTGCTTAGAAATAGTCAGAAATTGAAGGTTAAGTGTTAGTGCGATTTTATTGCATTACCTTAATCCATCAAGATCAGTTTGAATATTACATCCATAGTCTAATTACATATGACACCCATATTAGTCATTGGTCATCTGTCATTGGCCATTTCTTTGGCCAAGAGACTTTCAAGATTAGGGAGCCCAAAACTGAAACTTTGTTGCCATTACTAGATCTCATTTAACTTGATCAAGGTGGATGAATGCAGTTCTGGGTCAGAATCTACTGTGTCACCATGGTGTCTATATTTGAATAGCTAGCCAGAGAAATGACTGAAGCCTGGAAAACAGGGTCCCTTCTCAGTCAACCAGAGTGCTGTTTTTATACCAGTTTACCAGGTACTTGGGAGGCAAGGACAGGACAACACAAGAAAACAATAATCAGTTAATAGCTTGCCATCAAAACCCCACTGAACAACTAAAAGCCACACACAAGCAAACACGACATAAATACAATATGTAGAACAGCTCAGTGCACACATTCTGGTGGGAGAGAGAGAAATTCCCTGGGGAACCTGAAATCTGAAAGCTCAGAAGACAAAACCTCTGGTGACCGACCCAGATTGGATGGTGTAGCTGGCTAATCCTCAAGCACCATTCGATGGTTTAGAAAGCTTCTATTGGCAGGTTGATAAGGGTTACAGGAACTGGGCATGGCTAGTCTAATGAAGAGAAGGACCAGGGGAAATGTGATAGCAGTGTTCCAGTATTTCAGGGGCTGTTACAGAGAGGAGTGGGGGGGGGGGGGGGTCAATCTGTTTTCCAAAACACCTGAAGGCCAGACAAGGAATAATGGATGGAAGTGATCAAGGAGAGATTCAACCTAGAAATAAGGAGACATTTTCTGACTAATGAATCACTGGGACAACTTGCCTTCAGACACTGTGGGAGCTTCATCCCTGGAAGCTTTCAAGAAGAGATGGTGTAAGGCACGGATGGTGACCCTATGGCACATGTGCTGCAGAGGGCACGCAGAGTCATACCTGAGGGCACGTGAGCTCCAGCATGCATGCACACGCTGACCATCAGATTTTTGGCCTTGTCTTTTGACTGTTTTTGCTCTCAACAGGCTTCAAGAAATTGTCCCAAACTTGGGGGGGGGGATGGCGAAAAACGGGCCAACTGGAAGTCCGGAAGCTTCAGTGTGGCCTGTGCGCATGAACGGGGGAGGTTGTACGCATGTATGGGAGGCAGCATGGGGGTTGTTTCCATGCGTGTGGGGGGAGAGGGCATTGCAATATGGGTGTGGGCATGCTATCACATGCACCTATACCCTTTTGTCACCTGAGCCAAAAAAGGGTTCGCCATCACCGGTGGAAGGTTTTCTGCTTGGGTGGCGGTGTTGTGGTGGGTGGACTAGATGGTCTTCCCACTCTTATTCTGTTATTTTGACTTGCCAGGCACCAGGATAAGGAAACGTATGAGAATCCAGTGGATTTACTTCTAGAGCCGAAGTGGGCAATCTGGGATTACCGTGATGTCCTTGCACTTTTGAAAAGTGCCAAGAAAAAAATGAGAGGTAAAAAAGAGCCCCTGGGGTTTTACCCTAGATGACATTTTGAGTATCCAAGAGAGATTCTGGCTCAGTCTGATTGTAAAATGAGACTCACCTGTATTCTTCGTAGTCCAAATCCATATGCACTGATCACTGGGGAAGCAGAATAAGCCACCACTAAGTATAATGAAATATATACAGGTAGTTCTTGACTGAGAACCACAGATGAGCTGAAAATGACTCTGGCGAAGCAGGTCAGTTACTAAGTGAGCAGTGCCCCGTTTTACAAACTATTTTGCCACAGTTATGCAGAAAATCCGGCCGATGAAGTGAATCGTGGCTGATAAATGAATCTGGCTTCCCCCATTAACTTTGCTTGTCAGAAGCTCCCCAGGAAGGTTGAAGAGGACAATCCCAGATGCTGCAACCATCATAAATGCAAGCCAGTTCCCAGTGGCCGAATTTTGGTCACGTGACTGGGGAGGCTCCAGCAGTCATAAGTGGGAGAACAGGTCATGAATCACTTTTTTCGGTGCCGCTGTAATTCCACTACACAAATAGTTGTAAGTTGAGAACTACCTGCCTATAGAATATATAGTGGAGTATATTTATACCTGATGGACTATGTATAGCCACCAATGACATTCTGGCTTCTAGTTTTCCATATTCCTTATTTCCTGATTTGAGTCCAAGGAAAGCAAACCAGGATATTTGTAGGGAGGCCCTTCTGTGGCTCCAATTCAAGTAATGAGATACTGTATCCCTCCCTTTTCTTCCTCAGATACCCTGGAAAGTGGACTTCAGCTACGGGAAGGTAAATATAAGGATTTATAAGAATCACAGTTGCTTGCTATTTTAAGCTCTGATGCCATTAACTTTAAGAAAAACATGATAATTAACAAAAAAGGAAAATATAGGATTAGATACCCTAGAGCAGGGGTCCCCAAACTTTTTACACAGGGGGCCAGTTCACTGTCCCTCAGACTGTTGGAGAGCCGGACTATAAAAAAAACGTATGAACAAATCCCTATGCACACTGCACATACCTTATTTAAAGTAAAAAACAAAATGGGAACAAATTCAATATTTAATATTTATTCTCCCTCTTTCTTTCTTTCTCTCTCTCTTTGTCCTTCTCTTTCTATTTTCCTCCCTCTCTTTCTCTCTGTCCTTCTCTTTCTCTCTTGCTTTCTTTTTCTCTCTTCTCTCTTTCTTTCACTCACTCTCTTTGTATCTCTCCCTCTTTCTCTCTCCATCTGTCTGTCTCTCCCTTTCTCTCTCCCTTTCTCTCTCTCCTTTTCCTTTCTCTCTCTCTCTATTTCTTTCTCTCTTTTCTTTCTTTCTCTTCTTTCTCTCACTCACTCTTTGTATCTCTCCCTCTTTGTATCTCTCCCTCTTTCCCTCTCTCTCTCTCCCTTTCTATCCCTTTCTCTCTGTCCCTCTTTCTTTCTCTTATCTCTCCTTCTCTCACTCACTCTCTTTCTCTCTCTTTGTATCTCTCTCTTCCTCTCTCTCCCTCTCTCTATCTCTTCCTCTTTCTCCCTTTCTATCTCTCTTCTTCCTTTCTCTCTTTCTTGCTTTCTTTCTCTCTCTTTCTCTCCCCCTCCTTTTTCTCTCTCTTTCTTTCTCTCTCATATACCACGTCGGCAACAGAGAGAGAAATAGAGAAGTAGAGGTCGGGGGCGTTACCGGGAGGTGGAGGTGGCGTGGGGCTGGATGCTGGGTGCCAGGGTCGCCGGGAAGGGCGAAGGGGTGGACGTAGCTGCTGCCTCTCAGCTGCAGAGGCGAATGGGGCGGAGGCAACGGCGGAGTCCAGCGCTGGGGCCATATGGGGCCGCTCATCCAGGGGGGCGTGGACTGGCAAGCCACCCTCCGCGCTCTCTCTCTCATACACCATGCCGGCAAGAGAGAGAGAAAGAGAGAGAGTGGAGGGCGGCTTGCCGGTCCACTCCCCCCTGGATGAGCAGCCCTGCATGGCCCCAGCGCCGGACTCTGCCGTTGCCTCCAGCTAGAGTTTTCCAGCTAGAGATTAAACTTGATGCAGCTGAGAGGCAGCAGCCACATACACTCCTTCACCCTCCCCAGCGTCCCCGGCACCCAGCCCCAAGCCACTTCCACCTCCTGGTAACGTGCCGGGCCTAGACCAGCAGGAACAGGTGGTGGTGCGCCGCGAAGGGCCGCGTTTGAAGACCACCACGGCGCCGCAGTCTCAGATCGCTCACTTCTCCGGCCAGCAAAGCCGGCTGCCCGGGAAAGTGGTGCGCTTTTTAAATGCACGCTTTTCAAATGTGACACTTTCCTGCATCAGCCAGCAAAGCCGGGCAGTCGGCTGGAGAAGCGAGCGATCCAGGACTGCATAGCTTTTTGCCACTTTAAATATTTTTGTGTGGGGTGGTCGCACGTGCAGCTTAGAAGGAACAATGCCAGCGGGTGCCACTTTCCGCACAACTCCAGCCTTCTCCTGCCCCGGCCAGCGCGGCCACCTTGCCGCTGACACAGGTGGTGGGGACTGCCTTATCCCCCC
This sequence comes from Erythrolamprus reginae, assembly GCF_031021105.1. Taxonomy (NCBI): domain Eukaryota; kingdom Metazoa; phylum Chordata; class Lepidosauria; order Squamata; family Dipsadidae; genus Erythrolamprus; species Erythrolamprus reginae. The sequence goes on along the minus strand of NC_091951.1, from coordinate 31,966,497 downwards.
TCAGGGCCTCTTTGACAGCCCTTCCCGGCAGAGGCGCTGCGTCTGCCTCCCCAACACCTCCCGCCACCGGCGCCCAGCTCTGCTCATCCGAAGCCTGCTGTTGAGGCTGGAGAGCGGGCTTCGGGCTCTCGGCTTCAGCGGCCGCCATGGGGCCGTTGTTGTCACGGCGGCTGCCCTGTGCTTTTTAAACGCGGCACTTTCCTGCCCTGCTTTCCCGGGCAGCTGGCTTTACTGGCCAGAGCAGAGCGGCTGCCGCGACAACAACAACGCCATGGTGACCGCTGATGCTGAGAGCTGTCAAAGAGGCCCTGAAGGGGTACAGTGTGGTCCCCGCCACCTGTGTTAGCGGTGAAGTGGCTGTGCCAGTCGGGGCGGGAGAAGACTGGAGTTGTGTCAACGCCAGGCTTCGGGTGAGCAGAGCCGTGTGCCGGCGGCGGGAGCTGTTGGGGACGCAGAAGCGGCGCCTCTGCCGGGAAGGGCTGTCAGAGGCCCTGAAGGGGGACAGGGCGGTCCCCGCCACCTGTGTCAGTGGTGAGGGGGAGGCGATGGAGGTCAGGGGTTTTTAAGTAGCCATCTTCCCCCCCCACACACTTAGCCATGGCGCACTTAGCTGTGACTTTCAGTGGACAGTTTTTCAATCGCCAATTGCCTTTTCCTGAATTTCACGTCCGCTCACCACGGAGGAGGAGGTGGGGAGGAGGAGGTGGAGAGGCAAGGGGGCGGGAAGGAAAGCGAGCCTCCAATTGGCCAATTTCTTTCTCGCCTTTAGGGAGAGGAACTGTTGCTGCTCTGCCATAGGGCAGCAACAGTTTCTCTCCCTAAAGGCCGCAAAGGAAGGGGCCAATTGCAGGCCTGCTTTCCTCCCCGTCCCCTTGCCTCTCCACCTTCTCCTCGCTCAGCAGCTGACCGCGGTAAGTGGACAGGAGATTCGGGAGCTTATTATATCGATCAGTAAAATCTCATGAGCTGCTGCGGGCCGGTTAAAAGACCTCATCGGGCCGCATCCGGCCCGCGGGCCGTAGTTTGGGGACCGCTGCCCTAGAGAGTATGATGATCCAGTAAACTTTAATGCTTTTTTGAATTATGAACTATTACTTGCCATTTATATATACAATATGAGCTTAAACAGCAGAGACAAATTTGTTTTGTGTCTAATTACATTTGGCCAAATAAAGCTGTTGTTCTGTCCTGTCCTGTCCTATTTCTACTCCTACTCCTCTACTCCACACCACTCATCTAGAAAATTGAAGTCAATCTTGGTGTAGAATTAAAGATCCGGAGAAATGGGAAAATATGGCCTGGGACATAGAAACATAGAAGATTGACGGCAGAAAAAGGCCTCCTGGTCCATCTAGACTGCCCTTATACTATTTCCTGTATTTTATCTTAGAATGGATATATGTTTATCCCAGGCATGTTTAAATTCATTTACTGTGGATTTACCAACCACGTCTGCTAGAAGTTTGTTCGAAGCATCTACTACTCTTTCAGTAAAATAATATTTTCTCATGTTGCTTCTGAACTTTCTCCCAACTAACCTCAGATTGTGCCCCCTTGTTCTTGTGTTCACTTAACTATTAAAAGCACTTCCCTCCTGAACCTTATTTAACCTTTTAACATATTTAAATGTTTCAATCATGTTCCCCCTTTCCCTTCTGTCCTCTAGACCAGTGTTTTTCAACCGGTGTGCCGCGGCACACTAGTGTGCCGCGAGACATGGTCAGGTGTGCCGCGAGGCGGTTCGCCCCCCCCCGCTATTGCCCCCCCCGCCGCCGCCGCTATTGGCACCCTCCCACGGGAGGCCGGCAAAGGTTGCTTTGAAAGTCGGCCCCCTCGCGCCCATTGCTTCTCGTCGCTTCCCCAAAGCACCGTCGCTTCCCCGAAAGCGCGCTCCTCATCTCCCTGCCAGCCCGCGGGGGGGGGCGGGGAGGCGCCGGCAGCAGAAGGGAAGGGAGCCGCGGCCGCCCCTGCCTCCCCACGGTGCCTCCGGCCCCCTCGGCCTTTCGGCGCTGCCCCCCGCCCGCCCCCTCTCCTCCTCCGCTGTCTCCTGCCTTTCGGCATGGCTCCTCCCGCACCCGGAACGCAGGAGACAAAAAATGGCCCAACTCTCGTTCTCTCTCCGTTCTCAGCGGAGGCCAGCGAAGGTAATATTCAATGTCGGGAGCGCGCGCGCAGTTGCGCGCGCTCCCTACCCCCCTGCTAGCCGCTCGGAATATTCAAAATAAGAAAAACCTTAGCCGGTGAAGGCTTTTTTATTTTGAATATTCCGAGCGGCTAGCAGGGGGGTAGGGAGCACGCGCAACCGCCCGCGCGCTCCCGACATTGAATATCACCTTCGCTGGCCTCCGCTGAGAAGAACGGAGAGAGAACGAGAGTGAGTGACAGCAACAGACAGCAAGATAGAGAGAAAGTGAGAAAGAGAGAGAGAGAAAGGGGGGAGAGAAAGAGATAGCAAGAGAGAGAACAAGAGAGAGAAAGAGTGTGAGAAAGAAAACAAGAGAGAGAGAGAAAGCAAGAGAGAGAGAGAAAACAAGAGAGAAAGTGAGAAAAAGAGAGAGGGAGGGAGAGAGAAAGAGAGAGAGAGAAAGAACAAGAGAGAGAAAGAAAATAAGAGAGAACAAGAGAGAGAGAGAGAAAATAAGAGAAAAAGAGATAGCAAGAGAGAGAGAAAGCAAGAGAGACAGATAGGGAGAGGAAAGGAGAGAGAAATGAGAACAAAAAGGGGAGAAAAAAGGAGAAATGATTGAGGCAGAGAATGAGAGGAGAGAGAAACAAAAGAGAGAGAGAGGGGTGATTCTTGAAGCATATGGTAAAAAGCACCCAAATAATAAGAAATGCCCCCCAGCCCACACCTCTTTTTGAAAAGAATAAAAGAGAAAAAACCCCAGCCCTCAACTGGTTTTGGAAATGGTTCCAGTGTGTATACACACACACACATAAGGGGGGGAGAGAGACAGGGATGGAAAAAGAGGAGAAGTGAGAGGGAAAAGGAATGAGGGAAAAAGGGAGGAAGAGAGAGAAATGACAAACATGAGAGAGAAAAGGGGGAAAGACAGGAGAAGTACCCAGAAATGAGATATAAATTTGAGTAGGGATGATTGATGATTGACTGTATTTATAAGGGGATGTTACATGGGATTGTATATACGAGGGGGTTATGTATGTATGTATGTATGTATGTATGTATGTATGTATGTATGTATGTATGTATTTATTTATTTATTTATTTAATTTGTGTCATTTTGGTTGGTGGTGTGCCCCAGGATTTTGTAAATGTAAAAAATGTGCCGCGGCTCAAAAAAGGTTGAAAATCACTGCTCTAGACTATACAGATTGAGTTCATTAAGTCTTTCCTGATAAGGAAACCTCTGAGAAAGTCACTGAATCAGTTATTTTGCCCAGCTCCATGCTAAAACATTGGAAATCTCTTTTTACTAGATTAACATTTCTCTGGGACAAATCATTTGTTCCAAGATGCACCATTTTATTTATTCATTTTATTTCCAGTAACTGCACCTGATGGCTTGGTAGCACTATACACCTCACCTTCAGTCCACTATGGACTGAAAGAAATATTGAATTCCTACCAAACTAATAACATCCTGTGGACTTTACTGCTTGATTTTAAGTTGGTGAGAGATGAGGTCTTTGGGAGCAGAGAAATTAGGTCGTTTGGGTCAAAGCACATAGCAAAGTTGGAACATCAGGGTTGCCTCCATTTTGTGGGCCATCTGACTGATGAAAACAGAGGTTCCCTGTGCAAGATCTCCCCTTTCCTCCATGCCTGTGATACCCTGAAGCTCATAGAGAAAAGAGCAGAGCTTCCTCACATCCCATCGTTTGTCCCAAGTTACCACTGGGGGATCCTTCTGACTGCCAGTTGGAATTGAAACAAGGCAGCCTCTTGCTCTGCCTGATCTTCTGGATTGCTAGAGTACCTGTTCAGCCTTGGCTGTCTCAGCAACTCATTGAAGGGAAAGCCAACACTCTTCACTCCCAATCCCATTTATCTCACCTGCAAGATGGAAGCTGAAGAGAATTGTGAAGGGAGGCTAGAAGAAGTGGAGCACTATGAAGGGTTTGAAGGACTTGGCCATATGTCTTCAACCTTGACCAATGTAAAATGTGTGGACTTCAGTTCCCTGAATTCCCCATTCAGCATGGCGGACCTGAAGAGCAATAAGCAGAGTGGTGGCCACATAGGAGACTAGAGACTAAAGGAATTGACCAGTAGGCCCAAGAGATGCACAGTTGAGCGGTGGAGTCAAGAGCAGGTGAAATAATTGAGGGATCCTGAGGGCAGGCAGCTGAGTGGCAGCTGGACTGACAGTTGGAAATGGCAATCAAAGTGAATGGAATGAGAAAGCCAGATGTCAGAACGATGCCAAACAGGCTGGCAATTAACAGAGGATGGGACTTAGACAGGGGGAGAGCCCGAGTGCTTGGAAAAAGGGTACCTGGACACTGGTAGTCCCATCAGGGAATTCTGCGAGTTGAAGTCCACAGGTCTTACAGTTGCCAAAGTTGGAGAACTCTTAACAAGGCAACGCTTAGCTGTTGTTTAAAAGAAAACGAGTCTTCCAGTCCTAGACGTGGTTGGTAAATCCACAGTAACTTAATTTAAACATGCCTGGGATAAACATATATCCATTGTAAGATAAAATACAGGAAATAGTATAAGGGCAGACTAGATGGACCATGAGGTCTTTTTCTGCCTTCAGTCTTCTATGTTTCTATGTTTCTAGATGGGGTGTTTTGAAACTGAATTCCCTTCACACAAGAGGGTTAAACTCTTGGGGGTGAAGACACTCAAAAGCCCTGCAGCTGATACTCTTATTTTTCTCTGTCCTTCCTTCCCTTCCCCTTTCCAGAGAATGTAATTCTGGATCCAGACACAGCCCATCCTGACCGGCTTCACATTTCCGAAGATCGGCAATACGTCATAGGAATTAAGCCAGTCACAGCAACATATCCTGTCCCAAGCTGGAAAAGATTTGAATGTAATCCTTATGTCCTTGGCTGTCAGACGTTCTCAACTGGGAGACATTTCTGGGAAGTAATTGTAGGGGATAGAACAGGATGGGGTGTGGGGGTTGCCAAAAAGCCAGAGAACACAATAAGTGTTGATGTGCTGACCAGCCACTGGCAGATTGGGGAAAGGGAAGAGAAATACAAGGCCACGTCTCGGTCAGAACACTTTGAACTGGTCCTGATTGAGAGGCCCATGAGGATGCGGGTCTCACTCAACTGCGAAGAGGGGAAACTGGACTTTTTTGATGCTAAGACTGCAGCTCTGCTCCATACATTCTCCGATGCTTCCTTGGTTGGAGAGACCCTTCAGCCCTGTTTCTATGTGTGTCATGGTGTCTACATGACACTCCTCTGAGTTTTATGCTGTTTGAAATGAAACAAATAAGTGATTATTCAGGGTAACACATAGGAAAGAGAAGACGTACAGAAGACAGTGGACAAAAACAAAACCTACCGTCTGTTATGAAGATAAGAGATGGGAGAGCTACGTGGGCTAAATATTTCACCTGCAAGTCAAGCCAAAATTCAAATAGAATTGTTAATTGAACTGAAGTGAAATGGTAATGGAATACATTATTAAATAAATATATTGAGAAAATGCCCAATAACACTCTTTTTTCTTTTTTCTTTGATCCTCCTCTGCTTTTTATTTAGCAACTGTAAAAGAAGGTGGCAATCTAATAATGATGGGCTGTCTGCTAAAATAAACCCAGGTCATGACACACACTTGAAAGTAAATCAGGAAGCCTGCCATTGTGGAGACTCTCTGGCAAGAACAAAGAATGCCTATCCACAGGAAATATGCATGTGTAAAGCTTGTAACAATTCTGGGTAGTTAGAAAGCTGATAAAAGTAATAAGAGTTAGGCAACTTGCAGACCTCAGCTAAAAGTGAGGAATAGAGATGGCTTGGAGCAAATAAAAGGTGTGTTAGATAACTCCTGGGGCATTCATTAGCCAAGGCTTAGAAATAGGGACACTAGAGACTAATAGAACAAATGACTAAAACGTTTATTAGATCATAGAAACATAGAAACATAGAAGACTGATGGCAGAAAAAGACCTCATGATCCATCTAGTCTGCCCTTATACTATTTTCTGTATTTTATCTTAGGATGGATATATGTTTATCCCAGGCATGTTTAAATTCAGTTACTGTGGATTTATCTACCACGTCTGCTGGAAGTTTGTTCCAAGGATCTACTACTCTTTCAGTAAAATAATATTTTCTCATGTTGCTTTTGATCTTTCCCCCAACTAACTTCAGATGATATCTCTTATTACCCCACCTTGTCCCGCCTTTAGTGAAAATGTGAAAACAGGTAATTTAATAACATTATTAACTTTGATAAAAATGCAAATTAGGATGAACATTTAAAATGCTAATGCTTAGGAAGGGGGAATTTGAGAGATGTTTCCGGAAATGATGAAAAATGGTAAATGCAGTACCTGGTGTAACTGTAAGAGGAGAAATATAGGGCGTATAGTGATGTTATTTATGTGTAAAGATTGAGCAACGAGGATAAAGGATGATGGAAAGAGAATAATGAGACTGAAGCTGGGATAATAAAGAAATGATTAATTTGCAATAAAGGATTATATAAAAGAGACGAATGCTGAAAAAAATGGGAAGATTAGAATATATTAAAATCATGAGTATGTATATGATGTGTAAGATGTGACCCAGTGAAAACTGTTTACATAAAATATGTATGGTGACAAAATTGTAATAAAATAAAAAACTAAAAAAAAAGAAACAAATTAAGGAGCAGGAACAAGCCCTGGCGGAGGAAAAGAAAGAGGCAAAATGTGGAGAAAAAGTAAGGACAGGACAGGAGACGTCCCAGGGTATAAAGGGTGTCCACCTGAGATCCGGATTTGAAATGGGAAACTGGCAGCAAAAAGGCATTGCTAATCCTAATATTTCAAAATCAGCCAAAATACAACCCACTAGTGGGTTGTATTTTGATTGATTTTGAGATATTGGGAGGATTAGATATAAGGATCAGAGGCAGTTTTTTGCCTTACATTATACATTATTAGATGTCTGTCTATCCTCAACTTTCCTTGGACAATTCAGGTGATTTTTATTTATTTATTTATTATTTATTTATTTATTGGATTTGTATGCCGCCCCTCTCTGCAGACTCGGGGCGGCTAACAACAGTAATAAAACAGCATATAATAATAATCCAATACTAAAAACAGTTATTTTTGGCTGCTCAGGGACCATATAATATGGGATTTATTGAGCAACTGAAAGCCATGTAGAAAGGCAGAGATACAATATTTGAGTTTATTTGTGAAACTTGTTAAAAGTCAATTTCTGATAGAGGAGTGTTGGGATAGTGTACATGTGTCTATTGTTTCATTTCCAAGATTTGGGAGAGAAGCAAGACCCTATAAACAAATAAACAAAAAGGCATTATTATTATTATTAAAGATAAAATAAAAAAGATTTGGAAAAAATGAGCTCATTGGCTTGTGAAAGCTCCCTAAAATAATGATTGGTTTGCCTGGAGTAAGTATGAGAGGAAATATTTGTTAGTGGATTTTTTTTATGCAAGCAGTTTGAATGGAGGATTAAAAGTGAAAGTATGCTGATGTGTAAATGCCTGTGAGTTAGCACCCTATGCCCAAACTGTAAAAGGGATTAATTGTTTTGATCCCCTTTCTCATAAAGAAACCCAGTGCTCCTCTGGTTATACTGGGGGACTCTAAGACTGGTCTGCCAACTCCTACTTATTCATGGGACGCCCCAAAAATGGAGATCTCAGAGAATGGAGAAGGCTGAGGAACAATGTAGGGTAAACTTTTAAAAAAAAATTTCTCTTCCATCATAAAACATACAATACATAGTAGTTTTTTAGTACAATAAAAGGTGATTTAATTAGTACATCATATATAATCACAAAAAAAATCATTAACTCCATTTAATGTCAGTATACATAACTTTTTTTGGCGCCATCTAATTTTGTCACCCAGATTAACCAATTGTCTTCTAATTTATTTCACCATTAGGCTCCTTATTTTTAATATTTCTTCAAATGTTAAATACTTAATACATACTTAATACAAATCACAATCTTTCTAGCTTATTAAACATTAAGCCATAGTGCCTTCTCCAGCTGAGGAACAATATAATCAAACAGTGAGTGATTCTTGTGACATCGAATCTCCTTTAAAACTGAAACTGGATTTTAAAACCCCGGGAGTAGATAGAATACCCGCCGAATTCTACAAACAAATGTACGAGCCAGTTAAAAAATTAATGTTGCAGATGTTAAACGAAGTGCTAGACAAAGGAGCAATGCCTGAATCCTGGAAGGAAGGGTTAATAACATTAATATCAAAGGACCCAGAACAAAGACACTTGATAAAACAATACAGACCTATCGCATTGTTGAATTCGGATTATAAAATTTTTACGACAATATTAGCGGAAAGATTCAAAGGGATAATCAATGAAATAATACATTCAGTTCAGAATGGCTTCCTACCAAATAGAAATATTAAAAATAATTTGAGAAACATAATAAATATTCTAGAATATTACGAGGCAAACCCAGGAAAAAATTTGGCTTTAATATTTCTGGACGCGGAAAAAGCGTTTGATAATTTAAATTGGAACTTTTTTACCAACCAATTGATTAAAATGAAATTCAAAGAAAAATTTGTAAGAGCAATTAGGACGATATATTCTACACAATTGGCAAAAGTTATAATAAACGGTCAATTAACGGAGAAATAAAAATTGAAAAAGGAGTAAGACAGGGATCCCCGCTTTCCCCCTTAATATTCATCCTGGCTATAGAAATCTTACTAAAACAGATAAGGTCAAATAAAAATATTAAAGGGTTGAACTTAAAGGGACAGGAATACAAGATTCAGGCATTTGCCGACGATTTAGTATTCAATATAGAGGATCCTATAGATTCAGGTGAAAATCTACTAAAGGAGATTACCGTATTTTCCGGCGTATAAGACGACTGGGTGTATAAGACGACCCCCTAACTTTTCCAGTTAAAATATAGAATTTGAGATATACTCGCCGTATAAGACTACGCAGCCTGGTGCCAGCTTTCTCTTTCCGCGGGGGAATGCGGCAGTAGCCTCCCCAGCCAGGAAGAGCGAAGATTCTCTCTCTCTCTCTCTCCCCCATCACCCACCCTCATGTTCCCCTCGGACCTCCTGGCTTTTACGCGCCGGCTTGGGATCCTGCGCCAAGAAGCCTGAGGGCGCCCTGGCCCAGCCTGGCTGTGTGCTTGAGTGAGGGGCTGTGAAGGTGCTCTCGTTCTCGCTGGACTGGGGGTGAGAGGAAGGAGGTGGCGGCGGCGTTTGCTTCGCCGCCGCTACCGCCGCTGCTTTGCAGACTGGTTGCCTTTTAGCCGCCCCGAGGAAAGAGCAGATGGCTCGATGAACTTAAAAACGACCTCCAAAAGCCCCAAGCACTTTCTTTCCTTCAGAGGCCAGCCAAAGGCTTCCCCAAAATAATAATATTTTAAAAAATAAAAACGACTCCTGCTATTTCTGTTCAGCACCGGATGTTCAAGCAGCAGCCTGCTGCCCCTGAACGTTGAGGCTCCATCAGGGCTTGTTAGGGGTCCCCAGCTCACCCCCCAATCTTAACTTCTCTCGAAAACCGACCTTCTGCATACATGATGAGGTAAAGTGTCCAAGGAACTGAAAGGGGAGAGGAGGGTGGCATGGACAGGGGGGGGAGAAAGACCACCTGCCCCCCCCATCCGGACCCTCCGGAGAGTTTAAAGCGGCTTCCCGAGTCTTCCCCTCAACAGGCTCCGCAGCGGCTCTTTCCGCATCCCTCTCCAGCCCCGCTTGGGGCTTCCCCCGCTTCCTTAGCTCTCCCAACCCAGGCGTACCTTCGCCTGTTCGTCTCCCCCCGGCAAAGCCCTCCGCCTCCACCGAAGCTGTGCGATCCTCTGGCGGGGCGCAGTAAATGGGCGGGAAGAGCCGCTTCGGCCCGCCTGGCTTCTCCTGCCGCTGCTCTCCTTAGCTTGGGCACGGAGCAACTCTCGGGGACTGATGGGCTTCTCGCCCAACACCGCTTCTTCCCCTACGACCCCCATAGCCATCATGGGCTTAATGCCGCTGAGCGACTTGGGCAAGATCGGCCGGGGGGTCCTACCGGCTATGCAACTGGCAATGGAGCAGATCCTCAACGAATCGCTGCTCAACCCCTACTCTCTGGACCTGAGAATTTACGCGAAGCAGGAAAGTCGCTGGGAACGAATGCCGGTCGCTTTCCAGAGAGTCGCTCCAGTTTTTGTTTGCGCTCCGGCTCCCCCCCCCGTGCGCGTTTAGTGACTACAATTATTTAGTATTACACCCCCCCCGCCCCTAAACAGCCCCCGGTAGCTTTCTGGCCCAGCGGCGCCGACCGAAACCTGCAGCTTTAGCGATCTCGAGAAAGCGCCGCCCGTTAATTTAAGCAGCGGAGACGCGTCAGGGATTTGTGGTTGGTGAGCTTTGGAGCAGGCGCTTAGCACGCTTCTCGCCACCGCGCTTCCTCCTGTGGAATCAGTATCCGGCGCATAAGACGACCCCCCACTTTGGAAAAGATTTTCAGGGGTTCAAAAGTCGTCTTATACGCCGGAAAATACAGTACTGAATTTGGCAAAGTAGCGGGGCTAAAAATCAATAAACAAAAAACTAAAATATTGACAAAAAATCTAACAAATATAGAGAAGAAAACATTAGAAGACAAATTAGGTTTACAAATAGTAAAAAAAGTTAAATATTTGGGAATAAAACTAACGGCAAAAGCGACTATAATAAAAGAAGATAACTATACTGTTCTAATAAAAGAAATACAAATGAAACTAGAAAAATGGAATAAACTGCCTATCTCACTCATAGGCAGAATATCAACAATCAAGATGTCCATCTTACCCAAAATATTATACCTATTCAGAACAATCCCAATTATATTAAAAAAAAACTTCTTTCAAAAATTGAACAGAATAATTACAAAATTTGTCTGGGCTGGGAAAAAACCGAGAATCAGAATCCAATACATGCAAGATAACATTAAACAGGGAGGTTTTGGGCTACCTGATTTTGAAACATATTACAACGCATCGATCATGGACTGGCTGAGAGAATGGTTTAAACTAGATAACAAAAGATTATTAATATTAGAAGGACACGACTTGAGAATTGGATGGCATACTATCTTATGGGAGAACAAAGAAAAAATACACAGTTACTTTAGACAGCACATAATTAGGAACTCACTATACACAACCTGGATAAAAATTAAAAAAATGTATTATCACCAAATTCCAAAATGGTATTCTAGTATAGAGGCGACAATATACCCAAATTTGAGGGAGCTAAACAAAATGCTAAATTATTACCAAACATTGGGAAAAAAATGGGGAATTAAAAACAAGGGAACAATTAGAAGAAATTGGAATAAAAATTGACTGGTGGACATACAATTTAATCAAATCAAAATATCAAGAAGGGAAAAGAAAAGAGATAGAAATAAAAGAAATAGAATTAGATAAAATAATTCTAAGCCAAGACAAGAAAAAGATTTCCAAAATTTATAGATATATGTTAAATTACAAAATGGAGGATTATATTGTTAAAAATAACATACACCGCTGGGGCAGAAATTTTGGATATACAGTAGTATAAATATAGACAAATGGGAAACAATTTGGACTAAAAACTATAAATTAACGAGGTCAACAGCTTTTAGGGAAAATATATATAAAATGTACTACCGGTGGCATCTCCCCCCGGCAAGACTAGCACAAATGTACAAAGGAATAAATCCGAAATGCTGGAGATGTAAAGGAAAGGGGACTTATTACCACATCTGGTGGACCTGCCCAAAAATTAAAAAATTTTGGACTAAAATGCAGAATTGGATAAAAGAGATACTACAAATGAAAATAAACAAAAAGCCCGAAGCTTTTCTCCTTGGGATCATAGACCAAAAAATAGATAAAAACAAATGTTATCTATTAATACACATATTGACAGCAATTAGAATAGCAATAGCCCAACAATGGAAGCAACCCAAACCCCCAGACGATGATTTGATAATAAAAAATTTTTTAGACTGTGCTGAATCAGATGCACTAACACTTAAACTAAAAAACAAAGAAGAATCCGAACATTATAAAACCTGGAAATACCTTTATAATTGGATAAAGAGAAGAAATAAAACTCAAATTGAAATACAAGAATAACAATACTTTATATCCTTTTTATTGCATATGAAAAATTACAAAAGATCTATATACAAAAAACTTTTTTTAAGAAAGATTTGTATGATCTTAAATAAGTTAAACATGAACGAAAGAAGGCGGATAGGAAAAAACAAATGATTTAAAGAATAGAGATAACCTAAAAGAGAAAATGGTAAATACTGAGGTTACAACACGCTTCACCAGAAAATAATTTAAAAAATCATTCATAACTTACCTCCTAAAGGGAATATAAGTACAAATACTATATAATATGTTATGCGAATTGATATTGCAATCATTGTACTTAAATAAGTAACTATATTTTAAGAATTCTTTTTTTTTTATGTTTGTCTGTGTGTTATATGTGGATTTGGCATTGCTTTATTCTACGATGTAAACCATTCATCTTGTGTAAATGTGTGTATATGTAATAAAAAACCTTTAAAAAACAAACAAAACTGAAACTGGAGATGCAGGCTCTACTCAGAGAAAATACTGTATAGTGATGGGAGGAGTGAATAGATTCCCTCGAGTACTGGTTTACACATCATTTTTTATTTCAGATCTTTATAACTGGAAGCAACATCATCCCAGTTATAGGGAAGACCCAGAGAAAATGCACTCTGTTCTTATCTGTTGATAAGGACCCATAACCCCACTTGGGCAGACATTCAGACACAGATGGATGTCCTTTTATCCCCAGAGGAGCAGAGACTGGTGAGGGGAGACAACTTGGTGGCAGTTAAAGAAAGAAACAAACAAAAAATCATGAGAATGACAACATCTGAGAGTGTCCCCTCAGGGAGCCAGAATGGGATCTAGATGATGATGGGGACACTATGAGGCTACAGAATTCTCAATCTTTCCTCTGGTATGGAATCCAAAATGGGGTTCCCTAAAGTAAGAATCTTGCAAAAGTATATGAAAGAAGGCAAAAGAAAGATGAGAGTCCTGAGGACTTTTCTTGAAAGAATATATATATTGGGCTTTCAGGCAATACAGTGATTTAAATCCTGAAGCCTCAGACAATCAGAAAATTATTTTTATAGGGGAGTCAGCAGAAGATATTATGGATAGGGAAGATGATTACACTGTCTATACAATGACTTTTTTTTCTTTTTAGAATAAGGCATGATGATGGACTGAAAGTGTTATAATTAGTATAGGGAAGATGATTACACTGGCTATACAATGACTTTTTTTCTTTTTAGAATAAGGCATGATGATGGATTGAAAGTGTTATAATTAGTATAGGGAAGATGATTACACTGGCTATACAATGGCTTTTTTTCTTTTTAGAATAAGGCAGGATGATGGATTGAAAGTGTTATAATTAGTATAGGGAAGATGATTACACTGGCTATACAATGACTTTTTTCTTTTTAGAATAAGGCATGATGATGAATTGAAAGTGTTATAATTATTATAGGGAAGATGATTACACTGGCTATACAATGACTTTTTTTCTTTTTAGAATAAGGCAGGATGATGGATTGAAAGTTATAATTATTATAGGGAAGATGATTACACTGGCCATACAGTGACTTTTTTTCTTTTAAGAATAGGACAGGATGATGGATTGAAAGTGTTATAATTAGTATAGGGTAGATATTCTTACTGTTTTTTTTAGTAGGGCATGATGAAAGTATGGAGTATTTAGCTTTGTTTTTATTCTCTCTTTTTCTTTTTATTTTCTTTCTTATTTTCCCCTGCTATCTTCTAATCTTTAATCTCTATTTTTATTTTGTATTTTTATTCATGAAAGGGAATTATTTTTAATTAGGTTCTTTTTAAATTTGGCGATATTTGGGATATACTATATGGTGGCTTCTCCTTTTTTGCCCTCTTTATATATATTTTAACTACTTTTTAGCAATGGTTGGTTTTAATTTAAATACTGTTTTGGAGGTAATCTGAAATTTTTCCTCCTTTTCTGTTCCCTAAATGTCCTTTTTCTTTTTCTCTTTTATTCTAGAGGGCATTTATTATGGAAGAGGGTTTAAAGCATACATGAAAATTGATATGGAGGAGATTTTGAGAAAATTAAAAACATTATGATCTAATTAATTTGATGTGATTAAGAATAGTAACAGCCTAAAATGTATATTGGCTAACAGGTTTTTTTTTTAAATTTCTTATCATATAAGGAATTGGAATAATTATTTTTTTGGTTCAGATGTCAAATGGTAAGGAGGTAGCATTGGTTAATTTATGTATACCAAAATTGTAAAAGTGATATATTGTAAATTAATGTAAAATAAATGGTATCTTTTTTTCTGTAGACGTGATTGGAGAATAAAAAAAAAATTACACCCCCCCCCCCAAAATAATTTGAATTTCATTTAAGTCAGAACTTGTACTTACAAACAGGCTGTCTATTATTAAAGATGGCGGAGGGGGTCTCCTTCCTATTAGCTCAGAAAATAGTCACCTTGGATCAATACTTACAAATATTTTCTGCACTGTTTGCTCTGTGTCTCTTTTGCATGTAGATATTTTTTCTTTCTGCTCCTTCTGAACCTTCAGGCAATCCTCAGCATTGATCTGAAGAGAAAATACAAGTTTTGAGTTTCTTTTCTGTAAAGAATTACATTGGAGGGAAACTCCAGTTAGAAGATATAGTACACTGCTCAAAAAAATAAAAGGGAACACACAAAGAACACATCCTAGATCTGAATGAATGAAATATTCTAATTGAATACTTTGTTCTGTACAAAGTTGAATGTGTTGACAATGTGAAATTTATTGTCAATCAGTGATGCTTCCTAAGTGGACAGTTTGATTTCACAGAAGTTTGATTTACTTGGAATTATATTGTGTTGTTTAAGTGTTCCTCTTATTTTGAGCAGTATATATTTCAGTCTTCATAAATACATGGCAGTTGCCAAACATCCAAATTTTGATCATGTGACCACATAATTCAATGCCTGAGGAGTGTGAAAACAGCTTCTCCCCTCCCACACCCAGGCTCCCTAGTGGCCGGAAACATCCAGTTTCCCAAATTCTGGTGGGCCCAGTAGGCTCATGTTTCACCCTCCGCAGGCTCAAAAGGCTTTCCTGGAGCCGGGGGAGGATAAAAATGACCTCCCCCTCCCTTCTGAAAGCCAAAAAGCCCCCCCCCGAGCCTCCGTGCGAGCCAAAAATCAACTGGCCGGCACACGGTTCGCATGCCAGCAGATATGGCTCCGGGTGCCATCTGTGGCATCCTTGCCATAGGTTCACCATCACTGTTCTAGCTTATTATAAAACACACACCCCATGATAAAGAAAGATTAGCATAAAATATGAAATTTCTGTAGATTGTGAAAGTAGATCAGGACAAGAAATATAAAAAACATTTCACGGAACCAATGAGTCAAGGAAACTTAATCTTAACTGTATCAAATTTGTCTTTGTATATGAGGTTGGAGTCTTGGCTCCTTTAATCTCTCCCCCTCCTTTTTTTCTGTTGACCTTTATTATGTTTATGTTCAGTTGCACTGAGTGTGTATGTTTGTGTAGCAGATACGTTTTTTTATAACAATGTATTTTAAATCAGTTTTTTAATTTTTAAAATATTAGATTTGTATTTATATTGTATTGTTCTGTTGTGAGTTGCCCCGAGTCTATGGAGAGGGGCGGCATACAAATCTAACAAATTATTATTATCATTAATTAATTAATTAATTAATTTTTTATGCCGCCCCTCTCCGTAGACTCGGGGCGGCTCACAGCAGTAATAGAAAAACAATATATAATACAAATCTAATAATAAAAAATAAACCCATAATTAAAAAACATGCACACAACATATTTTTTATTATTATTATTATTATTATTATTATTATCATCATTATCATCATCATCATCATCATCATAATCATTATTATTAAACTGCTGAGACCCTTTTGCTGAAGTACTTCAATGAAAGTTTCTTGGATCTTCCCTCCAGTCTGCTTCTGAGTGATGGTTCTGCCCCATGCTAATCCCATTTTGCAGACAACAGAGGAAGCAAGTAAATTGGTTCAAAGATTGCCCGGAAGGCAATGGATTCTGGATGCCCCTCCGCAGCGATTCCTCCTAATTGATTCCTACCTGGTATTCCGGGAAAGCCTCCTCTGGAGGGATCACCGAGTGGCCCTTGTGCTCTTTGGAGACCATTAACCTCTTTGGAGCGGTTAATATTAAGTTTACATCTGTTCTGTGCTCTTGTGTTGTTGTGGTTGATGCTGAAGTAGTTGCCAACAGGCAGGACGTTGCAGCATATGATCTTGTGGGCAATACTTAGATCTTGCTTAAGGCATCTTAGTTCTAAACTTTCTAGGCCCAGAATTGAAAGTCTAGTCTCCTAGGGTATTCTATTTCGAGTGGAGGAGTGAAGGGCTCTTCTGGTGAAGTATCTTTGGACATTTTCAAGGGTGTTAATGTCTGAGATGCGATATGGGTTCCAAACAGATGAGCTGTATTGGAGGATGGGTGTGCAAAAGTTTTGTTAGCTCTGGTAAGTAGTGTGAGATTGCCAGAGCAGAAGCTATGTAGGATTAGGTTTACAACTCTTGAAGCCTTCTTGACTATATTGTTGCAGTGGGCTTTGGCACTTAAATCTTTTGTATACCAAGGTTTTTAACGAGTGGGGATTATCTGTGATAATTTGATGATTCAGTTCATATTTGGAGTTCAGATTCTTCTTCCCAATGTGTAGGACAGAGCATTTGCTAGTTGAGAAAAGAGGTGTGGGGGGGGGGGATAAAAACACGGGAGAAGCCAACACTCAATGAGTGCCCCCCCCATCAATTATTGATCCTTAGATCCTAATAAAAGGAGAGGTGGGGAACTATGGTCCCTTCCTGACTTGTGGGTTTTAAATAGTGTGTGTTTGTGTGTTATATAGGGTCTCCTGTTTGTGTGTGTGTGTGTGTACATACATATATATATATGGGGGGGCATGGCTTATGCAGGATGCCCTGCATTGTCTTTCAACATCTTTCAGTGCAAATTGGTTGTTCTCCACTGCACTGCTCAGAGAGTCCAACGTGGGTAATACTTCAGCCTTATTGGCAGGGACTGAGTTAGAAATTAGCATAATTATTATGTCCCGCCCACCACTGCCCCCTCTTAGCCAGTTTTAAAAACTCAGTCATAGAGTAGGGACTATGAGTTTTGTTCTCCTCTGTTAAATAAAATTTACTCTAACAATTTTTTCTCTTTTTTTCTCCTTTTCTACAGGAAAGAAGACAGAGTTCCTTGGAATGAGAGCCTCTGCCCTCTGGGGTATAGTTCTCCAACTTTCTAATCCCTGAGAGGCCTCTGCTCTCCGGAGTATTGCCTTGCTGACAGGGCTCGCTGGTATGGGGTCCCTGACGTCCGCGATCATACCCTCTTTGTCCATTTGCCCTTCTGGACACCCAGCGCAAACCGGCACCTCCAGGATCAGCTCTGGCCGACAGAGAGGAACCGCGGCTTCCCAGCTCGCCGCAGGGAGCTTAATCAGCTGTGAGGCGGCCTTTGAGACCGCGGTTAGCGGCGAGGAAAGCCCCAAATTGCCACGAGGAGCTCCAAGGAGCCTTATCAGCTGGGAGGCGGTGAGAAAGCTCCGCGGCTGAAGCGGCTAGCGCCGGGCAGCCCTAGACTGCCGAGGAGAGCCCCCAGGAAGAAAGATCAGCTGGGAGGCGGCAGGAAAGCCGCGTTTTAAGGCGCTCCGATCAGGGGAATCCCGGGATCGCAGAAGAGTCCGCCTTACCTCTCAAACCGGCAGTGGGCAAGTTACAGGACCTGAGTGTCCTTTCCCGCCATTTTTCGGCCGTTGTCCCCGGCCATGTCACGGCCGCCATCTTGTGGGCAATGATAAGGCAATTCAACCTCTCCCGGGCGGCCATTTTGAGAGGGCATTACCAGGAGGCTAGTGGCCTAGGCCACGCCCACCTGAATCTCGTCCAATCGAGGTACTAGGCAGCTATGATGCTCTAATTGGGCGACACTGAGCTGAGTCATTCACAGGCTGGGATTGCATTGCTTAAGGCTTCCTACTACAAACATTGTGAGTAGTTCCTGCCTCAAAGATGTCGCAGTTACCCCAGAGTAATACCGGTGAACCGGCTGCCCCCTCAACTAGTAAGGGGAAGGAGAAATCCCATAGTAGCAAGTCTAAGGGGAAATCCTCTCAATCAGCAACAGCCCTGAAAGAGGCTGAGAAAAGAATCAAAGCCCTGGAGGCCCAGTTGGAAATGAGCAAGTTCAGGCAAGGACCTAGCCCCTCCAGCACCTTCCCCCCACACCACCTGAGCCCCTTGACCACCGAACCACCATTGGAGAGCATGCTTCTCTCTGGGGCAGGGGGCTTATCACCAGATCGCCCCTTGAGCGCTCCTCCAGCACAAGGGTGTCAGGGAACAGAGTGGTCTAGACCTGCTATACAGCCAAGGCCTCACCCCACTCAGACTGCAGCAACATTTACTCCAACAGCAGCGGGCCTTAGAGGACCCATATACAACTGGCAAACAATGTCTCCATCCTTGCAAGACATGATTGCCTCGGCCTACTCGCAAGGCATCGCAGTGGGCGCCCAACAGAGGCCTTCTCCACTTCCTAGGCCTAGCAGACAAGATTCTTGGACTGTGCCAGAGGTTGCCACATCTGTACACGACTCCTTTCAGGAGGATCAGGGCCTTGGTGAGATGCCCATGGACCAGGAAGATGAACTATCCGGAGATGAGGCCACCTTGCCTGAGCAACCTCCACTAGCAGGCCTATTCAAGCAGTCTTTCTTCAGAGTTTTGTTGAATAAGGCCAAGGCCACCTTGACTCCTGACAACTCAGCAAAGCCAGCAGCCCAGGATGTGGGCATCATGCCAGCAGCTAGGCTCATCAACGAGCCCCAGAAGGAGTCTGAGCCCATTCCTGCAATTGCAGAGAACATCAAAAAACCCTGGCAGCAGCCAACTGCAGCCCTAGGACCCTCAGCCTGGGACAGAAAATTCTATACTTTTGACCCAGAAGTGGAGGATTTGCTCCAGTATCCCACGGTAGATACCCCGGTGACATCCTTGATGTCCAATGCAGTCGTGCCATCAGACATGGCAGATGGACTGAAACCGGATGATAGGAAGGCGGAGAATATGACCAGAAGAATTCATCTGTTGACCGCCTGGTCCCTCAGAGCGGCATCGGCCACATCTTTCTTTAACAGGGCCTCCATTCTATGGTTAAAGGACATGCTAACCAGACTAGGCCCTGAGGATGCCAGGCTCCGCCAAGATGTGAACAAACTGATTGCCACTACAGAGTTCTCCGTGGATGCCACCTTAGCGGCAGCAAGGTTCTCCTCCCGCGCCTTGGCATCGAACCTATCAGCCCGATGCCTGCTTTGGCTCCGTTCGTGGCAGGCGGACGCCAAATCGAAATGGCGTCTCGCTGCGGCCCCGTATCAGGGCTCCAAACTCTTTGGCGAATCCCTGGACTCGGTCCTCATTGAGGACAGGGACAAGAAGAAAGTCTTACCACGATCAGCGAGGCGTCAGGACAGGCGGGGAGCCCCTTATTACCGCAGACAGTCCTTTCGTTCAGATCCCACCTCGATTTCATCCCCGGTCACAAGACCTTACAGACAGGGGGCTTATACACCCACCTATCGTACTGATCGAGGAGGCTATGGGAACAGAAGCCAACAGTTCCAACAATCCCGTAGGCCATTTCGAGGAGGCAATAGGGGAGGCTATCGCAAACAGAAGTGACTCCTCCCAGGACATTCCCATAGGTGGGCGCCTGCAGTGCTTCACCGACTTTTGGGAGTCCATATCCACAGACGTTTGGGCCTTGGACACCATAGCTCAAGGTCTTCAACTAAGATTTCTCCACCGTCCTCCCAACAGGTTTATAGAAACCTCATTGAGTCAACCACAAAAGCGATCCATCACCCTGCAGGAGGTTCAACACCTCCTAGACATAGGAGCGATAGAGCCTGTACAAATGCATCAGGAGATGCTGGGGTTCTATTCCATCGTGTTTGTGGTCCCCAAGTCTTCCGGCGGCTGCCGCCTAATCTTAAACCTGAAACAGCTGAACCTTTACATCAGGTACCAATGCTTCAAAATGCATTCCCTGCACACTATACAGTAGAACCTCGACATACGAGCTGCTCTATATACGAGCATTTCGAGATGCGAGCTAGGAGGGGAGGGATATTTCTCTTCAACTTACGAGCCCAAATTCGGGATACGAGCGCTCACCGCCTGTCCCTGTCAGCGGAGCCTTTCGGGCTGGTTACTTCAGCAGCACAAAGCTTGTCTTCTCTGGGATTTACCCTGAAAAAAGAGATGGGTTGTTGAATGTTCAAGGAGCAAAATTAACTGCCCTAACCCTGCCTCGAGCCTCATCTCAAAGAAGGCAAAAGCGCGCGCGCGGCGCCTCCAACGAGCCTCGGAAGATTCGGGGCAGCTGCTACCGTTACATCAAGCCCCTCCGGCTGTCTACACAGTCCAGACGGCAGATCCGCTTCTTCCCCTCCCGCGGCGGGTGAGGCGCGCCCGAACCCAGCCGGGGCGCAGCTCCCGCCTCTTCAGAGGGCCAAGTCGGAGGAGTCCAGGCTGTTCCTCAGGCGGCTGCAGCTGCTCAGCTTCTTCTCCTTCTTCTCCGTCGGTAATTTGGAGAAAAATCTTAAGAGCCGGGTTTCTTCTTAACCAGCGCTCTACCTTAATGGAGCTCTCACAATGCAAGCAATGGGCCATGCCGGCGCAAGCTACGCCGTCGCCGGGCAGAGGAGTGAGCAGAAGACTGAGGAGCCACTGCGGCATCCTGCCCGGGAGTCCGAGCCCACTGAGAGCTCTGAAGCTTAAGCTACGCAGACGGGCGATCTTGCCGCCTTTTCTCCCGCTCCTGAGGGAGACGTGGCTTCCAACACCCGCTTCCATAGCAGCCGCCAACGAAAAACTAGGAGGGGCGGGGGGGTGTCAAGCCCACACACCCTCCCTGCCACTCGGGATCCCGCGGTGTTTTAAGCTATTGCCGCCCGGCTGAAGAGTACGGAACTCCAAGTCTGTTTGTTTCAACGGGGAGTGAGCCCACGAACAGAACCGACTGGACCGAGTCAAGTTATCTCAAAGGTGGTCTAGTCTAGACTCTAGAGACTTCACTTTGAAACCAGCCGCCTGAGGAACAGCCTGCCTGAGGAACAGCCTGGACTCCTCCGACTCCGACTCGACCCTCTGAAGAGGCGGGAGCTGCGCAGGCGGGAGGGACGCACGCATTAATCGCTTTTCGACATACGAGCTTTTCAACTTACGAGCCTCCTTCCGGCACCAATTAATCTCGTAAGTCGGGGTTCTACTGTACTAGCATCCATTCGACACCGGGACTGGATGACCTCCATCGATCTCAAGGAGGCATACCTCCATGTCCCGGTCCATCCACAACATCGACAATTCCTCCGCTTCTCTCTTCTCAACCAGCACTTTCAGTACAAGGCCATGCCCTTCGGTTTGTCTTCAGCCCCGAGGACATTCACCAAAATTTTGGACACTCTAACAGCGAGCCTCAGGGCTCAATCCATCCGTCTTCTAGCATACCTAGACGACGTTATCATTCTCTCCAGAAGCTCTCAGCAAGCCAGGCAAGACCTGGCCCGGACAATAGATTCGCTAGAGAGGGCAGGTTTCACCATCAACCGAGCCAAGAGTCATCTAGAGCCAACTATGCACCTGCTCCATCTGGGCGCCATAATAGATTCCTTGACAGGCCTAGTCTTCCTCTCATCAGAGAGGAGGCAGAAGATAAGGACACTGGTTCGTTCCATCTCCCGTCGCAACAGAACCTCCCTAGCACAGCTGTCACAACTGCTAGGGATGTTCATCTCCTGTATCAACATCGTTCCTTGGGCCCGGCTTCATGCTTGCCCCCTTCAATGGTTCCTCCTCCCCTTCCAAAAGGTTCGCCTCAGCAATTCAAAAAGACAAGTGCACCTGACCATGACAGTTCGCCTTTCCCTCCCGTGGTGGACCTCACCAGCCTTAACCAAGGGCTCCCCCTTCTTGGCTCACCAGGAGGTGACGATAACTACCGACGCAAGTCTTTCCGGCTGGGGGGCGCACTCCGGGGGACAGGTGGCCCAGGGCAGGTGGTCCCCAGAAGACTTGGAGGATCCCAATATCAACAGACTGGAGTTACGAGCAGTGTTCCAAGCTCTGCAGTCGTTCACGGAGATGATAGAGGGCCAACATGTCCTAATCTTAACAGACAACGTAGCGACAAGAGCACATGTGAACCACCAAGGTGGCACACGCTCAGGCCGCCTGATGCAGGAGGCCCACAGGCTAATGTCATGGGCAGAAAGACATCTAGCATCGATCCGAGCGGAGCATATCTCGGGGATAGAAAACACCCAGGCGGACTGGTTGAGCCGCACGACGATCGATCCCGGGGAATGGACATTGAACCCGGAGGCGTTCCAACTAATAGTCCAAAAGTACGGCGTACCAGTAGTGGACCTCTTTGCCACGCAACACAACCGGCAATTGCCCAGATTCTTCTCCCGATTTCCGACACCAGAGGCCGAGCAGGTCAATGCACTGCTATCACCATGGACCAAGGGGCTTCTGTACGCTTTTCCCCCAGTCTGTCTATTGCACAAGGTGGTGGCCAAGATCATTTCCGAGGAGGCGGACATTCTCCTCGTAGCTCCATACTGGCCCAGGCGCCCTTGGTTTGCCGACCTGATGGGGTTGTCAATCTTACCACCATGGAGAATCCCGCTTCAACGGCTGGTCCTGACACAGGGATCAATAGTACATCCAGACCCACAGTGGTGGAAGCTTGCCGTGTGGAGATTGAGGGGAACCGCATGAGAGAGAAACAGGTTCCAGAAAGTGTCATTAACACCATTCAAGCAGCACGGCGACCATCAACAACACGTATTTACCAGGCTACCTGGGCGGCATACTGCACCTTTTGCAGAGCTCAGGGAATCACACCCTCGTCATCCTCAGTACTACATCTCCTGGAATTCCTCCAGAAAGGACTAGACCAAGGGTTGGCGCCCAACACACTCCGCCGACAGGTGGCGGCTATAGCAACAATTCTTCGACCAGACCCGTTTTGCCCGATTTCTCATCACCCTTGGGTGAAGGACTTCCAAGAGGAGCGGCAAACCTGTCTCCTCCTGTCATACACCATTTTCCATCCTGGGACTTACCATTGGTTCTAAGGGCGCTAACAGGACCCCCCTTTGAACCTTTGAGGGAAGTATCACTTCGTCTTCTTTCAGTGAAAGTGGCTTTCCTAGTAGCCATCACCTCGGCCCGTAGGGTCTCGGAGCTTGCAGCACTATCGGTTCGGCTGGACCTCTGTGTTTTTCACCCAGATAGAGTGACTCTGCGACTGGACCCCTGTTTTCTACCCAAGGTTAACACCAGGTTTCACAGGGCCCAGGACATTGTCCTACCAGATTTTTGCACCCATGGCTCTCACCCATCAGAGCTGCGGTGGCATAAGGTGGACGTTAGAAGAGCAGTTAAGATTTATATCCGCCGCACTAGCACCTTTCGAAAGTCGGAGGCCCTCTTCATGTCCTTTCTACCATCCTCAATGGGAGGAAAAGTTTCATCTAAGACCATCAGCAGATGGATCAGGACTTGTATCATCGAAGCTTATCGGACCACAGCAACACCCTTACCGGGTAGGATTACAGCCCACTCTACCAGAAGCGCGGCTACCACAGCTGCTTGGACTACGCAGGCACCGATTGAGGACATTTGCAGGGCAGCTACCTGGGCTGCCCCTACGACCTTTATCAGACATTACCGCCTGGACTCTTTTGCTTAAACGGAGGCAGCCTTCGGCAGAAGAGTGCTACAGGGAGTTTGTGTTCCAGCGCCCCTGGTCCAGCCTATCCCTCCCTAAAGTGTGGCTTGGGTATATCCCACGTTGGACTCTCTGAGCAGTGCAGTGGAGAAGAACCGTTGAACTTACCTGAACGGTCTTCTGGCTGCACTGCGAAGAGAGTCCAAACCCGCCCGGCCTTTTGGCCCAGGTGCGCAGTTTCTTGAAGGTTAAAGTTGTTAAATAAAAGTTTTTGTATCTTTACTATTCCTTCATTTTTATCACTGGCTAAGACGGGGCAGTGGTGGGCGGGACATAATAATTATGCTAATTTCTAACTCAGTCCCGGCCAATAAGGCTGAAGTATTACCCACGTTGGACTCTCTTCGCAGTGCAGCGAGAAGACCGTTCAGGTAAGTTCAACGGTTCTTCTGGGATGGAGCTCCATTTTCCCTACCCCATTGCGCCCCCCCCCTGGGCAGCAGCCCTCCCCCATGATATAGGGTCTCCTGTTTGAGCAGGGGGGCTAGACTAGAAGACCTCCAAAGTCCCTTGCAGCTCTATTCTGATTGATTGGTTTATTTATTTATTTAGTCCAATACAAAGTAATACACAATGAAGGGTATAGAGGATATAGTAGGGAAGATATAGGAGAGACTATAGCAGTGGACGGAAGGCATTCTAGTATGCTTATGTACACCCCCTACTGACCTCTTAGGAACCTGGAGAGGTCAACCATGGATAGTCTAAGGGTAACATGTTGGGGGTTAGGGTATGATACTACAGAGTCTGGTAATGAGTTCCACACTTCGACAACCCGAATACTAAAGTCGTATTTTTTACAGTCAAGTTTGGAGCGGTTAATATTAAGCTTAAATCTGTTGTGTGCTCTTGCGTTGTTGTGGTTGAAGCTGAGGTAGTCTTTGACAGGCAGGATGTTGCAGCATATGATCTTGTGGGCAATACTTAGATCATGTTTAAGGCGCCATAGTTCTAAGCTTTTAAGACTCAGGATTGTAAGTCTAGTTTCGTAGGGTATTCTGTTAATGGTAGAGGAGTGAATGGCTCTTCTGGTGAAGTATCTTATTAATTATTACTATTATTACTATTATTATTATTATTATTATTACTATTATTACTATTACTACTAATATTATTATTATTATTATTATTATTATTATTATTAAACTGCTGAGACCCTTTTGCTGAAGTACTTCAATAAAGGTTTCTTAGATCTCCCCTCGAGTCTGCTTCTCAGTGATGATTCTGCCCCATGCTAAACCCATTTTGCAGACAACAGAGGAAGCAACTAAATTGGTTCAAGGATTGCCAGGAAGGGAAAGGATTCTGGATGCCCCTCCACAGTGATTCCTCCTGGCTGGCTCCTACCTGGTATTCCAGGAAAGCCTCCTCCGGAGGGATCACCGAGTGGCCCTTGTGCTCTTTGGAGACCATGCAGAACAAGCAGATGAGGGTCTCGTGGTCCTTGCAAAAGAGCTTGAGGGGCTCCCGGTGCTTCAGGCAGAAGCTCCCTCCTTCCTCACCCCAAGGACCTCCGCATGGCTTGGCCACTTCCACCATCCACGCCAGCTGCCGGTTGGGGAGGACTCTGCGGGGCGCGAAGGTCTGTCTACACTGGGGACAGAAAGCCTCCGATTCCGACGTCTCCCAACTGCGGGTCAAGCAGCCCCGACAGAAGTTGTGGCCGCACTCCAGGATGAGCACGGGGTCCTGGAAATACTCCAGGCAGATGGAGCAGGTGCCTTCCTGCAAGAAATCCTGCAAGGGCGCCTTGGACGCCATCGCCGTCTCCAGAGGGAAAGAGAAAGTTAAGCTTCGAAACTTTTCCTGGGAATCAGGTGAGCGCCTTTGGGGCTCTGCCCAAGCAGGAAACTGAAACAAATTGTTGGTCTTCTTGTGGTTAGCTTCTCTGGCTTCTTAAAGAAGAACGGCAGTACAGTGATACCTTGTCTTACAAACCTAATTGGTTCCGGGACGAGGTTCTTAAGGTGAAAAGTTTGTAAGATGAAACAATGTTTCCCATAGGAATCAATGAAAAAGCGATTAATGCTTGCAAGCCCAAAACTCACCCCTTTTGCCAGCCGAAGCGCCCATTTTTGCGCTGCTGGGATTCCCCTGAGGCTCCCCTCCATGGGAAACCTCACCTCCGGACTTCCGTGTTTTTGCGATGCTGCAGGGAAATCCCAGCAGGGAATCGCAGCATCTCAAAAACGAGTGATTCGCTGGTAACGGAAGTCCAGAGGTGGGGTTTCCCAGTGAAGAGAGCATCAGTGAAATTGCAGCATCGCAAAAACACCAAAGTCCTCGAAACCCCACCTCGAGACCTCTGTGTTTTTGCAATGCTGCGATTTCACTGAGGCTCCCCTCGCTGGGAAATCCCACCTCCAGACTTCCATTGACAGTGAAGCGCCCTTTTTTGCACTGCTGGGATTCCCCTGCAGCATCACAAAAACACAGAAGTCTGGAGGTGAGATTTCCCATGGAGGGGAGCCTCAGGGGAATACCAGCAGTGCAAAAAACGAGTGCTTCGCTGGCAACGGAAGTCCGGAGGCGGGGCATTGCAGCGGCGGCGGTGGGTTTGTAAGGTGAAAATAGTTTGTAAGAAGAGGCAAAAAAATCTTAAACCCCGGGTTTGTATCTTGAAAAGTTTGTATGACGAGGAGTTTGTAAGACGAGGTATCACTGTATTTTAAAAGGGAGAAATTGGAGCGAAGATTCACGGGACGAATCCCAAATCGTTTATTATTCGCGCAACCAGCTCGTTAAAGGGGGGAATTGTTTTAAATGCTGGAGGGAAGTAAACCTCCCTGGGACGAAGCCCAATCAATTACAATTGATCCTAGCATCCTGTTAAAAGAGGTGGGGGGGGGGATAAAAACACGGGAGAAGCCAACACTCAATGGGTGCCCCCCCATCAATTATTGATCCTTAGATCCTAATAAAAGGAGAGGTGGGGAACTATGGTCCCTTCCTGACTTGTGGGTTTCAAATAGTGTGTGTTTGTGTGTTATATAGGGTCTCCTGTTTGTGTGTGTGTGTATACATACATATATATATATATATGGGGGGGCGTGGCTTATGCAGGATGCCCTGCATTTTCTTTCAACATCTTTCAGTGCAAATTGGTTGCTCTGGGATGGAGCTCCATTTTCGCTACCCCATTGTGCCCCCCCCCATCTGGGCAGCAGACCTCCCTCCTGATATAGGGTCTCCTGTTTGAGCAGGGGGGGCTAGACTAGAAGACCTCCAAAGTCCCTTGCAGCTCTATTCTGATTGATTGGTTTGTTTATTTATTTAGTCCAATACAAAGTAATACACAATGAAGGTTATAGAGGATACAGTAGGGAAGATATAGGAGAGACTATAGCACAGTGGAGGGAAGGCATTTTGGTATGCTTATGTATACCCCTTACTGACCTCTTAGAAACCTGGAGAGGTCAACCATGGATAGTCTAAGGGTAACATGTTGGGGGTTAGGGTATGATACTACAGAGTCCGGTAATGAGTTCCACGCTTCGACAACCCGAATACTAAAGTCGTATTTTTTACAGTCAAGTTTGGAGCGGTTAATATTAAGCTTAAATCTGTTGTGTGCTCTTGTGTTGTTGTGGTTGAAGCTGAGGTAGTCTTTGACAGGCAGGATGTTGCAGCATATGATCTTGTGGGCAATACTTAGATCATGTTTAAGGCGCCATAGTTCTAAGCTTTCAAGACTCAGGATTGTAAGTCTAGTTTCGTAGGGTATTCTGTTAATGGTAGAGGAGTGAAGGGCTCTTCTGGTGAAGTATCTTATTAATTATTACTATTATTACTATTATTAGTATCATTACTATTATTACTATTACTATTATTATTATTATTACTATTACTATTATTATTATTATTATTATTATTAAACTGCTGAGACCCTTTTGCTGAAGTACTTCAATAAAGGTTTCTTAGATCTTCCCTCGAGTCTGCTTCTCAGTGATGATTCTGCCCCATGCTAAACCCATTTTGCAGACAACAGAGGAAGTAACTAAATTGGTTCAAGGATTGCCAGGAAGGGAAAGGATTCTGGATGCCCCTCCACAGTGATTCCTCCTGGCTGGCTCCTACCTGGTATTCCAGGAAAGCCTCCTCCGGAGGGATCACCGAGTGGCCCTTGTGCTCTTTGGAGACCATGCAGAACAAGCAGATGAGGGTCTCGTGGTCCTTGCAAAAGAGCTTGAGGGGCTCCCGGTGCTTCGGGCAGAAGCTCCCTCCTTCCTCACCCCAAGGACCTCCGCATCGCTTGGCCACTTCCACCATCCGCGCCAGCTGCCGGTTGGGGAGGACTCTGCGGGGCGCGAAGGTCTGTCTACACTGGGGACAGAAAGCCTCCGATTCCGACGTCTCCCAACTGCGGGTCAAGCACCCCCGACAGAAGTTGTGGCTGCACTCCAGGATGAGCACGGGGTCCTGGAAATACTCCAGGCAGATGGAGCAGGTGCCTTCCTGTAAGAAATCCTGCAAGGGCGCCTTGGATGTCATCGCCGTCTCCAGAGGAAAAGAGAAAGTTAAGCTTCGAAACTTTTCCTGGGAATCTGGTGAGCGCCTTTGGGGCTCTGCCCAAGCAGGAAACTGAAACAAATTGTTGGTCTTCTTGTGGTTAGCTTCTCTGGCTTCTTAAAGAAGAACGGCAGTACAGTGATACCTTGTCTTACAAACCTAATTGGTTCCGGGATGAGGTTCTTAAGGTGAAGTTTGTAAGATGAAACAATGTTTCCCATAGGAATCAATGAAAAAGCGATTAATGCGTGCAAGCCCAAAACTCACCCCTTTTGCCAGCCGAAGCGCCCATTTTTGCGCTGCTGGGATTCCCCTGGGGCTCCCCTCCATGGGAAACCTCACCTCCGGACTTCCGTGTTTTTGCGATGCTGCAGGGAAATCCCAGCAGGGAATCGCAGCATCTCAAAAACGAGTGATTCGCTGTTAACGGAAGTCCAGAGGTGGGGTTTTCCAGTGAAGGGAGCATCAATGAAATTGCAGCATGGCAAAAACACCAATGTCCTCGAAACCCCACCTCGAGACCTCTGTGTTTTTGCAATGCTGCGATTTCACTGAGGCTCCCCTCGCTGGGAAATCCCACCTCCAGACTTCCATTGACAGTGAAGCGCCCTTTTTTGCACTGCTGGGATTCCCCTGCAGCATCACAAAAAACACGGAAGTCTGGAGGTGAGATTTCCCATGGAGGGGAGCCTCAGGGGAATACCAGCAGTGCAAAAAACGAGTGCTTCGCTGGCAACGGAAGTCCGGAGGCGGGGCATTGCAGCGGCGGCGGTGGGTTTGTAAGGTGAAAATAGTTTGTAAGAAGAGGCAAAAAAATCTTAAACCCCGGGTTTGTATCTTGAAAAGTTTGTATGACGAGGAGTTTGTAAGACGAGGTATCACTGTATTTTAAAAGGGAGAAATTGGAGCGAAGATTCACGGGACGAATCCCGAATCGTTTATTATTCGCGCAACCAGCTCGTTAAAGGGGGGAATTGTTTTAAATGCTGGAGGGAAGTAAACCTCCCTGGGACGAAGCCCAATCAATTACAATTGATCCTAGCATCCTGTTAAAAGAGGTGGGGGAGGGATAAAAACACGAGAGAAGCCAACACTCAATGGGTGCCCCCCATCAATTATTGATCCTTAGATCCTAATAAAAGGAGAGGTGGGGAACTATGGTCCCTTCCTGACTTGTGGGTTTTCGCTACCCCATTGTGCCCCCCCATCTGGGCAGCAGACCTCCCTCCTGATATAGGGTCTCCTGTTTGAGCAGGGGGGCTAGACTAGAAGACCTCCAAACTCCCTTGCAGCTCTATTCTGATTGATTGGTTTGTTTATTTATTTAGTCCAATACAAAGTAATACACAATGAAGGTTATAGAGGATACAGTAGGGAAGATATAGGAGAGACTATAGCACAGTGGAGGGAAGGCATTCTAGTATGCTTATGTACACCCCTTACTGACCTCTTAGAAACCTGGAGAGGTCAACCATGGATAGTCTAAGGGTAACATGTTGGGAGTTAGGGGATGATACTACAGAGTCCGGTAATGAGTTCCACACTTTGACAATCCAAGTACTAAAGTCGTATATTTTACAGTCAAGTTTGGAGCGGTTAATATTAAGCTTGAATCTGTTGTGTGCTCTTGTGTTATTGTGGTTGAAGCTGAAGTAGTCTTTGACAGGCAGGACATTGCAGCATATGATCTTGTGGGCAATACTTAGATCATGTTTAAGGCATCATAGTTCTAGCCTTTCTAGACCTTTGGTTGGTTGGTTGGTTTCAACTCCTGAAAGGGTCCCTCTTTTCCAACCATCCAGGCCCCTTCTCCTGCTACAGTCCATTCCTTGTGGATCCCACTCCTCCATTCTGTCCCTTTGCTCAGGCACCTCCACTTGCCCTGCTTGGCTGGACTCTTGTCCTTCCAGCCGGCTGCTTCTGCATCTCTGCAGGCCGATCCTGGGGTTGGGTGATGTTTAGTCCTTCCTCTCCTTGCTCTCTCCTCTCCCCTGCTGCTTGCCTGTCTACCATTGCCTCTGTCTGCTCCTCTGTTGCCCCCCCTGCTTGTCTCCCTTCCCCCCTATCATTTCCCCCCTCCCTCCTTTTTTCTTAGCCTTTCCTCACTCTTTCCCCTATCTTTCCCCACCCTCCTTTCTCCCCCTTTTCTCAACCTATCCCCATCAATTGATTCCCCCCCCCACCTCATTCTGTGGGGTGGAGGCCCCACTTCCCTTCTCTGCTCCCTCTTGCCATCTGTCTTTCCTTGGTCTCCTGCTTCCTACCAAAACCTCTGCATTTTTTCTCTATCTATTCCCTGAACTCCATCCAGCCCATCCTCTTCCTCCTTTATTACATCCCTTCCTCCCTTCTTTCCCTGTCTAAGGGCGTCTGCTAGCAAGGTTGCATTTCTACCAGCCTTCTGAATTTACTTACCGTATATACTCGAGTATAAGTCGCTCCGACTATAAGTCGAGGCGCCTACTTTTGCCACAAAAACTGGGAAAATTTATAAACCCCTGTATAAGTCGAGGGTGGAAATTGCAGCAGCTACTGGTAACTTATAAAAATGGAAACCAATAAAATTACATCAATTGAGGCATCAGTAGATTAAATATTTTAGAATATTTATTTCAAAGAAAGCCAGTAAACTAGCTCTGTAAGTTTAAAAGAGGGTAAACAGGTATATATCCCCCAAGACAGGTATAGGCAAAAAAATTGCAAGTACCTAGGTACTTACCTTAATCCCCTGCTCCTGCTGGTTTGGGTTACGGTTAGGATACTTGACCTCTCCTTGCCTCAAAGAGATACAATTTCCCTCTATATTTACAATTACTGAACATCCAAAATATACTTAATTCTATGTATATATGCCATATGTGTAAATAAATATTACACACAGGCACACAAAAATATACTGTACATTATCTACTATATAAACTGTATGTGTATATACAGAGAGAGAAAGAGAGAGAGCTCTTGTAAAATTATATATGGTACATTCAACCTCACTGTAATAGGAAAACAAACCCAGAGTCCACTTTCTGCCACACAGTTAACCATAACTAGAACATTACACATGTCTTCAGATGTACCGGTACTTCCCTAGCTTGCACATCACTGTTAGAGCTAGGAAATGTCATGGATTGAGTAAAATGTGGTGATTTTGACTTAACAATGCTTTTGCTTAACAACAAATTTTGAGCTCAATTGTGGTCATAGGTCTCTGTCTGTCTGTCTGTCTGTCTGTCTGTCTGTCTGTCTGTCTGTCTGTCTGTCTGTCTTCCTTTCCTGTCTGTCTGCGCCCCCCTCCTGTCCCCTCCCCGGGTAAATTACAGAGTCAATACTGTATTGTTTTTTTATTTAAGGTTACAAAGCAAATGAAGAATCATTTTGAGTATTCTTTAAAATTTCTTCAGTGAGATCCATAGCTAATCTGGCAAAAAAAAATTCACCTGGCAAAAAATTTTATTGTTGACATTAGGCACAGCCAGAGAGATGTCTTAAAAGGCAAACAAACTGTCAAAAAAGTATGTTTTTTAAAAATATAATATTTTGGTTGTTGAATTTAATTCTGCCTTGGCGCGGGGCAGCCCCCGCAGATGGGTGGCTGGCAAGGACCACGCATTCCCATCTTTGTGTCCGCTGGGGTTAAAGGAAAGTTTAGGGACCCCCGCCCCTTGGAGAAATGCCTCGTTGGTGACATTCTGAGCGTTTTTGCCTCCCCACTCCGAAAACCCCACTTCTCGGCAGCTTGCCGAGGCTGAGAGGAGAGTGATTTTAAAAGGCACTCTCAGCTTGGGGTTTTCTCCCCGCTGAAATGTTGCTCGGCCGCTGCCCTCAACACCCGCTTTGTCCTCGACCCGGCAGAAGAAAACCGCGTCCTTTCCTGTTGCTCTCTTCCCGAGAGGTGGGGTGAGGGGGTGTTGAGAAGACAAGCAAGAATCCACCCCCCCCACACACACACCTCATCGGCTTTTCCCCCCTCTAGCGCGGCATTGGAGTGTTTGGCTGGCTCCTTTTCTTGCGGGGAGAGGGGGGAAAAGCTGGGGGGGGGTTGGATTCTTGCTTCTATCTTCTCGCCACCCCCCCCCCCACACCTCACCGGCTTAGGAATGTCGTTGCCTCCCACAGCCACTTCCCCACGCGCTTCGGATGTGCCTGCCTTTCCTACAGCGAAGACAGGCGGCACCTTCCCGAAGGGCTCAGCTAAGCGGGTGGGGGAAGGGCTGGCCATTTGCCGCCTCTCTCCGCTGTACGAGGGGCAGGCGCAAGCAAAGCAACGTTCCAAAGCGGTCTCCGGGAAGCGACCGAGGGAAAGGCAATCGTCTGCCTTTCCTTCAGCTCAAAAGAGAAGGCAAATGCCCTGCCTTCCCCCAGCCGGTTAACCGAGCGCTTCAAGTTAACCGGCTGGGGGAAGGCGGGGCATTTGCCTCCTCTTTCGGGCTGAAGGAAAGGCAGACGATTGCCTTTCCCTCGGTCGCTTCCCGGAGACCGCTTTGGGACATCGCTTTGGGAGAGGGGGCAACTCCTCCCGGTTTAAGAAGCAAGAATCCCCCGCCCCCAGCGAAACGGCTTTTTTCTTGTTTAGCGCGGCGTTCGAGTGGTTGGCAGGTTCCTTTGCTTGCACGCAAGAGCCAACCACTCGAACGCCGCGCTAAACAAGAAAAAAGCCGTTTGGCTAGGGGGGAGGGATTCTTGCTTCTTAACTGGGAGGAGTTGCCCCCTCTCCCAAAGTGATGTCCCAAAGCGGTCTCCGGGAAGCGACCGAGGGAAAGGCAATCGTCTGCCTTTCCTTCAGCCCGAAAGAGGAGGCAAATGCCCCGCCTTCCCCCAGCCGGTTAACTTGAAGCGCTCGGTTAACTGGCTGGGGGAAGGCAGGGCATTTGCCTTCTCTTTTGAGCTGAAGGAAAGGCAGACGATTGCCTTTCCCTTGGTCGCTTCCCGGAGACCGCTTTGGGACATCGCTTTGGGAGAGGGGGCAACTGCTCCCGGTTTAAGAAGCAAGAATTCCCCCCCCCCAGCGAAACGGCTTTTTTCTTGTTTAGCGTGGCGTTCGAGTGGTTGGCAGGTTCCTTTGCTTGCACGCAAGAGCCAACCACTCGAACGCCGCGCTAAACAAGAAAAAAGCCATTTCGCTGGGGGGGGGAATTCTTGCTTCTTAAACCGGGCAGTTGCCCCCTCTCCCAGAGCGATATCTTTAGCGGTCTCCAGGAAGCGGCTTAGGGAAAGACAGCCGTCTGCCTTTGCTTCAGCTCCAAAGAAGTTCTGGGAGAGGGGGCAACTGCCCGGTTAAGAAGCAAGAATCTACCCCCTAGCCAAACGGCTTTTTTCTTGTTTAGCGTGGCGTTTGAGTGGTTGGCTCTTGCGTGCAAGCAAAGGAACCTGCCAACCACTTGAACGCCGCGCTAAACAAGAAAAAAGCCGTTTGGCTAGGTGGATTCTTGCTTCTTGACCGGGCAGTTGTCGCTTCTTTCTAGCTGAAGCAAAGGCAGACGGCTGTCTTTCCCTCAGCCGCTTGCGCCCTCTTGTGGTGACATGTCAGTCACCCGAGTATAAGTCGAGGTCGGGTTTTTCAGCCCATTTTTGGGCTAAAAAAACCCGACTTATACTCGAGTATATACGGTATTTCTTCTCACTGCCCATTAAGCTATCTCATTCTGAAATGCCTTTTCCTGGACTTCTTCCCACTTTCTGTAACTTATACCTTATAAAAATCTTATCATTTTCTGATTGTCTGAGGCTTCTGGATCTAAATCAGTGTGTTGCCTGAAAGCCCGGTATATATTATTTCAAGAAAAATCCTCAGGACTCCCATCTTTCTTTTGCCTTCTTTCATATACTTTTGCAAGATTCTTTCTTTAGGGAACCCCATTTTGGATTCCATATCAGAGGAAAGATTGAGAATTGGGTTATATTTTGGTTGATTTTGAAATATTAGGATTAGCATCTGATTTTGAAATATTAGGATTAGCAATGCCTTTTTGCTACCAGTTTTCCATTTCCAAGCTGGATCTCAGGTGGACACCCCTTATCCCCTGGGACGTCTCCTGGCCTGTCCTTACCTTTTCTCCACATTTTGCCTCTTTCTTTTCCTCCACCAGGGCTTGTTCCTGCTCCTTAATTTATTTCTTTTTTTTAGTTTTTTATTTTATTATAATTTTTTCATCATACATATTTTATGTACAGTTTCGACTGGGTTACATCTTCCACATCATATACATACTCATAACTTTAATATATTCTAATCTTCCCATTTTTTTCAACATTCGTCTCTTTTCTATAATCCTTTATCGCAAATTAATCATTTTGCACCATATCTTTATTATTCCAGCTTCAGACAAATTATTCTCTTTCCATAATTCTTTATCTTCTCTTACTCAACCTTTACACATAAAGAGCATCACTATATGCCCAATATTTCTCCTTTATCTTAGTTACACCAGTTATTTACCATATTTCATCATTTCCGGAAACATCTCTCAAATTCCCCCTTCCCAAATATTAGCATTTTAAATGTTCATCCTAATTTGCAATTATATCCAAGTCAATAATGTTATTAAATTGCCTGTTTTCACATTTTCACTAAAGGCGGGACAAGGTGGGGTTATAAGAGATATCATCTAATGAACATTTTAGTCATATTCTACAATTTGATCTATTGGTCTCTAGCTGTCCCTATTCCTAGGTCTTGGCCAATGGATGCCCCAGGAGTTATCTAACACACTTTTTATTTGCTCCAAGCCATCTATATTCCTCTTTTAGCTGAGGTCTGCAAATTGCCTAACTCTTGTTACTTTTATCAGCTTTCTAACTACCCAAAATTGTTACAAGCTTTACACATGCATATTTCCTGTGGATAAGCATTCTTTGTTGTTGCAAGGCAGACTCCACAATGACAGGCTTCCCAATTTACTTTCAATTGTATGCAGTTGTAGTCTCAAAATTCATATGGCAGGGTAAAAAAGCGAGAATAAAGATCACAGCTCTTCAAGATGTGAAAGAAAGAGGAAGTTTGGGCCTCCACAATTGGAAGATTTATTATCAAGCAGCCACCCTAAGATGGATCAAGGACTGGTTAACTTTAGACAACAAGTGAATCTTAACTTTGAGGGCCATGATTTAATGTTGGGGTGGCATGGTTTCATATGGTACGACTAATATAAAGCACATATATATATTTTTAAAAAGCTACAATGAGGAACTCACTTCTACAAACATGGTTAGAAATTAAGAAAAACCATTTTCTCACAATGCCAGATTAGGTATCCCCAATAGAGGCAATTTGTCATCCAAATTTAATTAAAATAGGAGAAATAATTAAATATAAAGATCTTTTAGACTCAGCTAAATTTAAAAACCAAACAAGATCTCAGTGCAGAAGTTATAACATTGAACTGGTGGACATATGCACAGACTCAGACAAGATTTTTACAGGACAAAAAAGACTACATTTTTCAAAAAGGCAACAGGGACTTAGATTAAGTTAATTATGAAGGGTCGGGGAAAGCTAATTGGTAAAATTTACAAATTTATGATAAAATATCAAGTGACATTGTTAAAGACAGTACAATTAGTTGTTGTGGAAATTTTGGCTGTACCATAGATTTAGATAGATGGGAGAAGCTCTGGCCTTACAATTGGAGGATAACCAAATCAGTAGCTTTTAAAGAACATCAATTTAAAATGTTTTATTGATGGCATTCACCACCCAAGAGATTAGCAAAAATGTACCCAACTATTCAACCAAAATGCTGGAAGTGCAAAGAAGAAATTGGTTCATATTATCACCGGTGGTGGACATGTCCCAAAAGCTAAAATGTATTGGAATATGATTGAGAAATTACTAAACAAAATCACAAAATGTGAAATAAAAAAGGCTCCAGAATTTTTTTATTAGGCATCCTCTCCAAAAACTATACAAAATAAATTCCACAAGAACAAGATTTAATTAAGAAAGTAGTAGAATGTGCCAAAATGGACATGATGATAAGGTTAAAAGATCAAGAAGAAACTGAATATTACAAAGTATGGGACAAGGTTTACAATTGGTTAGAACAAAAAATTAAGGGAAAATAATTAGTGGTTAATTAAAATATAATTACAGAGAATATTTAAACAAATTGAATAATTTGCAAATGAAGTAAAATATAAGTAATAGTATATCTTACTTTTAGAAATTTTACGTATGATAAAACTTTACTCTGAACTTCTAAAAATAGTGGGGCGGATAAAAGCCCTTGTATATGTTTTGTGTTTTTGTTGTTTTGTGTATGTCAATTAAAAAAAACAATTCTATTTGAATTTTGGCTTGAGCCAGGTGTCGTATTTAGTCCACAAACCTCTCCTATCTTGATAACAGACGGTATGTTTTGTTTCTGTCTCCTGTCTTCTTTGCGTCTTCTCTTTCTGTCTATCATTCTGAATAATCATATTTGTTTGATTTGAAAAAGCGTAAAACTTGGGGGAGTGTCATGCAGACATCATGATGCAAAAAGAAACAGGGCCAAAGGGTCTCTCCAACCAAGGAAGCATCGGAGAACGTATGGAGCAGAGCTGCAGTCCTGGCATCAAAAAAGTCCAGTTTCCCCCTTTCGCAGTTGAGAGAGACCCGGATCCTCGTGGGCCTCTCAGTCAGGACCAGATCAGAGCATTCTGATGGAGACCTGGCTATGTATTTTCCTTCCCATTCCCCAATCTGCCAATGTCTGGTCTGCACATAAACATTTGTTACATTCTCTGGCTTTATGGCAACCCCTACACCCCATTCTGCTCCATCTCTTAAAATTACTTCCCAGAAATGTTTCCCAGTTGAGAACCTCTGACAGCCAAGGACATAAGGATTATATTGAAATATTTTATCTTTTTGGCCAATATATAATACTTTATCTGGCTTAACTCCTGTGACGGTTTTTCGATCTCGAGAGATTTGAAGGTGGTTAAGATTGGCTGTGTCTGGATCCAGAGTTACATTCTCTGTAAGGGGGAAGAGAAGGAAGGATGGAGAAGAACAAGAGTTTTAGTTGCAGGCCTTATGTGTGTCTTCACCCCCAAGAGTTCAGCCCTCTTATGTGAAGGGAGTTCAGTTTCCAAACATCCCTTCAGGGCAGGAGACTCATTGTTATTTTCTTTTAACAAGCATTGCCTTGTTAAGAGTTCTCCAACTTTGGCAACTGTAAGACTTGTGGACTTCAACACTTGGAATTCCCTGATGGGGCCAGGTACCCCCTGTACTCCTTTTTTCCAAGCAATCAGGCTCTCTCCCATCTGTCTTCCTTCCTTCCTTCCTTCCTTCCTTCCTTCCTTCCTTCCATTCATCTACTCATTTACTGGATTTCTATACCGCCCCTCTCCGAGGACTCAGGGCGGCTCACAACATATAATAAACAATATACAATATCTTGAATCCAATTAATTAGTTAAAAATCTAAAACTCCAAAAAAGCATTAAAAAAATCATCCCATACACTCAACATTCTTTCAACACATTCATTTGACAGGGGGCAAGAATCTAATGGCCCCAGGCCTGGAGGCATAAATGAGTCTTAAGACTCTTATGGAAGGTGAGAAGGGTAGGGGCAGTACGAATCTTGGGGGGAGCTGATTCCAGAGGACCAGAGCCCCCACAGAGAAGGCTCTCCCCCTAGGTCCTTCCAAATGACATTGTCTAGTTGACGGAACCTGGAGAAGGCCGACTTTGTGGGACCTGACCCGTTGCTGGGATTTCAGTCGCATCCTCTGTTAATTGCTGGCCTATTTGGCATCCTTCTAACATCTGGCTTTCTCGTTCCATTCATTTAGGTTGTCTTTGCCACCTGCCAGTCCTGCTGCCACTCAGCTGCACACCCTCAGGATCCCTGAATTATTTGTCCTGTTCTTGGTTCCAAGACTCACCTGTTCATCTCTTGCCTGCATTGGTCAATTCCTTTAGTCTCTAGTCTCCTATGTGGCCACCACTCTGCTGATTACCCTTCAGGTCAGTCATGCTGGATGGGGAATTCAGGGAACTGAAGTCCACAAGTTTTACATTGGCCAAGGTTGAAGACTTATGGCCAAGACCTTCAAACCCTTCATAGTGCTCTACCTCTTCTAGCCTCCTTCACAATTCTCTTTAGTTTCCATCTTGCAGATGAGATAAATGGGATTGGGAGAGAAGAGTGGTTGGCTTTGTCTTCAATGAGTTGCTGAGACAGTCAAGGTTGAACAGGGATTCTTCCTGGAGCATTAATCCAGAAGATCAGGCAGAATAGGAGGCTGCCATGTTTCAATTCCAACTGGCAGAGTAGGAAGGATCCCCCAGAGGTAACTTGGGAGAAATGATGGGATTTGAGGAAGCTCCACCCTTTTCTCTATGAGCTTCAGAGTATCACAGGCATGGAGAAAAGGGGAGGATCTTGCACAGGAAACCTCTGCTTTCCTCAGTCTGATGGCCCACAAGGTGGAGGCAACCCTGATGCTCCAACTTTGCTACAAGATTTGAACCAAAGGACCTAATTTCTCTGCTTCCAAAGGCCGCATGTCTCACCAACTTACAATCAGGCAGTAAAATCAA
Organism: Erythrolamprus reginae; assembly: GCF_031021105.1. Classification (NCBI taxonomy): domain Eukaryota; kingdom Metazoa; phylum Chordata; class Lepidosauria; order Squamata; family Dipsadidae; genus Erythrolamprus; species Erythrolamprus reginae. Next base: position 31,927,376 of record NC_091951.1, on the reverse strand, counting down.
CAGGATGTTATCAGTTTGGTAGGAATTCAATATTCCTTTCAGTCCCAGGCCAAATGAACCATTGAACTTACCTGAACGGACTTCTTGATGCACTGCATTGAGAGTCCAACATGGGTAATACTTCAGCCTTATTGGCAGGGACTGAGTTAAAAATTAGCATATAAAACAGGTCCCGCCCCCTTAGCTGCCTCAGTGGGCCAGTCAATTAAAAATGAAGGAGTGATATAACGAACAAAGAATAATTTATTAACCACAAGTATGCAAGGAAAAACTTTAACTGTAGACATAGAAAATAGAAATTTTAGAAAAAAAAGGTGGTCTGGTCTCAGCACCATAGCTATGGCCGTGACCTGTCTGTGCAGTGTGTTCGGCGCCAATCCCTTGTCTAAACTGGTTTGCAGGAAGAACAGCAAGTGGACCACTGATGAAGATTGAGGGTTGATGTTCTGTGTCTTGCAGAAAGTGCAATAAGTTGCCCAGGTGGCCTGATAGATGCACATTGTAGATGGTCTGTGTGCCGCTTGGATGGTGGAAATGACCTTCTCAGGTAAGTGTTCTCTTCTCATGCGATCCCTCTCAAGTGCCACATGGCAAGTTTCCAACATTGAGGGTCTGGATGAAAAATTGACCCCTGGCTGAGGGACTCGGTGCTTGGGAATCCACCATGGACTTGAAACCAGCAGATCCATGAGATCGGCAAAACAAGGGCGTCGGGGTCAATAAGGGGCCACTAGTAAGACTTCTGTTTGTTCCTCCAAATCTTGGCCACCACTCTGGGAATGAGACAAATTGGGGGGAAGGCATACAGGAGGCCTTCCGGCTAAGGTGAGTGTAGTGCATTGATGCATTCCGCTCCCAGAGATGGGAAGCTGGAGAAGAACCTTGGTAGTTGATTGTTGAGGTGCGTCACAAACAGGTCTACCTCTGGAACACCGAACTTGTAGACAATGTCCTGAAACAGGTCAGGATTCAAGGTTCCACTCGGCTGGGTCCAGAGTAGTGCGGCTTAGCCAATCCACTTGGACATTGGACACACCTGAGATGTACTCAGTTCACAGGGAGATTAGACGTGGCTCTTTCCAGTTGCAGAATCTCTGGGCCTCCTACATGAGCCTGCCCGATCTCGTTCCCCCTTGGTGGTTGATATGGGAACGTGTGGCCACGTTGTTGGTCAGGATAAGGACATGGTGCCTTGCACAAGGTGGGCAAAAGGGCAAAGGGCCAGGGAAACTGCTTGCAATTCTACCAGGTTGATGTTGACCTCTGAGAGGTCCTCTGATGTCCAGAGCCCCTGGGTCACTTGAGTGCCTGTGTGCGCTCCCCAACCAAAGAGGCTCACATCGGTGTTGATTGTCACTTCCTTGTGTATCAGGAAAGGAGAGCCCTGCTGTAGGATTCTGGATCTCAACCAGGGAAGAGAATGCCGGACCTTTGGGCTGATCAGGATGGATCGTTTGGAGTGGCTGCTTTGTGCTCTTTGAAGGGAGTAGAAACCACTGTAGTGGTCTGGTGTGTAACCGATCCCAGGGGATGATGCCGATACAGGAAAGAAACATCCCCAACAGCTGGGATAGAAAAATTAGTGACACTCTCCTGTGTTGTTCTGCCTGGAGTACCATGGTTTTGATCCTCTCCTGGCAGTCTGGAGAGAGGTATACCCTGCAGTTTTGGGTGTCTATAGTCGCACTTTTGGTGTCAGTTGTTTTTTTTTGGTAATTTATGGTAACGTGTCTCTATAGCATCCTGATGGTCTCTTTGAAGTCTGTCCTTGCCTGTTGTGGACTTCTGGACAGAATGATGTTGTCGAGATACGCCATCAGCCGTATGAATCTTGTTCTGAGGTCTGCTGACAGCACGTCTAGGATCTTTGTGAAGGTCCTTGGCACCGATGAGAGGCCGAACAGCATTGCTTTGTATTGGAAATGTCGTTCCTATAGACAGAAATGAAGAAACTTTCTGTGGTCTGGATGAACTGGAATGTGCAAATAGGCCTCTTTGAGGTCTATGGATGTTAGCCAATCGTGCCGGCGAATGGAGGCTAGGATTGTTTGCAGTGAATGCATTTTGAAGTGGTGGTAGCAGATGTAAATGTTCAGTTGTTTGATATTTAGGATTAGTCGGCAACCACCTGAAGCCGTGGGCACTATGAACACAATTGAGTAATAGTCCTGGCCCTCCTGACTGGTCGGCACTGGTTCTATAGCCCCAATGTCCAACAGGTGCAGGACCTCCTGGGTCAGCATATGATGTTTCAGGGTGTTGAATACTATCAGGCAGTTCAGTAATCTGGTTAGAAGGTGGCAAATGAACTCTAATCGAAGGCCTTGGTCTATGGTGTTCAAAGTCCAGGTGTCTGAAGAGATGGACTCTCAGGAGGAGATGAAATGCTGAAGTCGACCTCCGATGGGAGAGTGACCTGGCGAGTCACTTGGACGTACGGTAGCCCCTGTTGTTGTTGCTCTTGAAGGGGCGTCTGGACTGATGGAACTGTCTGTTTCTATCTGTAAAGGCGGTTCTGTTAGCTCTATAGGTGGACTGATTGTAAGTTCCCAATTGGTACGGCCTGTAAGCCTGGGATGTTGCCGGAGAAGAGTCACAGCCGAAAGGGTTGTAGATAAATTAGTGAAGATTGGACTTAATCCCTGGATAGTTCAATGGATTTGCAGCTGGCTGAAGCGTAGACATCAGAGAGTTATTGTTAATGGCGAGTATTCTGAGCAGAGTCAGGTTACAAGCGGTGTGCCACAAGGGTCTGTTCTGGGTCCTATTCTTTTTAATATATTTGTGAGTGACATAGGGGAAGGTTTGGTAGGGAAGGTTTGCCTATTTGCCGATGACTCTAAAGTGTGCAATAGGGTTGATATTCCTGGAGGCGTCTGTAATATGGTAAATGATTTAGCTTTACTAGATAAATGGTCTAAGCAATGGAAACTGCAGTTTAATGTTTCCAAATGTAAAATAATGCACTTGGGGAAAAGGAATCCTCAATCTGAGTATTGTATTGGCAGTTCTGTGTTGGCAAATACTTCAAAAGAAAAGGATTTAGGAGTAGTGATTTCTGACAGTCTCAAAATGGGTGAACAGTGCAGTCAGGCGGTAGGGAAAGCAAGTAGGATGCTTGGCTGCATAGCTAGAGGTATAACAAGCAGGAAGAGGGAGATTATGATCCCACTATATAGAATGCTGGTGAGACCACATTTGGAATACTGTGTTCAGTTCTGGAGACCTCACCTACAAAAAGATATTGACAAAATTGAACGGGTCCAAAGACGGGCTACAAGAATGGTGGAAGGTCTTAAGCATAAAACGTATCAGGAAAGATTTAATGAACTCAATCTGTATAGTCTGGAGGACAGAAGGAAAAGGGGGGACATGATCGAAACATTTAAATATATTAAAGGGTTAAATAAGGTCCAGGAGGGAAGTGTTTTTAATAGGAAAGTGAACACAAGAACAAGGGGACACAATCTGAAGTTAGTTGGGGGAAAGATCAAAAGCAACATGAGAAAATATTATTTTACTGAAAGAGTAGTAGATCCTTGGAACAAACTTCCAGCAGACGTGGTAGATAAATCCACAGTAACTGAATTTAAACATGCCTGGGATAAACATATATCCATCCTAAGATAAAATACAGAAAATAGTATAAGGGCAGACTAGATGGACCATGAGGTCTTTTTCTGCCGTCAGACTTCTATGTTTCTATGTTTCTATGTTGGTATGGGGCCTGGCTTCAGTCCTGCCTCTGGGCTGATCTTGGGAGAACCTTCTTTTTGTCCTTATCCTCGATGAGGACAGAGTCTAAAGATTCCCCAAACAGCTTTGTCCCCTGGAAGGGGGCGAAGGCCAGGTGCCACTTTGACTTGGCATCTGCTTGCCAAGAGCGCAGCCAAAGCAGGTTGGCTGCTAAGGATCGGGCTGAAAACCTAGTTGCCATCAAGGTGGCATCTGCAGAGAATTCAGCCGCTGCCAAGAGCTTATTGCTTTCCTGGCATACGCGTCCAGCCATAACTTAGTTAGAATGTCTATAAGCCATAAGATGGATGCCCTATTGAAGAAGGAAGCTACTGATGCTGCTCTGAAGGCCCAGGCGGAGGTCTGTTGGGACTTTTTAATCAGAGTTTCTGCCTTCTTGTTGTTTGGTTTAAGGCCATCTGCCATATCCGATGGCACCAAGGCATCGGAAACCAGGCTTGCCACAGGGGAATCCACACTCGGAAACTGGCGAAGTGTTTGCTTTTCAGGATCAAAGGAGTAGAATTTTTTCTCTGAGGTTATTGGGCCCAGAGGCGCTGCTACATGCTCCCAGGGATGTTTGACGTTGTCCACAAAGATGGAACATGCAGGAAAATTGTCTGACTCCTTTTGAGGCTCTGTGAGGAGCTGTGTGGCTGGCTGGATGCCACTGAAGGCTGCGCTGGCTGGGTGGCACTGTCCAGAGCCAGGGTCTGCTTGGCCTTATGCAAAAGGATCCGGAACAGATCAACAGATTGAAAAGGCCTGTGAAGGTTGGCTGTTCTGTGGTGGTGGCCTGATCTTCAGAGAGATCAACTTCTGGTTCACTAACCATCTCTTGCAGCCCGGGGTCCTCATTGAAAGAGTCCTGGGGTGACTGTGTAGTAGGCGGGGCTGCCCACACATCTCTGCGTTCAGCTCAAGCTAGGGTGGGGATGATGTACCCCTGCAGCAATTTCCTGTGAATAGGCTGCAGCAAGCATCTCCTGAACTGATGGAGACATAGTCTGCCATAGTCTCTTGGGTGGCCCGTAGGCCAGCTGCTCTAGGGGTGAATGTGGCAGGGGGTGCACAGGACCTCTGAGTACCCTGGGGTCAAAGCCAGGTTTCGGTAGGTAGGCCGAGGTCCACTTTAGGTGAATGTCCTGTCTCTCAGGGGACCAAACTCCATCAGGAGCAGGTGTGGTTATTTCTGGTATAGTAGATGGAACTGTTGAAGTTAATAGGTTTAACTGTTGACCTGAGGAGAGATTGACTGGGGAGGGGACTGAAGCTTGTCTTCGTGCAGCCTCCAGCTGCCCCTCCAGGGCCTTGATTTGTTTCTCTGCCTCCTTGAGGGCTGAGGAAGAGGAGTCCTTGGGCTTGGATTTTGTCCCTTGATTTTTGTCTTTAGCTTTTGATTGGGTGGTATTTGAAGGTGTCCCCTCCCCTGAGGTTTGTTGTGGTTGATCAACCATGAATAAGCTGTAGTACTCACACAAACGTTAATATGAAGCCGATTGTGGTAAACACACCGGCAAAATAAGCTAGAAAATGGTGGTCGTGAGTGCGCCCACGAGTGCACCTGCTTGCTCTCAACTAATAAAACTCCCAGAATGTGGCTGCCCTGCCGGATAACAGGAAGGCCCAGGTCGATTCTGCTTGGTCACTTCCTGCTCCAAAATGGCCCACCTCCAAAATGGCAGGTGCAACTCTCTAGGCATAAAAACAGCTGAACGAAAGGAAAGACTAAGGGGCTGAACGGCCTATAGCCGATTCTGTAGCCTACCCTCTGCCCCCACCATTCAAATTAGCTGCTAGGCTTGTTTCGTGCTATTTTACATTCTCAGCTGTTCGGCCCTTCGTTATCAGCTTTCCAATCGCAGCCTCAGGCAAGTCCTTTGTGGCGTCTTTGTGAGTGCTCCGGGAAGAAGGGGGGATAGCAAAAAGGCAGGTGCAGCGCAACGCAGAGGCCTGGGGAAGACTCCTAAATCCCCTTCTTTTTTGGTCTCTCAAGGTGTGTCCCGCAGAGCAGTGACTCCAGACCGTGGTTCCCTAGCTTCGGGGCAGTGCTCCGCAGAGCAGAGGCCCTCAACAAGGAGAAGATGCATCCAGGTAAGAAGGATGGGGGGGGGGGAGGCAATGCCCCACAGGGTAGAGGCCTCAGAAGAGCCCCCATGTCTTCCATTCCATGGCAATCCTTCTTCCTGTAAAAAAGGGAGAGAAAAAGAAAACAAATTTAATATTAATATTACTATTATTACTATTATTACTATTATTATTATTGAAATGGTAGGAGAAAGAACTCAGCGTCCGTACAATACAACTGAGTTTTTAAGACTGGCCCACTAGGGCAGCTAAGGGACCTGTTTTATATGCTAATTTTTAACTCAGTCCCTGCCAATAAGGCTGAAGTAATACCCATGTTGGACTCTCCGTAGCAGTACAGTGGAGAATTTCTCATTTCTCCAAATCTTTCATTTTACACCAAGAGTGAAACATTAAGACCTGTAGGTGAGGTCTCCAGAACTGAACACAGTATTCTAAATGTGGTCCCCCCAGCGCTCTATACAAAGGAATCACAATCTCCCTCTTCCTGCTGGTTATACCTCTAGCTATGCAGCCAAGCATTCTACTTGTTTCCCTATTGCCTGACTCCACTGTTCACCCATTTTGAGACAGTCAGAAATCACTACCCCAAATCCTTCTCTTCTGACGTTTTTACTAACACAGAACTGTCAATACGATACTCAGATTGAGGATTCCTTTCCCCCAAGTGCATTATTTTACATTTGGAAACATTAAACTGCAGTTTCCATTGCTTTGACCACTTATCTACTAAAGCTAAATCATTTGCCGTATTACAGACACCTCCAGGACTTCAATTTTCTAGATTATGTATCGAACAGAGCAGAAAGGAGCAGAATGGAGTAAAGCTGAGTGGCTTGGCATGGAGGAGAGGAGTAGGAATAGGACAGAACAGGACAACAGCTTTATTTGGTCAAGTGTGATCAGACACACAAGGAATTTGTCTCTGCTGCATAAGCTCATATTGTATATATAAATGGCAAGTAATAATTCATAAATTGTAAAACCATTAAAGTTTACTGGATTATCATGGTCTTTAGGGTATCTAACCCAAATTTTCCTCTTTTTTTTTGTTAATTATCATGTTTCTCTTAAAGTTATTGGCATCAGAGCTTAAAATAGCAAGCGACTGAGATTCTTATAAATTCTTATATTTACCTTCCTGTAGTTGACATCTACTTTCCAGGGTATCTGGGGAAGAAAAGGGAGGGATTCAGCATCTCATCACTAGAATTGGAGCCACAGAAGGGCCTCCCTACAGATATCCTGGTTTGGTTTCCTTGGACTCAAATCAGGAAATAAGGAATATGGAAAACCAGAAGCCAGAATGTCATTGCTGGCTATATATTGTATATTCCATCAGGTATAAATATATTCTACTATATATTCCAGATGCAGGTAGTTCTCAATTTACAACTATTTGGGTAGTGAAGTTTTAGCAGCACTGAAAAAAGTGACTTATGACCAATTCTCACACTTATGACAGCTGGAGCCTCCCCAGTCATGTGATCTAAATTTGGGCATTGGGAACCAGCTTGTATTTACGATGGTTGCAGCATCTGGAATTGTCCTCTTCAACCTTCCTGGGGAGCTTCTGACAAGCAAAAAAGTTCATAAAATGGGGTACTCCTCACTTAGTAAGTGACTTGCTTCGCAACAGAAATTTTCAGCTCAACTGAAGTTGTAAGTCAAGAACTATCTGTATATACTCCATTATACTTAGTGGTGCTTATTCTGCTTCCCCAGTGATCAGTTCATATGGATTTGGGCTACAAAGAATACAGGCAAGTCTGTCTTACAATCATAACTGAGCCTCTGATCCTGAAATCGATCCCTCTTTGATCCATGTGACACTCAACCAGAATCTCTCTTGGATGCTTAAAATGTCATCCAGGGTTAAACCTCAACAGCTCTTTTTTACCTCTCAATTTTTTCTTGGCACTTTTCAGAAGTGAAAGGTCATCACTGTAATCCCAGATTGCCCACTTCGGCTCTAGAAATAAATCCACTGGATTCTCATACGTTTTCTTAGCCTGGTACCTGGCAAGTAAAAATAACAGAATAAGAGTGAGAAGGTCATCTAGTCCACCCATCACCACCCCATTACCCAAGCAGGAGACCTTGCATCAGCAATGGTGAACCTTTTTTGGCTCAGGTGACAAGAGTGCAGGACAATGTGATAGTGTTCACACGCCTGCCCACACCCATCATGCAATGCCCTCTCCCACACGCATGGACACACAACCCCCATGCTTCCTCCCACACATGCATACAACCTCCCCCTGTGCGCGTGCACAGGCCACACTGAAGCTTCTGGTCTTCCAATTGGCCCATTTTTTGCCATCCCCAGAGTTCAGGAGGATTTTGGAAGAGCAAAAACGGCAGAAAAGAAGGCCGAAAAACTGCTATGCATGCTGGAGCTGACAAAGGGCAACGCCTCACATGCTCTCAGCAATGCATACTACCTATGGCACGTGTGCTATAGTGTCGCATCACTGCCTTACACCATCTCTTCTTGAAAGCTCCAGTGATGAAGCTCCCACAATGTCTGAAGGCAAACTGTCCCAGTGATTCATTAGTTAGAAAATGTCTCCTTATTCCTAGGTTGAATCTCTCCTTGATCACTTCCATCCATTATTCCTTGTGTGGCCTTCAGGTGTTTTGGAACACTGCTATCACGTCTCCCCTGGTCCTTCTCTTCAATGGACTAGCCATGCCCAGTTCCTGTAACTCTTATCAACACGATCCAATCCTGTCAACAGAGGTTTTGCCTTCTGACCTTCCAGACTTCAAGTTCCTCAAGAAACTTCTCTCTCAAACACCAGAATGTGTGCACTGGGATATTCTACACATTGTATTTATGTGGTGTCTTGCTGTGTGTGGATTTTAGTTGTTCAGCAGGGTATTGATGGCCACCTATTAAGTCATTGATTGTTGTTTTCTTGTGTTGTCCTGTCCTTGGCTCCTAAATTCCTGGTAAACTGGTGGTAAATCAGCATTCCAGTTGACTGAGAAGGTCTCGTTTCCCATTTCTCTGGCTATTCAAGTATGGGCAACCTGGTAACCCAGTGGATTTTGATCCAGAACTGCACTCATTCACCTTCATCAAGTTAAACGAGAGATCTAGTAACAGCAACTAAGTTTCAGTTTTGGGCTCTCTAATCTTGAAAATTCTTGTGAATCTCTTGGCCAAAGAAATGGATTGTATCTTACCAAATGACTGATGACCAATGATTAATATGGGTGATGTATGTAATTAGACAATGGGTGATGTATGCAATTAGACAATTCAAACTGATGGATTAATGTAATACAATGAAATCACACTTACAATAACCTTCAATTTACAACAGTTGTTAAAAAAATGACTTACATTTTCGCAGTTAGCATCTATCACAGTGTCCCTGTAATCACAATTTGTTTGCTTGGCAACCAGCATGTATTTATGATGCTTACATTGCTTGAAAGAGCTTAAACTCAATAGGTGAATAAAATGGCAAAATCCAATCTAAACATCTGACTGACTATGAAACTAAACAGCTGTGAAATGAACTCTAATAATTCATCATATTAAATATTGTTAACTATATTGTGTGGGAATTATCTGAGGAAATGTCTAAAAAGCCCTGAAATACAGTATACTGTCTTTACATTTAAATGCTGCTAAATACGAGCATAAGTTTCCAAAATAGTAAAACTGCTGGAGGATCTGCTGAAAATCTGACACTGTAAAGAAAAGGGTGGATTTACTTACTTCTTCAAGATGCTTCCAATGTCCTAAAAAATAGAGGCAAAGCACTGAAAGGAGCTATTTGCTAGGCAGAAAATTCTTACATTCACAAAATAAATATAATACCGTGTTTCCCCGATAGTAAGGCAGTGTCTTACTATCTTTTTACCCCCAAAAGCCCCACTGTGTCTTACTTTGGGGGTATGTCTTACATTGTCCCGGGCACCGGGGCCGGCTCGTCTTCGGGCGCGGGGAGCTGCCGGAAAGGAGGCGGGCGCCGACCTCGACGTTCGGCGGGTTGCGGGGAGCATCCCCTCGCCGCTCCCGGCAATGTTTCTCGGCAGGGGAGGCCAACTCCGCGGCGACACGGACGCTCGGCTGGCTGGCTAAAGGCAGGTCAAGGGGTGGATGGGCAGTCAAAAAGGGTGAGCGGCCGCCGCTGTGCCCTCCTTCGCCCGCCTCCTTTCCGGCAGTTCCCTGCGCGCCCCTCGCCTTCGCTCGCCGCGGCGCCACCGCCTCTTCCCCTGCCGAGGCTCAGCTGCAAGCGGCTCCGAGGCGAGCGGAAAGGAGGCGGGCGAAGGAGGGTGCAGCTCCGGCCGCTCGCCTCGGAGCCGAGCGGCCTCGCTGGCCGCTTGCAGCTGAGCCTCGGCAGGGGAAGAGGCGGTGGCGCCGCTGCGAGCGAAGGCGAGGGGCGCGCAGGGAGCTGCCGGAAAGGAGGCTGGTGAAGGAGGGCGCAGCTCCGGCCGCTCGCCTCGGAGCCTCTCGGCCTCGCTGGCCGCTTGCAGCTGAGCCTTGGCAGGGGAAGCGGCCAGCGAGGCCGATCGGCTCTTAGGCGAGCGGCCGGAGCTGCGCCCTCCTTCACCAGCCTCCTTTCCGGCAGCTCCCTGCGCGCCCCTTGCCTTCGCTCGCCGCGGCGCCACCGCCTCTTCCCCTGCCGAGGCTCAGCTGCAAGCGGCCAGCGAGGCCGCTCGGCTCCGAGGCGAGCGTAAAGGAGGCGGGCGAAGGAGGGCGCAGCTCCGGCCGCTCGCCTCGGAGCCGATCTGCCTCGCTGGCCGCTTGCAGCTGAGCCTCGGCAGGGGAAGAGGTGGTGGCGCCGTGGCGAGCGAAGGCGAGGGGCACGCGGGGAGCTTGGAAGCAATGTCATCGCCCCCCCCCCCCGCAATACCGTTTATACCGTGTTTCCCCGAAAGTAAGACATATGTCTTACTTTCGGGGTATGGCTTATATAAGCCGACCCCCCTGAAACCCCCCATATGTCTTACAATCGGGGGGGTCTTACTATCGGGGAAACACGGTAATAAAAAATAAATAAAGAGCCGCCCTGAGTTTTCGGAGAAGGGTGGCATACAAATATTATTATTATTATTATTATTATTATTATTATTATTATTATTATTATTATTAATAAATGAGTAATGTAAATTTTTAAAATCTCATTGTTCTCCTCCCCCAGTTGTTCAATTTCTTTTAGCAAGGTATTGTTTTTACTTTTTTGCCTAAGAAAAATTATATGCTGGTTGAATCTAGCACACTTACAGGTATGTAATGTTTGTTGTCAGCCACTCCGAGTCCTCAGAGAGGGGCGGCACACAAATCTAATAAATAAATATATATTTATATCAAATCCCAGTAAGGGTATGGCTAGCTGATGAGGCCAGAACAAGCCCGGAATAGTGCTATCCTAGTCTCCCTTAATTTTAAAAATTCAGTAAAAACATGTGATACATCGATATATATATATATATATATAATGATAATGATGATAATAATAATAATAATAATAATAATAATAATAATAATAATAATAATATTTGTATGCCGCCCCTCTCCGCAGACTCGGGGCGGCTCACAAATCTCTATATATACACACACATACATACATACATATAAATAGCAAAAGCAATAAATTATAGCAAAAACAAAAGATCATTTGACAAATAAAATAGTGCATCAATGGTTTAGAAAAATCCCCTGAATTTATGCTTCCAGAATCAAAGCACTTTGGGAGAATCCAAGCAGTTATAATACTTTGCAGAAGACTCTACAAATAACATCCGCAACCACATCCCCTAGGGATAGGAACCTCAAACTGTGAAGAATATACGGAGATGGTGACCAGGACTTTGAATTCTTGCTTTTCACACGACCTGCTTTATCTGAATTACATTATGTATCCCCAATGTAAGCCATTACAGGTAATTGACTAAATAGTTCATTTAGTGACCGTTCCTTTTCAGAGAAAGTCAAAAGGATTACTAAATAAGGAGTTGAAAAAAAGATTTTGATCTTGGTGGAGTGCAGCCAGAACCTTACATGCAGACATGGAAAGATATATCAATCTCCACAAGAGAAGAATGGATGGAAAAAAGTGATGGAGTTAGAAAAGATGAAAAAAATTGATTGCTTTAATAATGTATGACCTGTTGTTTCTACTTGGGAGCTGCTTCTAAATTTTGTGATTGAGCTAGAAAAAATGAACTGCAAAATTAAAAAGCTGAGGTAATTTTATTTTGTATTTTACTGTGAAGGAAAAAAAGTTGAGAGACTTTTTACTTTTTCTTTACCCTACACTTGGTATGCTTAGCCTAATGAAGAAAAGGCTTGGGGGAGACACAACCACCATCTTACAACACTTGAAGACTTCAAGTGTCTTACAACACTTGAAGGGAAAACGTATCAGGAAAGACTTCATGAACTCAATCTGTATAGTCTGGAGGACAGAAGGAAAAGGGGGGACATGATCGAAACATTTAAATATATTAAAGGGTTAAATAAGGTCCAGGAGGGAAGTGTTTTTAATAGGAAAGTGAACACAAGAACAAGGGGACACAATCTGAAGTTAGTTGGGGGAAAGATCAAAAGCAACATGAGAAAATATTATTTTACTGAAAGAGTAGTAGATCCTTGGAACAAACTTCCAGCAGACGTGGTAGATAAATCCACAGTAACTGAATTTAAACAGGCCTGGGATAAACATATATCCATCCTCAGATAAAATACAGAAAATAGTATAAGGGCAGACTAGATGGACCAGGAGGTCTTTTTCTGCCATCAGACTTCTATGTTTCTAATTTACTCTCCGTAGCACCTGAGGGCAAGGGGTGGAAGCTCATCACAAAGAGATCCAACCTAAAATAAGGAAGAACTTCCTGAGACTGAAAAGTATTTATCAGCAATTCAGCTTCCCTCACAGTGTCCTGGGTGCTCCATCACTGGATGATTCCAATAATAATTTGGACAACCATTTTTTCAGGATCGTATAAGGCAGACCTGGGCAAAGTGCGGCCCGGGAAGGAAGGAAGGGAGGGAGGGAGGGAGGGAAGGAATGAAGGAGAAATGGAGTAAGGGAGGGAGGGAAGGAAGGGAGGGAGGGAAGGAAGGAGAAATGGAGGAAGGAAGGGAGGGAGGGAGGGAAGGAAGGAAGGAAGGAAGGAGAAATGTAGGGAGGAAGGAAGGAGAAATTCTCTTTCCATGCCCTTTTGCAAAAGTCCAATAAATGCTCATTTTTTAATTGTTCATTGGTTTCATTGGCCTTTCCAAGAAATTTAAAGCAAACCCCCCTCCCCACTTCTCAGGGGGGGAAAGGGGAGGAGGAAGAAAAGGAATCCAAAGCTACTTTCAGGCAAAGCCTCCACTATGTTTTCTCAACTGATGATGTAGGTCAGTTGAAAAAGAATATTTTGAAAGAGAAGTAAAGAACTGCCCAAAAGCAGAAATAAAAAGCAGAGAAAATCAGAGACAGAAGCTTCTCTCCATCTGGAGAAGGAAGGAAGGAAGGAGAAATGGAGGGAACAAGGAAGGAAGGGGTGGGCAATTAATTTATAATTATAATATATAATAATATAACATAATATATAATTATAATTTATAATTATAATATAATTAACTCAGTTCTACCCAATAATATTCAGTATTGGGTAGAACTGAGTTAATTATATTATTTTATTTTATTTATTTATTATTTAGATTTGTATGCCGCCCCTCTCCGAAGACTCGGGGCGGCTCACAACAAGATAGAACAAATCATAAATAATCCAAATAACTTTAAAATATTTAAAGATTTAAAAGAACCCCATATACTAACAGACACACACACAAGCATACCATGTATAAATTGAACATGCCCGGGAGAGGTGTTTCAATTCCCCCATGCCTGACGGCAAAGATGGGTTTTAAGGAGTTTACGGAAGGCAGGAAGAGTAGGGGCAGTTCTAATATCTGGGGGGAGTTGGTTCCAGAGAGCCGGTGCCGCCACAGAGAAGGCTCTTCCCCTGGGGCCTGCCAACCGACATTGTTTAGTTGACGGGACCCGGAGAAGGCCCACTCTGTGGGACCTAATCGGTCGCTGGGATTCGTGCGGCAGGAGGCGGTCTCGGAGATATTCTGGTCCAGTGCCATGAAGGGCTTTAAAGGTCATAACCAACCCTTTGAATTGTGACCGGAAATTGATCGGCAGCCAATGCAGACTGCGAAGTGATGGTGAAACATGGGCATACCTAGGTAAGCCCATGACTGCTCTCGCAGCTGCATTCTGCACGATCTGAAGCTTCCGAACACTTTTCAAAGGTAGCCCCATGTAGAGAGCATTACAGTAGTCGAACCTCGAGGTGATGAGGGCATGAGTGACTGGGAGCAATGAGTCCCGGTCCAGATAGGGCTGCAACTGGTGCACCAGGCGAACCTGGGCAAACGCCCCCCTCGCCACAGCTGAAAGATGGTTCTCTAATGTGAGCTGTGGATCGAGGAGGACGCCCAAGTTGCGGACCCTCTCTGAGGGGGTCAATAATTCCCCCCCCCAGGGTAATGGATGGACAGATGGGATTGTCCTTGGGAGGCAAAACCCACAGCCACTCCGTCTTATCCGGGTTGAGTTTGAGTCTGTTGACACCCATCCAGGCCCCAACAGCCTCCAGGCACCGGCACATCACTTCCACCGCTTCGTTGACTGGACATGGGATGGAGATGTAAAGCTGGGTATCATCAGCATATTGATGATACCTCACCCCATGTCCTTGGATGATCTCACCCAGCAGTTTCATGTAGATATTAAATAGCAGGGGGGAGAGGACCGGCCCCTGAGGCACCCCACAAGGGAGAGACCTCAGAACCGACCTCTGACCCCCCACTAACACCGACTGCGACCGGACAGAGAGGTAGGAGGAGAACCACTGGAGAACAGTGCCTCCCACCCCCAACCCCTCCAGCCGGTGCAGAAGGATACCATGGTCGATGGTATCGAAAGCCGCTGAGAGGTCAAGGAGCAGCAGGACAGAGGATAAACCCCAGTCCCGGGCCCGCCAGAGATCATCCATCAACACGACCAAAGCAGTTTCTGTGCTGTAACCGGGCCTGAAACCCGACTGCTGGGGACCTAGATAATCGGCTTCTTCCAAGGACCGTTGGAGCTGGAGTGCCACCACTTTCTCAACAACCTTCCCCATAAAGGGAAGGTTGGAGACTGGACGATAGTTATTAAGTACGGCTGGGTCCAGGGAAGGCTTCTTGAGGAGGGGGCGCACGAGCGCTTCTTTATAGAGTGTTGGAAAGACTCCCCTCCCCAAGGAAGCGTTGGTAATCTCCTGGGCCCAGCTCCGTGTCACTTCCCTGCTGGCCGAGACCAACCAGGAGGGACACGGATCCAGTAAACAGGTGGCGGAACTCACAGCTCCAATGGCCTTGTCCACTTCATCAGGTGTCACCAGATCAAACTCTTCCCAGACAGGTGGACAAGCACGTGCCCCAGTCACCTCGACTGACTCGTTGTCAGTCGACTCTGTTTTCTAATTGGAGTTGAGATCGGCCCGGATCTGAGCAACTTTATCAGCGAAAAACGTGTTAAAATCCTCGGCACTGCTCTGCAAGGGCTCCCCAACTCCCCCCTGGTTAAGAAGGGAGCGGGTCACCCTAAACAGAGCAGCCGGGTGGGATTCCACTGATGCAGTCAAGGCGGCATGGTACGTGCATCTTGCTGCCTTGAGCGCCACTTTGTAAGTCTTAATAAAAGCTCTTACAAGTGTTCGATCAGATTCAGACCTACTCTTCCTCCATCGCTTCTCTAGACGTCTCTTTTGGCGTTTTAACTCCCAGAGCTCCTCGTTGAACCATGGGGCTCTACGGGGTCTAGCGCCACGGAGAGGTCGCAAAGGCGCAATCCGGTCAAGAGCCTCCGCCGCAGCCCTGTTCCAGGCCTCTGCAAGAGACTCCGCCAAACTGTAATTAATCCGGCTCTCTAAAACCATCCCAATTTCTCATGCGGCCCCATGGAAAAATTAACTGCCCACCCCTGGTATAAGGGCTCCTTTCTTGGGCAGAGGACCTCCAAGGTCCCTTCCAGCCCTAGGATTCTATGATCTCAACTTCCTGCCTGACCTGTAAGAGTTTGCTGGCGGGCTGCTGAAGCTTCTCTTCTATCTCCAGGATGAGATCATCAAGAGAGCACAATTTCTCTGTGTGCCTGGCCAAACCCTTCTCCTTTCTTGCCATAATATCCTTCTCTGTCTCTTCCATTTTAGTCAATAGAAGATTCTCCTGTGCTTTTAACCAGAGTTGAAGCTCTCTGAATTTAGCCACTACATCTTTTTTCACTTCTTTGATAAGGTCCTGAAACAAGGAAGAGAAAAAGCAAAGGGCATACATTTATTTTTATTATTTTAATGAATTATTTTAACTTCAATTGTTATAATAATTTAATGGATTCCTTGAAGAATCCAAAAGTGGGGTGAGATAATTTCCTAAGAAATTTTAAAGAAAACATTTGATATTAAAAAGTCCATCGGAGGGGAGGTTTCCTTTTTCTTTAAAAAAAAAGGTTCCAATTTAAATGATCTCACATGAAAATTTTCTTGGCAATCAGGGATTTCAAAACAGGAGAGAGAAAAATGTTTGAGTTCACAATTTTTTCAATAAGATGAAATACTGTTTGCATTAATTTATTAAGCAAGCCAAACCCATTGTATAAAACACAGCTCTTGGGATAGGTGTTGAGATTCATTCAGCCAATAGGGGCATCTCAGTTCCCAGGTTAAGAACAAGTTCTCTGCCCTAACACAATCGTTAATCTGAATTTCATTTAAGACCTTGTACTTACAAACAGGCTACCTATTATTAAAGATGGCGGATGTGTGTCTCCTTTGTCAGAGTTATTTTAATTTGCCTTGGAAATGTGGCTGATGCCAGGCACAAGGCAGTTTGGTCAATAAAGACATGACATAAGAAGTTCCTTCAGAAGGCTATTTTACTTCTTCAGTAGTATCAAAATGTAACTCTTTCCTTTACACTATACAGTGTTCCCTCGATTTTTGCGGGGGATTTGTTCCGAGACCGCCCGCGAAAGTCGAATTTCCGCAAAGTAGAGATGCGGAAGTAAATACACTATTTTTGGCTATGAACAGTATCACAAGCCATCCCTTAACACTTTAAATCCCTAAACTGCAATTTCTCATTCCCTTAGCAACCATTTAGATTATTACTCACCATGTTTATTTATTAAAGTTTATTAAAAAAATATTTATTAAAGACGGACGAAAGTTTGGCGATGACGTATGACATCATTGGGCGGGAAAAACTATGGTATAGGGAGAAAAACGCAAAGTATTTTTTTAATTAATATTTTTGAAAAACCGTGGTATAGCCGTTTCGCGAAGTTCGAACCCGCAAAAATCGAGGGACCACTGTATTACAGAACAAATCACTAACCAACTATTATCAGACTACACTATACTAAACCACTAAACCAAACCACACCCACACAAAAGGTGTATTACATTATATACATGTACTGACCAATCAGATCATAGAACAGATTGCATCATTCTGCTGAAATACCATGAATCAGCATTTTCATTACTTCTACTGGAAATATTCCTATTAGCTCAGAAGCTCCTCACCATCGAGTGAATACTTACAAGCACCTTCTGTACTGTTTGCTCTGTGTCTTCTTCGTATGTAGCTATTTTTTCTCTCTGCTCCTTTTGTGCCTTCAGGCAATGCCCAACCTCGATCTGAAGAGAAAATACAAGTTTTGACTTTCTTTTCTGTAAAGGATTACATTGGAGGGAAGACACGGAAGATATGTGCCACCAGACATAGCAGTTGGCAAGCACCCAAATCTTGATCATGTGATCATGGAATGCCTGCAATGATCATAAGGGCGAAAAACATTATGTCACATTTTTCATTGTTGTTATAACGTTGAACAATCACTAAACAAATGTTTCTAAGTTGAGGGCAACCTGCAAGGGCACTAAAGTGAGCTGCCTGAGTCTCCTGCTTGCAGTATTCCCAGAAGCATCACTGAGAAATAAAAGTATGGGCTGATCCAGCAGGAATGTTTTTCGGGGTCTGCACTCAAGATTTTGGAGGAGCAAGACATTTAAGTGCAGTTGTTCACTTAGTAACATGGTTGTGAAGGAATCCTGGCTTCCCAATTAACTTCGCTTGTCAGAAGGTGGCAAAAGAGGATCATCTGACCCAGGACTCTGCATTCTTCATAAATACCTGCCAGATGCCAAGTTTTGGAATTTTGATCGGGGATGCTACAATTGCCCTCCTAAAAATGGTCATAAGACACTTTTTTCAAAGATGTAACTTCAGATACTCACTAAGTTGGTTGCTGTACAAGTGGGTGCAATTGATTTTAATAGAACTAGGAACTTTAGATAATTATGTAAGTTTAATTTAATTGGATTTAATTTTATTGTAACCTACTGTTTTTATAAGTAAGTAAGTAAGTAAGTAAGTAAGTAAGTAAGTAAGTAAGTAAGTAAGTAAGTAATTGGTTCTAAGTCAAGGACTATGATAAATAAGTTTTCAAAAAAATTGCAGGTTCAGAGAATATAGCAGGAGATGGAGGTTGGAATTAAGGAAGTCTGTTAAAGGGATGGCAGAGGAAGAAAGTTGCACATGAGTATAAGACAAGGAACAAATGGTTGGACACTGCCGCATAGCAGCAAGAAAATTACAAGAAAATTAAGACTCCAGTTAGTAACAAGAAGATTACAAAAAAAGTTAGAAGGACTCCAGTTAAAAGGATGCTAGCTAAAGGCACGTAGACATCAACTTGTGTAACTTCTTAGTCATTATAATAATAAAACACACAGCCCTTTTGATAAGAAATGTATGAGGAATGTGAATAAAGTAGGCCAGGACAAGAAATCAAAACAAAAAGGTGTCAAAGAACCATAATCTTAATTCTATAAAATTTGAATTTTTCCATCAGTCAGGAGTTTTGGTTCCTTTAGCTGCTGAGACTCTTTTGCTGAATTACTTCAATAAAAGCTCCATGAGCCTCTGCAGTCTCCTTCTGATTGGCATCTGCACCAGGCTAAACCCAGTTTGCGGACAACAGAGGAAGCAAGTAAATTGGTTCAAAGATTGCCAGGGAGGCAAAGGATTCTAGCTGTCCCTCCGCAGCGATTCCTCCTGGCTGACTTCTACCTGGTATTCCGGGAAAGCCTCCTCCGGAGGGATCACCGAGTGGCCCTTGTGCTCTTTGCAGACCATGCAGTCCACACAGATGAGGGTCTCGTCGTCCTTGCAAAAGAGCTTGAGGAGTTCCCGGTGCTTCGGGCAGAAGCTCCCTCCTTCCTCGCCCCAAGAACCTCCGCATCGCTTGGCCTCTTCAGCCACCCGCGCCAGCTGCCGGTTGGGGAGGACGCTGAGGAGCGCGAAGGTCTGTCTGCACTGGGGACAGGAAGCCTCCGATTCCGACGTCCCCCAACTGCGGGTCAGGCAGACCCAGCAGAAGTTGTGGCCGCACTCCGGGATGAGCACGGGGTCCTGGAAATACTCCAGGCAAATGGAACAGGTGGCTTCTTCCAGCAATCCCTGTAAAGACGCTACACCCGCCATCGTCGCCGCCTCTGCCGGGAAAAGAAAGAGAAAGTCTTCTTCTAAAGTAAAGTTTCGCTTTCTTTCCTCCAAATCACGTGACCGTCTTTGGGCTCCGCCTAGGCCGGAAACCGAGGGGAGTTGTTCTTGGTCTTCCGGTCAGTATCAACAGCGGCACGAAAAAGTGCTGCTTTCAGAAATCTGAGGATAAAATATTTTTAAAATCTGGGGAGAAGCCAATAGTCTTGGACAGACCCCCAATCAGGGAAAGATACGGAAAACACCATCCTGGGGGGAAAGACACATCCATGGAACTGATTCACTGATTCAGCCCGCCACTTTAGTTAAAGGGCATAATGCTTTTTTAAACAACGGGAAGAAGAAAAACATTGATGGGACGGAATGGAGTAAAGTTGCCATGAAAGAAACTGGGAGAAACCCTTGATAAAAACCCAAAGCCAAGGCTGCAGCCTTACGCCGAATGCATGGGAGGCGCATGCTCCTCCTCGCCGCCTCAGAGTCCCCCCCCCCCCCGTTTTTTTAAAGCCTTAAAGTTTTGGATTTTTTTTTATTCCCCTCACCTTCCTTCTTTGGCAGTGACTTTCCTCCTCCTGCTCCCACCCAAATTCTGAGCTTTTATTTCTTTCCTAATAGATTTGCACGCATTACGTATTTGCTTTTACATTGATTCCTATGGGAAAAATTTCTTCTACTCACAAACTTTTCTACTTAAGAACCTGGCCACAGAACGAATTAAGTTCTTAACTAGAGGTGTCACTGTATAATCCTTTCTCCAACTTCTAATATGAATATCTGGCAGAGGAAGACAGCATGGACTGTCCCTTACCCTCCGTTAAGCTATCTCATTCTGAAATGCCTTTCCTGGACTTCTTCCTACTACCCCTACTTTTCTTCTAATATCTTCTGCTAATTCCCCCACGAAAATCTTGTTTATCGTTTTCTGATTGTCTGAGGCTTCAGGATCTAAATCGGTGTATTGCCTGAAAGCCCGATATACAGTATATTCTTTCAAGAAAAGTCCTCAGGACTCTCATCTTCCTTTTGCCTTCTTTCATATACTTTTGCAAGATTCTTACTTTAGGGCAGTGGTTTTCAACCTTTTTTGAGCCACGGCACATTTTTTACATTTACAAAACCATGGGGCACATTGAGGGGAGGGGGGCGGCTAAAAAAAGTTTGGACAAAAAAAATTCTCTCTTCCTTTCGCTCTATTTCTCTCTCCCTCTTTCTCTCCCTCTTTTTTTCTCTCTCCATCCCTTTCTTTCTCTCTTCCTTCTTTCCTCTTTTTTGCTCTTTCTCCCTCCCTCCCTCTATGTCTTTCCTTCTCCCACCTTCCCTCCCTCTCTCTCTCTCTCTTTCTTTCTCTCTCTCTCTTGCTCTCTCTCTTGCTTTCTTTCTCTCTTGTTCTCTTTCTCTCTTTCTTTCCTTCTCTCTCTTGCTTGCTTTCTCTCTTGTTTTCTTTTTTCTCTCTCTTGCTCTTTCTTTCTTTCTCTCTCTTTCTTTCTGTTGTTTTTCTTTCTCTCTGAGCTTCGCGGCACACCTGACCATGTCTCGCGGCACACTAGTGTGCCACGGCACACTGGTTGAAAAACACTGCTTTAGGGAACCCCATTTTGGATTCCATACCAGACAAAAGATTGAGAATTCTGTAGCCTTGGAGTGTCCCCCCCCCATCATTTATTAGATTTGTATGCCACCCCGAGTCTTCGGAGAAGGTCGGCATACAAGTCTAATAAATCATCATAATCATTATCCAGATCCCATTCTGGCTCCCTGAGGGGGACAATCCCAGTGGTTGTCATTCTCATGCTTTTTTGTTTGTTTGTTTAACTGCCACCAAATTGTCTCCCCTCACCAGCCTCTGCTCCTCTGGGGTTAAAAGGACATCCATTTCTGTCTGAATTGTTTATTTATTGATTGATTTTGTCCAATACCAAATGAGGGTTTTAGTAGATATACACATAGTAAAATACATGATGAAGGTTATAGAGGATAGTAAAATAAATCTAAGAAAGAACGAACAGAAGTTATAGGAATAGAACATATCAATGAAAGAATAGAAGAAGAGATATAGGAATAGAAGAAAGGTATAGGAGATGCTTTCTTTTTAAATATTAGATTTGTTACATTGTCATATTGTTGTTATTATTATTGTTGTGAGCTACCCCGAGTCTCCGGAGAGGGGCGGCATACAAATCTAATAAATTATTATTATTATTATTATTATTATTATTATTATTATTATTATTATTATTATATAGGAGAGCAATAGGACAGGGGACAGAAGGCACTCTAGTGCAGGGGTCCCCAACCACCGGGCCGCGGACCAGTACCGGGCCGCGGGGCATGTTGCACCGGTCCGTGGAGTCATGCCGCCACCCCCTCCCTCCAGCGCTTCGCCTCCCGCCGGGCAAGAGGCCTCGGGAGGCAGGTTCTGCCGGCCACAGGACGATGGATGGGACAGAGGGGCGGGAAGGACCGAGAGGCTCAAGCCTCTTTTGGCTTCTGCCACGGGGCGCTTTTGCGTTTTTGGCTGGGGGGAGGCAGGAGGGCCAGCCTGACCCCCTCTCTCCAGCGCTTAGCTCCCGCTGGGCAAGAGGGCTTGGGAGGCAGGTTCTGCCAGCCACAGGACGATGGCGGGAAAGAGGGGCGGGGAGGACCAGCACCCC
Organism: Erythrolamprus reginae; assembly: GCF_031021105.1. Classification (NCBI taxonomy): domain Eukaryota; kingdom Metazoa; phylum Chordata; class Lepidosauria; order Squamata; family Dipsadidae; genus Erythrolamprus; species Erythrolamprus reginae. The sequence continues at coordinate 31,905,326 of NC_091951.1, read as the reverse complement.
CATGCTTAATCCCACCCCCAACCACGCCCCTTTCCGCCCCCACTGGGCCATAGAAAAATTGTCTTGCTGAAACTGGTCCCTGGTGGAAAAAACGTTGGGGACCACTGCTCTAGTGCACTTGTACTCGCCCCTTACTGACCTCTTAGGAATCTGGATATGTGTCCTTTTAAGAACAGAGAGTGCATTTTCTCTGGGTCTTCCTTATAACTGGCATTTTGTTGTTTCCTGTTATAAAGATCTGAAGTAGAAAATGGTGTGTAAACTAGCACTCAAGGGAATCTATTTACTCCTCCCATCACTATATTTTCTCTGAGTGGAGCCTGCATCTCCGGTTTCAGTTTTGAAGGAGATTTGATGTCACAAGAGTCACTCACCGTTTTATTACATTGTTCTTCTGCCTCCTCCATTCTCTGAGATTTCCATGTCTGGGGCGTCTCATTCCATGTCTACGTAGGGGGTGGCACACCAGTCTTAGACCCCAGTATAACCAGATGAGCACTGAGTTTCTTTATAAGAAAAGGGATCAAAACAGTTAACCCCTTTCACAGTCTGGGGAAAGGGAGTCAAATCACACAGGCATTTACACATCAGCATACTTACACATTTATTCTCCATTCAAATGGCTTGCATAAAAAATCCACATACTGTACAAATATTTTCTTTCATACTTACTCTAGGCAAAACTATCATTATTTTAGGGAGCTTTCACAAACCAATGAGCTCCATTTTTCCAAATCCTTTTTATTTTATTTTTAATAATAATAATGCTTTTTGGAAGTGAAACAACATAGAAACACATATACACTATCCCCACACTGCTCTAACAGAAATGGACTATTAAAAGGTTTCACAAATACTGTAAACCAAAATATTTTTGTCAGTTTTGTTTCTTCAGTATTGCTTTCAGTTGCTCAATAAATTCCATCCTATGTGATCTCACAGCAGCCAAAATCACTTGGATTGTTTAAGGGAAGTTGAGGCCAGACAGACATACAATAATGATTTCAAAAACTGCCTTTAACCCCTATATCTAATCAGTGGTGGGTTGCTCCCGGTTCGGATAGGTCCTTAAACCCGGTAGTGTTGACACTGGGATGCTCTGCCCACCTGCCCAGGATACTTCTGCACATGCATAGAAGTGTCATGCATGAACCAGTGGCAAAATTAGTTGCAACCCACCAGTGTATCCAATCCTCCTAATATCTCAAAATCAGCCACTGTATCTTATTTATTTATTTTATTTATTTATATATATCTGTCAAACAATTATAGGATGGTAAATTGTATAAATAAAACATTAGAAAAGTAATGATAAAAAGTAATGATAGAAGACAATATAACAGTAGGACAGGGACGGTTGGCACAATGGTGCGCTTATGCACGCCCCTTACAGATCTCTTAGAAAGGGGCAGAGGTCAATTGTAATTAATCTCTGGTTAAAGGTTTTGGAGTTAGGAGTAAAAACCACAGAGTCAGGTAATGCCTTCCAGACGTTGATTACTCTGGCTGAAATCGTATATTTTGCAGTCCTGTTTGGAGCGGTTGACATTTAGTTTAAATCTATTACGTGCTTATTTGTTGTTGCAGTTGAAGGTGAAGTAATCAAAGTTAATAATGTTATTAAATTACCTGTTTTCACATTTTTACTAAAGGCGGGACAAGATGGGGTTATAAGAGATATCATCTAATAAACATTTTAGTCATGTTCTACAATTTGTTCTATTGGTCTCGATGTCCCTATTCCTAAGCCTTGGCTAATGAATGCCCCAGGAGTTATCTAACATACATTTTATTTGCTCTAAGCCATCTCTATTCCTCACTTTTAGCTGAGGTCTGCAAGTTGCCTAACTCTTGTTACTTTTATCAGCTTTTTAACTACTCAGAATAAGCTTTACACATGCATATTTCCTGTGGATAGGCATTCTTTGTTCTTGCCATACAGACTCCACACTTACGGGCTTCCCAATTTACTTTCAATTGTGTGCCATGAACTGTGTTTATTTTAGCAGACAGCCCATTATTAGATTGTCTTCTTCTTTTATATTTGCTCAATAAAATGCAGAGGAAGGTCAAAGAAAAAAGACTGTTACTGGGCATTTTCTCAGATAATGTATTTATTTAATGATGTATTTCATTATACAGTGATACCTTGTCTTACAAACTTAATTGGTTCCGGGACGAGGTTCTTAAGGTGAAAAGTTTGTAAGACGAAACAATGTTTCCCATAGGAATCAATGGAAAAGCGATTAATGCGTGCAAGCCCAAAATTCACCCCTTTTGCCAGCCGAAGCGCCCGTTTTTGCACTGCTGGGATTTACCTGAGGCTCCCCTCCATGGGAAACCCCACCTCCGGACCTCTGTGTTTTTGCAATGCTGCGATTTCACTGAGGCTCCCCTCGCTGGGAAACCCCACCTCTGGACTTCCGTTGCCAGTGAAGTGCCCGTTTTTGCACTGCTGGGATTCCCCTGAGGCTCCCCTCCATGGGAAACCCCACCTCCGGACCTCTGTGTTTTTGCAATGCTGCGATTTCACTGAGGCTCCCCTCGCTGGGAAACCCCACCTCTGGACTTCCGTTGCCAGCGAAGTGTCCGTTTTTGCGCTGCTGGGATTCCCTTGCAGCATCACAAAAACACGGAAGTCCGGAGGTGGGGTTTCCCATGGAGGGGAGCCTCAGGGGAATCCCAGCAGCGCAAAAATGGGTGCTTCACTGGCAACGGAAGTCCGGAGGTGGGGCATCTCAGCGGCGGCGGTGGGTTTGTAAGGTGAAAATAGTTTGTAAGAAGAGGCAAAAAAATCTTAAACCCCGAGTTTGTATCTCGAAAAGTTTGTATGACGAGGCGTTTGTAAGACAAGGTATCACTGTAATTTCATTTCAACTTAATTAACATTTCTATTTGAATTTTGGCCTGAGCCAGGTGACATATTTAATCCACATAGCTCTCCCATCTCCTATCTTGCTTCGCTGGCTTCTTAAAGAAGAACTGTATTTTTTAAATTTTTAACTGTATTTTTAAATTTAAAATTTTAATTTTGGTGCTGCAACCAAACAGGACCGACACACACTTCAGAGGACAATCAGAACTGCAGAAAAAACAATTGCTGCCAACCTGCCTTCCATTGAGGACCTGTATACTGCACGAGTCAAAAAGAGGGCGGGGAAAATATTTACTGACCCCTCGCATCCTGGACACAAACTGTTTCAACTCCTATCCTCAAAATGTCACTACAGAGCACTGCACACCAAGACAACTAGACACAAGAACAGTTTTTCCCCGAACGCCATCATTCTACTAAACAAATAATTCCCTCAACACTGTCAGACTTTTTACTAAATCTGCACTTCTATTCTACTAGTTTTTCTCATCATTCCTATCATCATTTTCCTCCCCCTTAGGACTGTATGACTGTAACTTGTTGCTTGTATCCTAAGATTTTTATTAATATTGATTGTTTCTTAATTGCTTATTTGACCCCTATTGCAATCATTAAGTGTTGTACCACATGATTCTTGGCAAATGTATCTTTTTCTTTTATGTACGTTGAGAGCATATGCACCAAGACAAATTCCTTGTGTGTCCAATCACACTTGGCCAATAAAATTCTATTCGATTCTATTCTAAAAGGACAAATTGGAAAGGAGCAAAAATTCAGGGAAGGGACCTTTAATTAGTTATTCTTGGCTCAAGCAACCTTCTTAACGGGAAAACTGTTTTAAAAAGTGGAGAGAAACAAACATCCCGGGGACAACCCCCGATCAATTACAACTGATCAAAGCATCCTGCTAAAGAGAATTTTTTTAAAAACAACCACTGGTGAGTAGCCAACATTCATCCAATGCTCCATCCCCATCAATTATTGAACCATGGCCCCTTTATGACTTGTGGATTTCAAATGGTATATAGGGTCTCCTGTTTGAGCAGGGGGCTAGGCTAGGAGACCTCCAAGGCCCCTTCTAGCTCTAGGCCTACTTTTCCAACCATCCAGACACCTGCCCCTGCTTCAGTCCATTCCTTGTGGCTCCCACTCCACTCTAGTTCCTTTGCTCAGAAACCTCCACTTGGCCTGCTCAGCTGGACTCTGCTGTCTTGTCCTTCCAATTATCCCTTCTGCAGTGTTGTCTCCCCAAACGGGTCTCTTCTCTCCCCCTGCTGCTTGCTGGTCTCTCCTGCCAATGCCTCTGATCAATTGCAGTGGATTTCTCTGCCTGTCTCCCTTTCTCTCCATCCCTTTCCCATTCCTTCTCTCCCTCCTTTCTCAGCTATTCCTCATACTTTCCCCTATTTTTCCACACATTCAATAATGAATTAGGAGATAAATATAACATTCAAATTGATCTTGAAGTAATAGAATAGAGTTGGAAGGGACCTTGGAGGTCTTCTAGTCCAACCCCCTGCTTAGGTAGAAAACCCTACACCACGTCACAAAATGGGTGTCCAATATCTTGAGGCCCCAGTCACTTCAACTGACTCATTGTCAGTCAACTCTGTTATCCAATCGGAGTGGAGGTCCGCCCAGATCCAAGCAACTTTATCAGCGAAAAATGTGTTAAAATCCTTGGCACTACTCTGCAAGGGCTCCCCAGCTCCCACCTGGTTAAGAAGGGAGTGGGTCACCCTAAACAGAGCGGCAGGGTGAGATTCCGCTGATGCAATCAAGGCGGCATGATATGCGCATCTTGCCGCCTTGAGTGCCACTTTGTAAGTCTTAATACGAGCTCTTACAAATGTTCGATCGGATTCGTACTTATTCTTCCTCTATCGCTTCTCTAGACGTCTCTTCTGGTGTTTCAACTCCCAGAGCTCCTCGATAAACCAAGGAGCTCTCCAGGGTCTAATGCCACAGAGAGGTCGCAATGGCGCAATTCGGTCAAGAGCCTCTGCTGCAGCCTTATTCCAGGCCATGGCAAGAGACTCTGCCGAACTGTGGACGAGTGCATCTTTGAAAGCCCTTTGAAAGCCCTCTGGGTCCATCAGTCATCTGGGGCAGAACCACTTAGTCGGTTCCGCTTCCCTGCGGGGGAGGATTGGAGCCAGGAAGTCAAGCCTTGGTAGAAAATGGTCTGACCACGACAAAGGCAACCCTTCTAAGCCCCTTAGTCTCAGACCATTGCTCAATTGCTCAGAGAGGAATACCATGTTGGGTGCGTGCCCCCCCCCCATGATTCGGACCCTGTACTACTTGAGTCAGGTCCATGGTAGGTTAAAGTCCCCCAAGACAATATATCCAGGGAACCCTTCCGCCAGCCCGGCTACCTCCTTGAGCAGCACAGGCAGGGCTGTTTACATGCAGCTGGGAGGCAGGTACGTGAGCAACAAACCCACCTGAACCCTTAAGTCCAACTTCACCAGGAGGGACTCACAACCCGCAATCTCTGGGGCAATGAGTCTACACAGGCAAAGGCTCTCCCTGGCTATGATAGCCACTCCTCCCCCCCCCTTCCCTGAGGTCAAGGCTGGTGCCATACCTGAAGCCTGGCTGGGCAAATTTCAGAGAGAGGAACTCCTCCCTCCGGGCCCAGCCAGGTTTCAGTCACACCATTAGAGTGCCTTCCGTCCTCTGTCCTATAGTCTCTCCTATATCTCGTATTTCTTCTCTACTATATCCTCTATAACCTTCATTGTGTATTGTGTATTGGACAAAATAAAAAAATAAAAAAAATAAAGCCACATTCAATGTATAAGATGCATCCAGTTTTGAGCGCACTTTTTTAACGTAAAAAGGTGCATCTTATAAACTGAAAAATACGGTAGTTCATATAGCACTCACATCTTCTATCTTGATAACAGATAGTATGCTTTCTTTTTGCCTACTGTCTTCTGTGTGTCTTCTCTTTTTATGTACGTACAGTATTACACAATAATCACTGATTTGTTTGATTTCAAAAAATATAAAAGTAACAACGCCACTCTAAAGTAGAAATAAAATCTCATATTGGCAAAAATGCGATAGAAATACATTTATTGACAAAATTACAAAGGAACTATAACCCATGAGGCACCCATCACAGATTGCAACTAAACATTAAACAAACAAGCAAAGTACATAAATGGGTCGGAGAACTGTGATGGACATATAAAGTCCATGATTTATGGGTTTGGTTGTAAGATGAGTTTTCTTTAATATTGATCCACTTGAACAAATGACATCACATCCTATCAAGCTTATATTGCAAACCTCACTTTCTTAGATTAATTGACTGACCCATTCCTTAAATTTCGAAGGCTACACAACTGCAAGCAATATGGTGTAGCACAGAATACAAAATAAAGGAAGCTGAAGTAGTAAAAAGCTAAGCAACTTCTGTGTTAAAGGCTTTCAGAGATCCCTGCTTGGCAAATGGGGATTTTTCCAAAGTTTTATTTATGGAGATCCCCTTTTTTAGGGGAGTGCCATGTAGGTGCTCCTGGCTAAACAGAAACAGGGCCGAAGGGTCTCTCCAACCAAAGAAGCATCTGAGAATGTATGGAGCAGAGTTGATCTCCTAGTATCAAAAAAGCTCACTTGTCCCCCTTTGCAATTGAGAGAGACCCGGATCCTCGTGGGCCTCTCAGTCAGGACCAGATTAGAGCATCCTGACGGAGACATGGCTATGTATTTCCCATCCCATTCCCCAATCTGCCAGCAACTGGTCGGCACATCATCAGTTGTTACATTCTTTGGCTTCTTGGCAACCCCTACACCCCATTCTGTTCCATTTCCTACAATTACTTCCCAGAAATGTCTCCCACTTGAGAACTTCTGAAAGCCAAGGACATAAGGATTATATTCATCTCTTTTGCCGTTTGGGACATGGGGCTTAAGTGCTCTGATGCTTTTTCCATCTTTGGAGATTTGAAGGCTGTTAGGATCGGCTGTGCCTGGATCCAGAGTTACATTCTCTGTAAGGGGGAAGGGAAGGAAGGACATAGAAAAACAAAAGCTTCAGTTAGAGACTTGTGTGTGTCTTAGAAACATAGAAGACTGACGGCAGAAAAAGACCTCATGATCCATCTAGTCTGCCCTTATACTATTTCCTGTATTTTATCTTCCAGTGGATATATGTTTATCCCAGGCATGTTTAAATTCAGTTACTGTGGATTTACCAACCATGTCTGCTGGAAGTTTGTTCCAAGGATCTACTACTCTTTCAGTGAAATAATATTTTCTCACGTTGCTTTTGATCTTTCCCCCAACTAACTTCAGATTGTGTGCCCTTGTTCTTGTGTTCACTTTCCTATTAAAAACACTTCCCTCCTGAACCTTATTTAACCCTTTAAGATATTTAAATGTTTCGATCATGTCCCCCCTTTTCCTTCTGTCCTCTAGACGACTATACAGATTGAGTTCATTAGGTCTTTCCTGATACGTTTTATGCTTCAGACCTTCCACCATTCTTGTAGCCCGTCTTTGGACCCGTTCAATTTTGTCAATATCTTTTTGTAGGTGAGCTTAATCCTTTTCTGTGAAAGGAGTTCAGCTTCCAAACACCCTCTCTAGGACTGAAGACTCATTGGGTGTTTTTTTTAAAGCAACACCTCAGCTTGGCCTTGTTAAGAGTTCTCTAACTCTGGCAATTGTAAGACCTGTGGACTTCAACTCCCAGAATTCCCTGATGGGGCTGCCAGTGTCCAGGTACCCTCTGTACTCTTTTTTCCAAGCACTCAGGCTCTCCCCCTGTCTTAGTCCCATCCTCTGTTAATTGCCAGCTTGTTTGGCATCCCTCTGATATCTCGCTTTCTCATTCCATTCACTTAGGTTGCCTTTGCCACCTGCCAATCCAGCTGCCACTCAGCTGCACGCCTTCAGGATCCCTCAATTATTTATCCTGCTCTTGGCTCCAAGACTCAGCTATTCATCTCTTGGCTTCACTGTCCACTCCCCCAGTCTCTAGTCTCCCATATGGCCATCACTCTGCTCATTGCTGGGTGGGGAATTCAGGGAACTGAAGTCCACAAGTTTTACAGTGGCCAAGGTTGAAGACTTATGGCCAAGACCTTCAAACCCTTCATAGTGCTCCACCTCTTCTAGCCTCCCGGCACAATTCTCTTTAGCTTCCATCTTGCAGGTGAGATTAATGGGATTGGGAGTAAAGAGTGGTTGGCTTTGCCTTCACTAATTTGATGAGACAGCCAAGGTTGAACAAGGACTCTACCTGGAGCATTAATCCAGAAGATCAGGTAGAGCAAGAGGCTGCCATGTTTCAATTCTACACCGAACATTGCATGGGGGGTGAGTTGGGCGGTGGCGGCAGCCTTTCTCGGCTGGAGGCCAGCGGCTCGGCCCTGAGAATGGGCGGGGTGCCCTGTGCATGGAGGAGAGGACTCCAGCTTCGGAATTCCATTGCTTCCCCACCTCCTGCAGGAGACTGGTGATCGTTGGCTGAGGAGCCCTCCCAGCAGCCAAAAAGCGGCTTGGGCGAATGAGCTGTGGCAGGGGCCAGGCAGCTGCCATCTCTCCCCAGCTGAAGCAGCTTAGGAGGTGTATTTGGGAAGGCGCGGTGGTTGGGGAAGGGTGCTCCACAGCACCTGCCCGCCCCTATGCCATGGGCTCATGGGGGGGGGGAGAGAAAGAGGGATTCCCAGGTGGAGGAAAGCAGCAGCTCACCTCCCAGCCGGCAAAATTGGTGCAGAAGAAGTAGCGCATCGTTCCTTGGCTAGAGGGGAGGGCGAATTGCTGGTGGGCGCTTTGAGGCAATTTTGCCAGCTGGAAGGTGAGTTGCTGCCTTCCCCAGCCGTGAATCAACAGTGGCTGTAGCAACCTCAAATGCTGCTGCTGCTTCCTCTTCGATAAACTAAATCAGGTCCTCACCGCATGATGAGGATAGGAGGCTGCTGTTTTCCGCGAATCACTCTCGGAGGTGGATCCTGTCATCAGAGGAATTCTGGGAGTTGAAGTCCTTAAGCCTTGAAGCTGTCAAGTTTGAAGACCGCTGGGTTAGGGCTTCAAGAGTCCTCAAACCTGGCAAGTTTAAGGCTTGTGTGGACTTCAACTCCCATTTCTGAGCTAGCATGACTGAAGGAGGAATTCTGGGAATAGGAGTTCACAAGTCTTGAAGCTGTCAAGTTTGAAGACACCTGGTTTTGAGGTGCAAGTGTCTTCAAACCTAGCAAGTTTAAGGCTTGTGGACTTCAACTCCTATTTCTGAGCTAGCATGACTGAAGGAGGAATTCTGGGAGTTGTAGTCCACAAGTCTTGAAGCTGTCAAGTTTGAAGTTTGTAAAAAGTGTACATGGTTGTAAAAAGTATTCTGCTACACTGGTATTTTATTAACAATATAATACTACACCATTTGGTTCAGAATACTTTTTTCTTTGTTTTCCCCCCCCCTTGTTTTCCCCCTTTAAAATCTAGGTGCATCTTATACACCGGTGCGTCTTATACACTGAAAAATACAGTAATCACATATTTTTCTTTTTTGTTACTCTATCATGTTTCTCTTAAAGTTACCAGCATCAGGACACAAATAACAAGCAATTGTAATTCTTATAATTCATATTTACCTTCCTGTAGTTGAAATCTACTTTCCAGGGTATCTGGGGAAGAAAAGAGAGGGATTCAGCATCTCATCACTAGAATTCAAGCAACGGAAGTGCTTCCCTACAGATAACCTGGTGTGCTTTCCTTGGACTCAAATCAGGAAATAAGGAATATGGAAAACCAGAAGCCAGAATGCCATTGGTGGCTACATATAGTCCATTGGGTACAAATACTGTATATTCTACTGTATATTCCATAGGCAGGTAGTTCTCAACTTACAACTATTTGTGTAGTGGAGTTACTATGGCACCAAAAAAAGTGACTTATGACCAATTCTCACACTTATGACAGCTGGAACCTCTCCAGTCACGTGATCAAAATTTGGACACTTGGAACCAACTTATATTTATGATGGTTGCAGCATCTGGGATTGTCCTCTTCGACCTTCCTGGGGAGCTTCTGAGAAGCAAAGTCAATGGGGGAAGCCAGATTAATTTATCAACCATGATTCACTTAACTGACAGGATTTTCTGAATAAATGTGGCAAAAAAGTTCGTAAAATGGGGCACTGCTCACTTAGTAACTGTTGTGGTTAGCTCTGGCCCACCTCCTGCCCCAAGGAATGTGGAGGTGGAGGTGGGGGAAACATTCACATGCCACAGGCCTGTTTTGCTCCCAATAGAATCTGACAACAAAGTCTCCTCTGACCAAGGAAGTGTGAGTGACAGGGAAGAGGGGAGTTTGGCAGACAGCCCAGGAGGAGATCAATCATCCTTACCATCTCTAGATTCTGAACACGAATTTATGACACATCCACGCATGCGTAGAGTGATGCATAGGAGACAACAACTGAAGGATTATTACAGGAGATAAATGAGGCCACCTGTGGTTGGGTGGGGCTGCTGCAATTAGTGCTACAGATAAAAGAGCAGCCTGGTGTTTTAGCCTGAGGCAGTTTAACTGATTCATTGTTTCGTCAAGATAGTGGTTTTTGCTGTTCAAGATTGTATGTGGACTTTCTGGACTTTAGAATTGGACTCAATTTCCCAGTTATTTATTTTATTTATTTATTTATTTATTTTGTCCAATACACAATGAGGGTTTTAGTGGGTATATATCTATATACACATAGTAAAATACATGATGAAGGTTATAGAGGAGATACTCATAGTAAAATATATCTAAGAAATAATAGAAAAGAAGATAAAGTAATAGAACATATCAATGAAAGAATAGAAGAAGAGATATAGGAATAGAAGAAAGGTATAGGAGATATAGGAGAGCAATAGGACAGGGGACGGAAGGCACTCTAGTGCACTTGTACTCACCCCTTACTGACCTCTTAGGAATCTGGATAGGTCAACCATAGATAATCTAAGGGTAAAGTGTTGGGGGTTTGGGGATGACACTTTGGAATCCGGTAATGAGTTCCACGCTTTGACAACTCGGTTACTGAAGTCATATTTTTTACAGTCATGTTTGGAGCGATTAATATTAAGTTTAAATCTGTTGTGTGGTCTTGTGTTGTTGTGATTGAAGCTGAAGTAGTTGCCAACAGGCAGGACGTTGCAGCATATGATCTTGTGGGCAATACTTAGATCTTGTTTAAGGAGTCTTAGTTCTAAACTTTCTAGGCCCAGGATTGAAAGTCTAGTCTCCTAGGGTATTCTATTTCGAGTGGAGGAGTGAAGGGCTCTTCTGGTGAAGTATCTTTGGACATTTTCAAGGTTGCTAATGTCTGAGATGCGATATGGGTTCCAAACAGATGAGCTGTATTCGAGGATGGGTCTGGCAAAAGTTTTGTAAGCTCTGGTAAGTAGTGCGAGATTGCCAGAGCAGAAGCTACGTAGGATTAGGTTTACAACTCTTGAAGCCTTCTTGGCTATATTGTTGCAGTGGGCTTTGGCACTTAAATCTTTTGTTATTAGTATACCAAGGTCTTTAACTGAGTGGGGATTATCTGTAATAATTTGATTATTCAGTTCATATTTGGAGTTCAGATTCTTCTTCCCAATGTGTAGGACAGAGTATTTGCTACTTGAGATTTGGAGTTGCCATGTGTTAGACTAGTCAGAAACAGCGTCAAGGTCTTTTTGGAGAGTAGTTGTGTTATCGGTGGTATTGAAGAGTTTTACATCGTCGGCGAAGAGGACACAGTTGCTTATGATGTAATTGCAAAGGTCATTGATGTAGAGAATGAAGAGCGTTGGTCCCAGTACACTACCTTGGGGAACACTGCTTTTAACTGGGACGGGGGTGGATATGGTGCTTCCTATTTTGACCACTTGTTGTCTGTTTGACAGGAATGCTGTAATCCAGCTATGGAGGGATCCTGAGATGCCATAGGATTTGAGTTTTAGGAGTAGTTTGTCGTGGACCACTGAATCAAAGGCTTTGCAGAAGTCAATATATATTGCATCTGTAGATTTCCCTTGATCTAGATGAGTTGTCCATATATTTTTGCAGTAGAGCTGCAGGTTGCAGGATAGTTTTCAGAAACCAAATTGTTTGTTAGAGAGCAAATTATTAGTTTCTAGATGGAGAGTAATTGATTATAATTGATTCCATGACTTTGCAAGGGACGCAGCATAGTGAATTGGGGGAGAAATTGGATTGCATTTAACCTGTGCCTTGTATGTACCAGAAAATCCCTTTGACATTTAAAAAGGGAGCTGTTTCTGTTTTTCTGTTGATAAAGACTTTTGGGTTTTCCTTCTATCATGTGGTGTGTGTCTTTCTGGACTAATTACCCTGTAATTATGGGCGGTTGAGACACGCCGGCAGAACAGTAACCGACTTGGCTTTTTCAAAAGAAATTTTCATCTCAACTGAAGACGTAATTCAAGAACTTCCATAATACTTAGTGGTAGCTTATTCTGCTTCCCCAGTGATCAGTGCATATGGATTTGGGCTACAAAGAATACAGGTAAGTCTTACAATCCTAACTGAGCCACTGATCCTGAAATCAATCCTGCTTTGATCCATTGGACACTGACCCAGAATCTCTCTTGGATGCTCAAAATGTCATCCAGGGTTAAACGTTAGCAACTCTTTTTTACCTCTCAATTTTTTCTTGGCACTTTTCAGAAGCGCAAGGAGTTCACTGTAATCCCAGATTACCCACTTCGGCTGTTGTAAATCCACTGGATTCTCATATGTTTTCTTAGCCTGGTACCTGGCAAGTCAAAATAACAGAGTAAGAGTGGGAAGGTCATCTAGTCCACCCTCCACCACACTGCCACCCAAGCAGGAAATCTTACACCGGTGATGGTGAACCTTTTTTAGCTTGGGTGCCAAAAAGGTGCATACCCACATGTGCTCACGCCCATAATGCAATGCCCTCTTGCCGATGCATGGACACAACCTCCACACTGCCTCCCACACATGCGTACAACCTTCCCCAATTCATGCACACAGGCCACATTGAAGCCTCTGGACTTCCAGTTGGCCCATTTTTTGCTGTCCCCAGAGTTCAGGAGGATTTCCTGAAGCCTGGGGAGAGCAAAAACAGCCAAAAAGAAGGCTGAAAATCTGCTGGCCAGCTTGAGCCTGCAAGCTGGAGCTGACATAGGACAATGCCTCACGATATGGCTCTGTGTGCTACCTGTGACACGTGTGCCATAGGTTCACCATTATTGCCTTACACCAGCTCTTAGAATTAGAATTCTTTGTGGCCAAGTGTGATTGGACACACAAGGAATTTGTCTTTGTTGCATATGCTCTCAGTGTACATAAAAGAAAAAGATACATTTGTCAAGAATCATAAGGTACAACACTTAATGATTGTCATAGGGGTCAAATAAGCAATGAGGAAACAATATTAATAAAACATTTTAAGCATACAAGAAACAAGTTATAGTCATACAGTCAGTGAAGGGCTACAAAATTTTTACTACCACACTCTGGGCCTGGCTTATGCAGGACGACCTGCATTTTCTTTCAATATATTTCAGTGCAAATTGGGTGCTCTGGGGTGGAGCTCCATTTTCGTTACCCCACTGCATTCCCCCCCAATCCGGGCATAGCCCACCCCTGCATACAGTCATAAGTTGGAGGAAATGGGTGATAGGAAGGATGAGAAAAAACTAGTAGTAATAGTAGTGCACACTTAGTACTGTATTTTTCGGTATATTAGACCCACATAGATTTTAGAGGAAAACAAGGAAAAAAGTATTCTGAACCAAATGGTGTAGTATTATATTGTTTAATACAATACCAGTGTAGCAGAATACCTTTTACAACAATGTATACTTTTTACAAAGTTCAAACTTGACAGCTTCAAGACGTTGATTTCAACTCCCAGAATTCTTCCACCAGTCATGTTAGCTCAGAAACAGTCTTAAATTTGCCAGGTTTGAAGACCCTTGCACTCCTAACCCCTAACTCAAACAAACAAACAAACAAACAAACAAACAAACAAACAAACAAACAAACAAACAAACAAACAAACAAACAAGGACAATTCATTTTGTTAACTGTTCCTTTAATGATTCTAGTGATGGAATTATTTACAATTACAGTTCCCTGCTGAGGTTGCCTTAATATTACTACTGTACCATGAGGTTTTCAAAGACTCCTCTGTTGACTGCTCCAATTTTCAAAATTAAAGTGCATGGAAATATATGGTGATGATGATAAACCTAAAATACTCCTTAAAAGGAGTTGTTTCTAGAACAGGGATATCCAACTTTGCAACTTTTAAGACTTGTGGACTACAATTCCCAGAATTCCTCAGCCACCTTTGAACCAGAACTGAAGAGGGAGGCATCTTTTGCTGAATCCAAGAAGATTCGACAAAAGGATCTACTGGATCTTTTTCTGAACTTCCAGGGATTGTGTCGCCCCACATTTCAGCAACCCCGTCTGCTGGGGACCCTTTCTCAAGAGCTCATGCCCTCTTCAAGAATGCCAAAGGAACAATCCAGATACTAACTGCCCCCGCTTTGAATGCCACAATCTAGCCTCGTTTTAATCCGGAGTCGGCTCAATTCCGGAATCGCTTCCTTCTTGAGCAAGCAGCATTCCAAGTGAAGGCAAACAAGAGCCGGCAGACAGTTGTTCCAGGTAGCCACAAGTGGATTCTGCCTTTCCTGTCCTGGGAGGAAGCTGCCTAGGGGATGAGGAGGGGGCTTGGGGTGCAGCAGCACCGGGCTGCCTGCCCACAAGCGCTCCTCTCCCAGCCAAGTGGTTCCGGCGTAGCCTGCCACAGTGGCAGGTGGATTGGTGAAGAGGGCTGCCTGCTGCAAACTGGAGACCCAGTTGGGTGGCGGGCTTGTGAAGGAGGGGAGGGAATTTTTCTGAGCCCATCTAAGTGCAGCAGGCAGGCGACAGGGCACAGTTCGCCACTTCCATAAAGCCACTTTAGGGCCAGGGAGGTGCAGGGGGAGAAGCAAGGGGGCAATCCTTAGCCAAAGTCATCAAGTATCCCTGTGGTCAGTGGCAGGTCCTGGGAGACAGGCTCGTCCAAGCTCTGGAGCGCCGTCGCCGCCGCTATGGAAAGGCAGCCTGGGGGGGAGTCGCCTCAGCAGTTGCCACCACCGCTGCCTACACCAAGACCGGCTAACTCAGGTGGTGTGCCTGCCTTGTCCCTGCCAGCCGGCATTGGCTGAGGAGCTCTCCTGGCAGGCCAAAAAACTCCGGAGATGCCCACCCGAGCGGCTTTTCGGCTTGCCGGGAGGGCTCCTGGGCCAACACCTGCCAGTCTCCTGCGGAGGAAAGCTTGGGAATTCCACAGCTGGCAGCCTCTGCTGCAAATGCCCGGCACCCCGCCCATCCCCAGGGTCAAGCCACTGGCCTTCCACCAGGAGCTGCCAGGCAGCCTCGGCAACATTCAGTGTACATGCATCCAATTTTAAAAGCACTTTTTAAAGGTAAAAAGGTGCATCTTATACACCGAAAAATACAGTAAATAATTTGGCAGTGTTGAGGGAATTATTTGTTTAGCAGAGTGATAGCATTCAGGAAAAAATTGTTCTTGTGTCTAGTTGTCTTGGTGTGCAGTGCTCTGTAGCGATGATTTGAGGGTAGGAGTTGAAACAGTTTATGTCCAGCATGTGAGGGGTCAGTAAATATTTTCACTGTCCTCTTTTTGACTCGTGCAGTATACAGGTCCTCAATGGAAGGCAGGTTGGCAGCAACAGTTTTTTCTGCAATTCTGATCCTCTGAAGTCTGTGTCAGTCTTGTTGGGTTGCAGAACCAAACCAGACAGTTATAGAGGTGCAGATGATAGACTCAAAAATTCCTCTGTAGAACTGTATCCCAGCGGTGGCAGCTCAGATTCGTAAGGTGAAAATGATTCAGAAGTAGAGGCGTTTGTAAGTAGAGGTACCACTGTATTATGAGAGGTGGTAGGATGGGAGGGTTTCTTCTAAAGTCTACCACCATTTCTACGGGTTTGAATGTGTTCAGTTCTAGATTGTTCCGGTCGCACCACGAGGCTAGTTGTTCAACCTCCCATCTGTGTGTGGTTTCATCATTGTCTTGAATGAGACCAATCACTCTTGTATCGTCTGCACCCTTCAGTAGTTTAACAGATGGATCGTTTGAGATGCAGTCATTGGTATAGAAAGAGAAGTGGTTACACAGCCTTGGGGAGGTCCCTGTGCTAATTGTACAGGTATTTGATGTGATTTTGCCTAGCTTCACCTGCTGCTTCCTGTCTGTTAGGAAGCTTGTGTTCCACTTACAAGTGTGTTCAGATACTGCTAGCTGATTTAGCTTAGTTAGAAGAATGTCCGGTATAATGGTGTTGAATGTTGAACTAAAATCTACAAAAAAGGACACCAGCGAAGATTGTTGGAGATTCAAGATGTTCAAGATCTCTTCTTGAAAGCTGCCAGTGCAGAACCTCCCACAATGTCTGAAGGCAAAAGGTTCTAGTGGTTCATTCTCTTCAGTCAGAAAATGTATCCTTATTTCTAGGTTGAATCTCTCCTTGATTAGTTTCCATCCATTATTCCTTGTCTGGCCTTGAGGAAAACAGATTGACCCCCATCTCTCTGTAACAGCCCTGAAACACTGGGGCCCTGCTATCATGTCTCCCCTGGTCCTTCTCTTCATTGGACTGCCATGCCCAGTTCCTGTAACTGTTATCAACCTGCCAATAGAACCTTTCTAAACCATCAGATGGTGATTGAGGATTAGCCAGCTACACCCTCCAATCAGAGTTGGTCACCAGAGGTTTTGTCTTCTGAGCTTTCAGACTTCAAATTCTGAATAGAATGTTGTACACATTGTATTTATGTGATGTCTGGTTGTGTGTGGCTTTTAGTTGTTCAGTGGGGTGTTGATGGCCACCTATGAAGTCATTGATTGTTGTTTTCTTGTGTTGTCCCATCCTTGGCTGCTAAGTACCTGGTAAATTGGTGGTAAATCAGCACTCCTGTTGACTGACAAGGACCCCTGCTTCCCAGGCTTCAGTCATTTCTCTGGCTAGCTATTCAAATATGGGCACCATGGTGACTCAGTGGATCCTGATCCAAAACTGCACTCATTCACCTTCATCAAGTTAAACGAGAGATCTAGTAACGGGAACTAGGTTTCAGTTTTGAGATCCCTGCTCTGGAAAATTCTTGTGAATCTCGTGGCCAAAGAAATGGATTGTATCTTACCAAATGACTCATGACCAATGACTAACATGGGTGACATATGTAAAGAGCCCTGAAATGCAATATGCTGTCTTTACATTAAAATACTGCTAAATATAAACAGAAAATAGGAAAAGTGCTGGAGGATCTGAGACTGTAAAGAAAATGGTGGATTTACTTACTTCTTCAAGATGCTTCCAATGTCCTAAAAAATAAAGAGGCAAAGCATTGAAAGGAGCCATTTCCTATGCAGAAAATTAAATTCTTACACTCATGAAATAAATGAATAAAACGTCTGGACAACTAATAGACATATAATGTACTTTCAATTTTAATTTTAAAAGTCTCATTGTTCTCCCTCCCGTCAGCTGTTCAACTTCTTTTAAAGATGTATTGTTTTTATTTTTTTGCCTAAGAAAAATTATACACTGGTTGAATCCAGCACAGTTACACACACACACATGTATGTATGTATGTATGTATGTAACATATTTTTGCTGATAATGAAAAGGGAGTCTACCATACATTTCGAGCTTATTTGCCTTCATCAGGTAGCCACACCCTTTTACTGGGATTTGAACCCGGGGCCTCTGCCTTGTAAACCATTAGGCTACAGGCTCAACTCCTGTATCAGCTTGTACCAGGGAAGGGTTATACAGTGATACCTTGTCTTATGAACTTAATTGGTTCCGGGAGGAGGTTTGTAAGGTGAAAAGTTCATAAGATGAAACAATGTTTCCCATAGGAATCAATGGAGAACCGATTAATTCATCCAAGCTAAAATTTTACCCCTTTTTCAAGCCAAAGCACCCGTTTTTGTGCTAATGGGATTTCCCTGAAGCTCCCCTCCATGAGAAACCTCATCTCTGGACTTCCACATTTTTGCGATGCTGTAGGGAAATCCCAGGAGGGAATCCCAGGATTGCAAAAACGGGCACTCTGCTGGCAACAGAAGTCCGGAGGTGGGGTTTCCCAGCGAGGTAAGCCTCAGCGAAATTGCACTATCGCAAAAACATGGATGTCCTCGAAACCCTACCTTCGGACTTCTGTGTTTTTGCGATGGAACGTTTTTGCTGAGGCTTCCCTCGCTGGGAAACCCCACCTCCGGACTTCTGTTGCCAGCGGAGCACCCATTTTTGCGATCCTGAGATTCCCCTCCTGGGATTTCCCTACAGCATCACAAAAATGCGGAAGTCAGGAGGTGGGGTTTCCCATGGAGGGGAGTCTCAGGGGAGCCCAGGATCGCAAAACGGGCACATCGCATGCAATGGAAGTTCAGAGGCGGGGCATCCCAGTGGCGGTGGTGGGTTCGTAAGGCAAAAAAAGTTTGTAAGAAGAGGCAAAAAAATTCCGAACCCCGGGTTTGTATCTTGAAAAGTTTGTATGACGAGGGGTTCGTATGGCA